>NC_090857.1:5519021-5825543 GCF_024217435.2 Syngnathus scovelli | reverse complement strand
GGTGAGCCAATAGGAAACAGAAACAAAATCTTTCTACTCGGGATTAAGTAATGCTCTTTAGCCGTCTCTCAATGTAGCATTACATTACAGTATTAATGTCCCCAAAGCGGATTAAAGCAGTTGATCGGCCACTGAGCCGATTCAGATCTTTTTTAGATCAATTAATATACAGTCGGACTGCAGTTCTGGCAATACAATAGTGCTGATTTTGAGTGAGACAAAAAAATGTTTTTATCCATTCTTTATAACATTCCACCAAATTTAAAATAAGTAGTTTTTGTACCGGCTCTTTTTCCTGGTTCCTGCAGACAACCTGTTGGTTGAGTGCTGCTTTTCTTCCTCCACACTTTCCTTCCAACTGAGAACTGATGCTAAGTGTGGTGCTAATTGCTGACTTTTCTGTATCGTCATAAAACATAAAACCCTCATTACAATCCTATTTTTTATATGGGACTGCATGAAAAGGTGTAGTTGTTTTCATTAGTTATAATAATATGGTTCATAAAGCCAATTTGAAGCTTCGTATCCCCATCACTATCTTATTAACCACTCTAATACAGCCATCACTTTAAATTGATACGTATTAGGAAACAGTGATAATCATATGCAAATATATTCCATTTCAGGTCATGGTGACACTGCAATAAACACACATTTCCTCATGTCCTGTTGCATTTCCAGATGGGCTTAGAGCATGAAGAGGAAAAACTGGAGATCAAGAGACAGGTGTCGGAGTTGACCCTCTCCCTGCAGGAACGCGAGTCGCAAATAAGCAGCCTGCAAGCAGCTCGTCTTGCTTTGGAGAGCCAGTTGCAACAAGCAAAGACTGAGTTGGAGGAAACCACTGCTGAGGCCGAGGAGGAGATCACTGCCTTGAGGGTAAGACGGCAAGTACACTTGAACAAATTAGTCACATTACCATTACATTACTAGCTACAATACATTGCACATGAGAATTCACGCAATACGAGAAGTACCATTACTATACTCACATCGTAGTCCACATTTTCAATTTTGGTATTTGTTTCCCTTTTCTCATAGAATCACAGAGATGAAATTCAACAGAAGTTTGATGCCCTGAGAGACAGCTGTTCAGTAAGTGCTGAGTCAAATCGGTATTTCAAAATCATCATGCTAAATCATTTTTGCCAAAGTGCAACATTTTGATGGTGGAATATCAGTAGCATCACTTTATCCGTTGTCATCGCCGGTTATTTATTCCACTGCAGACTCAAGCTCTTTCTTTTTGTCGCTTCAGGTGATCACTGACCTGGAGGAGCAACTTACCCAGTTGAGTCAGGAGAATGCCGAATTAAACCGCCAGAACTTCTACCTGTCCAAGCAATTGGATGAAGCATCGGATGAGAGGGAGGACCAACTGCAGCTGAGCCAGGAGGTGGACCGGCTGAGGAGAGAAGTGGCCGACCGTGAGATGCATCTCAACAATCAAAAACAAGTAACGTTGCCTAATATTTGATGGAACAGTTGTTGAGTTCAGCTCATCGTGACTCTTCTGTCACAAGAAATGTTGGCAGGCCAGCATTGAGGTTTTTCCATCTGTTAGGGGTTTTCAATTAGTTTTGTTCAAGGGACCACATCTTGCATCTATTGTAGGTCTATTTTGTCTCAGGTACATCTGACATCATTTGGATGGGTAAATGATTCACAAAATTAGCTAGAAAATGAATCGAGTCTAAATAATAAATCAATTTTATTTTTTCAAATGTTACAATTGTTTTCCATTTCCAATTTTGCGGACCACCTGCAATACGGCCACGGCCCACTCGAGGTGGTTGACAATCCCTGATCTATGTGAATGATGCTTTTCTCAATTTGCCATTTTGTTGACCTTCCCAGAACATTGAGACACTGAAGACTACCTGTAGCATGCTGGAGGAGCAAGTGGTGGAGCTGGAGTCTCTGAACGACGAGCTCCTGGAGAAGGAGAGGCAGTGGGAGGCCTGGAGAGGGGCCCTGGAAGATGAAAAGAGCCAGGCCGAAAGACGCACCAGGGAACTGCAAAGACTGCTGGATAATGAAAAACAAAACAGGTGATGCGACAACAGTCTTGAACGTATTTTGACTGGGATCTTTGACATCTCCGCGCCATTGGTGTGTTCCTGTGATTTTTCACAGGTTACGGGCAGACCAGCGTAGCACGGAGTCACGCCAAGCAGTGGAACTCGCAGTCAAAGAGCACAAGGCTGAGATATTGGCGCTGCAGCAAGCCTTGAAGGAGCAGAGACTCAAAGCCGAAAGTCTATCTGATACTGTTAGTTGGCACAAATGCATTTATAATATTGCCCACATCCAAGATGGACTTCTACATATCTGAAATTCAATAGAGTCATTTCAGTTTCGCCTTTGTTGCTACAAAAGTGTCGATATTGTCTTGTTTGCACAGCTCAATGATCTGGAGAAGAAGCACGCTATGCTGGAAATGAACGCTCGCAGCTTGCAGCAGAAATTGGAGACAGAGAGGGAGTTGAAACAGAGGCTGATGGAAGAGGTAGAAATTTAGTCAAGTTCATTTCTATTGCCCTTTAATCTCCTCATGGGGCACTACGAAAATATCAGGAAAGGCTTACCAGGAATAACGTTTTTTTAATAGTGTCTGCTGCTCTTTTCACAGCAAGGGAAGCTGCAACAGCAGATGGATCTCCAAAAGAGCCACATTTTCCGTTTGACCCAGGGTCTACAAGATGCTTTGGACCAAACCGACATGCTCAAGACCGAGAGGACCGATTTGGAATACCAGCTGGAGAATATACAGGTGCGCGGTGCAATATCATGGCAATTGAATGAGATGCTGCTTGGGAACCATTACGGCCGGTATTGGAAATTCCAATGATTCCGAGGAGATCTAATGTAGCTCTAAATAAGAAAAGTGATCTGGGCAATGTTCTCGAAGGGCTTTAAAATGCAGCTTTATTTTGCAGGCTGTATATTCCCATGAGAAGGTGAAGATGGAAGGGACCATCTCACAACAGACCAAACTCATTGACTTCCTCCAGGCCAAAATGGACCAGCCCACCAAGAAAAAGAAGGTGGCTACAAAATATTTAAGAACCATAAAATTAAAATAAGCTGTTTTGTTGCAAATGAAATTTCTACGTTCCCTGTGCCATCAGGGCATTTTCGGGCGACGGCGCGAAGATGTCGGCACGACCACAAATGGGGCATTGACTCCTCAATCTCAGCCGACAGTTCCCTTGCAGTACAGTGACATGAAGCTTGCTTTAGAGAAGGAGCGCTCGAGGTGTGGAGAGCTGGAAGAGGCTCTTCAGAAGATGCGAATTGAACTACGATCCTTAAGAGAAGAGGGTACGTTGTAATGTTTATATATGTTGGCTCACATCAGCGATAATTAATCAGAGTTATTATTAATACCGGCGTTTCATAACACTATTTTATTTGTCTCGAGTAAGTGAGACGTTCAGTGTGGAGTCGCCTTTTTTGTTTAGTTGAGATGTACGTACATATATTTCCTGAGTTATACTGCCTCTAACTATTTCCTTTGATTTTCATGAAAATACAGCCGCTCATTTTAAAGCGCAGGATCACATGGCGACTTCCACACCAGCCCAGGCCCGCCATCAAATCCTCATGTCGGCCATTGTGAAGTCCCCAGAGCATCAACCCAACCCTTGTGGGCTACTTAACCCCTCAACCCGTTCAAAGGAGTCTTCCACACCTGAAGGTGACACACACACACACACACATCATCTGTGTTACATCCGTTTTCAAGATCAATTTTAGACTGAAGGGGGAATAAAGGTTCTAGTCGCTGGGATAATATTTGTAATCTTGCCTGGACCCGTTTCAAAGGGGATGGACAATGAATTAATCTGAACTGGTTTTAATGAAAATGCATTGAAAGTAGCCGAATGGAAATGTATCGCCTCCAACCAATCTGCTTTAAAAGTTCTATTTCTAAAGTTCCCCTAATGAGTTCTGAAGAATCCTCCTATTACAAGAATGTAATGAAAAGTGGACAGAGCGATCGGTGACGACTCCATTGCCCTTCTTTGGGATTCGGGGCTCCAACTGCGTGCGTGTATGTGTGGTGTGTGTTTCATTTTCACATAGCTATTGTTAGACTGCTATCTTCTTTCTGTCTCTTCCCTCTTATTCCTTGCAGAAAAGAGGAGGGTCACCTTTGAAAGTAAGTTAGCGGTCATCCATTCCTTTCTTACGTTTTCGCAAGTGTGCCTCCGTGAATTTTTTTCGTACCTCCATACTTCTTTCTGTATGCATTCCATTCTGATTGGCATGCATAGTGCAATTTTCATCAGTGGAGAGTCTTACACCCTAAAAACGTATTATTTTTTCATTTAATATTTTTTTACCATGCCACCCCATCTCCCCCGCTCCCCAAAAAATATTTTCGTGAAATGCCTCCCTGCAATATAACTAAATCTTAATTTCAGCTGTTTTTCTCTTTTTTTTTTTTTTTTTTTTTTAATTAAATTGCAGAGTTTGGTCGTCGCGTGAAGGAGCGAATGCATCATAACATCCCCCATCGCTTCACTGTGGGTCTCAACATGCGCGCTGCCAAATGTGCAGTCTGCTTGGACACTGTGCATTTTGGACGCCAGGCTGCCACTTGTCTAGGTTTGTGTCTTTTCTTTTATGAAAGCAGAGAGGGATTTATTAGCCAGTCTTACCAGAATTATTTTTTCAAAAACCAACCACCTCACCTAGAATTTCGGGGGGTTGTACCCAGGCCTATATGAAAAATCTTTTCTCTTCAAATATAGCAATATTGTTACAGAATTCACCATGAAAAATCTCAATAATAATATAATAATTAGCTGAACGTGATATACTTACCTTGTCTAGTTTGTGCCTGACTTTTTTTTTGTCGTACCTTAGAATGCAACACCCTTTGTCATCCCAAATGCTCACCATGCCTACCAGCCACTTGCGGCCTGCCAGTCGAGTATGCCACCCACTTCTCGGAGGCTTTATGCCGAGAGAAGGCAAGCTCCCCTGGACTCCAGGTCAAGGAAGCTAGTGGGCATGTTCGCTTGGAGGGATGGATGAAGCAGCCAAGGTTTAACCATTCATTCTTCCTGACATATTGGCCCATGAACCATGTGCCACGCTATGTATTTGTATAATATTTCTATTATTATCATTATTATTTTTTTTTTGTGTGTATTGCACAGAAATGGCAAACGTGGTCAGCAAGGCTGGGAGACAAAGTACGTGGTCCTTGATGGAACCAAAATATCAGTTTACGACGCAGAGCCCAGAGAAGGTCACTATCATTTCCTGCATATATTATAGAGACATCAGCAATAAATCAGGACCCAGTACAAAACTGGTTTGACATGTTCCTTTTAGACTGTGTAAATGTCGAGGAGGAATTTGAGCTTTGTCTACCTGATGGAGAGGTAACTGTTCATGGAGCTGTTGGGGCCTCCGAGCTCATCAACACTGCAAAGTCAGGTAAGGGTTCATTGACAGCTAATTGAACCATTTTCAAGTATATCTCAAGTTTTGAATTTGTGTCCAGACATCCCTTACATTCTGAAGCTGGAGTCACATCCGCACACCACTTGTTGGCCAGGTCAGTCGCTCTACTTCATGGCTCCCAGTTTCCCGGACAAACAACGTTGGGTGGCTGTACTGGAGTCTGTGGTGGCCGGTAGCCGTGGAGCTAAAGACAAAGGGGATTCAGAAGCTGTAAGTGCTAAAGTTCTTTTTTTTTGTAATTTCTAATAAGCCTTTCTGTCTCCCCTTCCCTCTTCTCCCTCGCTATGCATGTTATCACCAACCACGTCTTCTCTTTGTGTGTTTTCATGGTCCTTGTTAATGTCATTATGTGCTGTGTGTGTATCCCCATTCAATGCGGTTGCGTGGACCATTATAGGCAGGTGTTTCTAAAAGACAGAAGAACCTATCACCCCTGGTTCAGGTACAGTAAGAAGCTGCACGAATGCTTGGGCTTCAGTGATCAAACCGGCTGAGCATGATAGTTGCTGTACCTGTCCACAAAGAGGACACCATCACGGATAACTCAGAACCAGGCTGATAAATGGTTCCGTAGTCGTCGTTTGAAGTTGCCCAAATGTGCACTTCAAGTATACTGTGCCAAATGCATGGGCCTGAATGGAACTCTTCGGCTGATAGCATGCCGTGGCTATGCATGCTTGTGCAAGAGCCGTGCTGCTTCAGCTATTCCATCCAAACACACTTACATACTGTTTGCAACCTTGGAAACAGATGGGAAAATGAAAATAGATGACATTATGTGGAAATGACAAAGGTCTCCTATATATTTTTGTAATGCTTGGACACTGCAGTTCAATGAAGAGACTAGATAGCTCAACATATCTTGAAAATTCACAGTTTGTTCTTGCGGCCTTTTTTGAAATGCAAATGTAGGCAACCTCCATAATTTGTTACATTTATTCATTTGAAGTAATCATCCATTAGGCTTATGTGCTAACTTAAATGCATGTGGCGTAAATGCGCTGCCTGCTCATTGATTCCCTTTAAACTATGACTTTCAAGTCAAAGCCATCTATGATGGAACACTTCAATTCCAGCTGCTCCCTCGAGTTGCAGTGTCAAATCCAATTTGTATAATGTGCACATATTCGGCCCTGAGCAGAGTGTGTTGGACAGACAGCATTTCTGAACAAATGCAACCCGTATATAGATGTTTTTAATACCGAGCGCCAAATGTCTATAAATAATGTCATCAGTCAATGTCTTTTTATAAGCGCATATTGATCAATGTTCCCAGTACCTCAATGCAACATGCTTTGATTCATTTAACCCCCTCCATATTGTCGTTATAGATGCTGCTGTAATGCTTTTGTGTGCATTTGGGGAACAGTTATAAAACTATAAATAGTCGAATAAATAATTGAAGTGCTGGAAATCGGAAGCAGCCCGACAACCGTATTTGTTTGCATAAAATGCAATTATACAGGAGAATTGCAAATTTTGTGTAAAATAATTGTGACCCATTATTGGTTACGTTCTTATCTGTGGCTGCATGTAGCTATCTGATTCGACGCCCGACTCGCTATCCCGCCTAACACCTCGTGCTTCGCTCTCCTCACAGAAACTTCTGGGCAACTCGTTGCTGAAGCTGGAGGGTGACGACCGCTTGGACATCAACTGCACTCTGCCCCTCACTGACCAGGTTGAGCCTTAAACGTTTAGTACAAGCTTGTCGTGAGGCTTTCACGTGATTGACCATCCTTGTTACTCGCCTTAGATTGTGCTGGTCGGCTCTGAGGAGGGCTTGTATGCGTTGAACGTCATAAAGAACTCCTTAACGCACATCCCGGGCTTGACTGCCGTATTCCAGATTCAGATCCTGAGGGAGCTCGACAAGCTGTTGATGATCACTGGTTAGTTAACTGACCCAGTCAGGAATTAATTACCGTAATATATATTCATCCTGCACTTTATTTATTAAGTCTTCCAATGTGTATTTTATTGAGTCTACTGTAATGTATAGTGTATTTGAAGTGACTGTGTGTTCCAGGAGAGGATCGGGCCCTGTGTTTGGTGGAGATCAAGAAGGTGAAGCAGTCTTTATCGCAGTCCCATCTTCCAGCTCCACCTGACCTCAACCCCTTCATCTTTGAGACAGTGAAGGGGTGCCACCTCTTCTCCTCTGGAAAGGTCAATTGGATTATTTGCATCATATGGACTAAAGTCATCAGTTTGAAAAATTCAAGTTAAGATGAGCATCACAAAATGTTCTTTTCTTCACAGATTGACAATGGAATTTGTATCTGTGCCGCTATGCCCAATAAGATTACAATCCTGCGACTTAATGAAAGCCTCAATAAGTTCTGTATCAGAAAGGTAAGTGTGCATACAACCAATGCAATGTTTTTTTTTTTCTCTAGGAATGAAATGGGTGTACTTGATCAACTTTGGATTTTATTCACAGGAAATCGAAACCTCCGAGCCCTGCAGCTGCATCCACTTCACTGGCTACAGTATTATCATCGGCACCAACAAATTTTACGAAATTGAAATGAAGCAGTATGTGCTAGAAGGTTTGTCATCCGTCACGGCCTCGCCGCTACCTTCTAGTGCTTTCGATATTAAATCAAAAATATCGTGTGTTCGCTTCAACCTGACTCACGAATGCTTTATCTTCCTGCAGAGTTCCTGGATAAAAACGACGTGACGCTAGCCTCCGCTGTGTTTGCCGCATCCTCCCACAGCTTCCCCATCTCTATCATTCAGGTCACCACGACTCCTCAGAAGGAGGAATACCTGCTCTGTTTCCATGGTGAGGTGTTCTTTTCTGTCTGCCGGTCGGTGACTGTACCACAAAGCAAAAAATTGTGCAGTTGAGCAACTAAATTTCTCTCATCTGCAAACTGAAGAGTACTCACAACATCCTAGAAGACACGCTGATTTATTTTGACTTGCCAATAAAAATGTTTTTATTGCAGAGTTTGGCGTGTTTGTGGACGCATACGGACGCAGGAGTAGAACCGATGATATCAAGTGGAGTCGCCTGCCACTATCATTTGGTCAGTGAATCTTTATTGGATTATTGCGCATTTTTTGAAAGGCTCCTCCAATGAGCATGTGACGTTAAGTGAGTGTTTGACTTTTTCAGCTTATAGAGAGCCATACCTGTTTGTGACCTACTTCAACTCTCTGGATGTGGTTGAGATTCAGGGACATTCGTTTGGGTAAGCTTATTTTAAGAGCCCGACCGCCACGTGGTTTCTGGGGCCGATACCAAGTTCTGAGTTTCTCTACTCTTCTCAGGTCCCACTCATACGCTCACCTGGACATCCCAAACCCACGCTACCTTGGCCCAGCCATTTCTTCCGGTGCCATTTACTTGGCCTCATCATATCAGAACAAACTACGAGTCATTTGTTGCAAGGGCAACTTGATTCAGAACCAGGATGGTGGAGGAGACTTGCAGCACTGCGGCTCAGGACGCAGGTAAGGACTGTTTGGTTTCACTCGGGTAATGGACTGCACTTTTTTTTTTCTCTTCCTTTTGCACATTGTACTGATGCAATGTCTTTATTACAAAGTCTGGGTGGGTTATTTGTAGTCGGTAATTAAAGCAACAACAAACATCCATTATTTGCAAGAGCAGCCAATAACCCTAAAATGAAATCTGAACACCTGTTTAATTAGATGAAAAGCTAAACTAAATTCATATAAACTCTCATGAGGGAAATCCAAGAGCCAACTCTCAGAGAGAAACCCTCACAATTGTGCCGAAGGGAGAAAAAAAAAATGTGTGTGAGTGACCGTTAACGTTACGTCTTTAGTTCATCTCTTGTTTTTGTTGTCTTCACTCATTTTGGTGAGGGTCGGTCCGCCACAATGCTGACATTGGGGGTACTTGTGTAGTTGGCACTGCAGGGCACAGGTTGGCACGCACCGTTGGTGATGGTTAACTTTGGCCTTGAATTTTTTTCCTAGTGACACCTGCATTTTTCTTTTTTTTTTTTTTTTTTGTTTGCAGGAGGAAGAGATCATTTTTTATATGTGGTAAATAATGAGCCAACTTAAAAGAATCACTCTAAATATAAACTGTAAAGGTGGAGGAGAGTTAATAATCAAATAAAGACAACATTTTTTATTTTATCTCATGTGAGTGGTCTGTTATGACGTGATTGCTTTTGAGGATTCACAAAGTGACACAAACAGATGACTTGCAGCTAGTGTGGGATTGAGTCCTGCTCAGTGAATGGACACATGAATGTGAGTGTGTCACTATCCCTTATAGCTTCTGACAATTTCAAAACAAAAGTTTGTCAGTTGAATTGTTAGTCTTGACTGGTCCCCCAGGGTGCTCTTCCTTTTGTTACCTTCCTTCTTCTCCCTGACAGCCCTAACAAACGTGGGCCTCCTTCCTACAACGAGCACATCTCCAAAAGGCTGGCAGCCAACCCCCTCACACACGGGGAGCCCGGCACACCCCACCGCTACAGAGAGGCCCGCACCGAGTTCCGGCGTGACAAGTCCCCCAGCCGTCCTTTGGAGAGAGAGAAGTCCCCCGGTAGGATGCTGGAGAACCGGATAGTGGCGTCTCCCGGCAGAGCTGTGACCGACCCTCGATTAGAGCGCTCCCCAGCGAGGGCCATGGCGGACCCCCGGATGGAGCGCTCCCCGGGGCGTATGATGGATGTCCGCAGGGAGAGGTCACCGGGTCGTTTTGAAGAGCGCCAGAGGCTTCATACTGGTTCTGGACGCACGCCTATAAACCCCGTCGCCAAGGTCTGTTGACACAATTAAACACGATGACAAACTAGCTGCTTTAAAAATGGCTTCTTTCCAGTCTTTATGGAAGGAGCCAGAAGCTCTTTGCAGTATTTATGCTAATTTAATCTGTCTCTTGGCTGTGTCTTGATATTTCCGATGAATATTTACGGATAGTCTCAGTCTTCTCATATTTGCAAGAAAGCACCCGTGTGTATCAGCCAAAATTCACAGACTTGTTACTGCTTTGCGTAGCTGGCGCTAATTTACGTCTGTGTCCAACTGTGACGAAACTAGGATACCAAAACCCATGTGGTTATTGTTGTTGTCGTTCTCCACTAATTGGATCCAATTATTATTAACAGTCTCAAGACAAACTCATTCAAATTGGATTAAAACTAACCAAAATTCTAAGTAAGATTCTGCTATACAGTGTCTTGCAAAAGTATTCACCCCCTTGGATTTTTGCGTGCGTGCGTGTACATGTGTATTTTACTGTTTTTAATTACTGTTTTTGTTGTTTTCTTTATAACAATAGTTTTGGAACCTGCACAAATCAGAGGTTGAGCACATGAGACTGGGTTTCATCACTGTATTGCTCATATTTTGTCTCAACAGGTATGGGACCAGTCGTCCGTTTAGGAGCCTCTTCTCCAACAGCAAGGTCTGTCTTGGGGAAAGGCTGAAGAGGATAAAATCAGAAAGAATGTCAGAAGGAAACACTGCCACACGTTAGTTTTGATTGGCATCCAAGCAGGCAAGCCCACCCAAGAAAGAACCAACAGATTTCAGAAGTAAGGTCAATTTTCGATGGATGTCCTAAATGCCATATGAACAACTTTTCAAGCAGGGTGTCTTTGCTGGGTTTTAGAGTAGCTCTGCTTTCAATTGAATGAAGTTGAAAAGAAACGAAATTTAAGGCAGTTCTGCTAGAAAAGCTCCGCTGTAGCAACGCAAACTCTCACGACCTTGGTAGCATTTAATTTTTAGGAGCATCTGTGACTGTCAACACACAATCATTCAGAGCTAATTACAATCATTCACTACTAATCTTATGTTTGACTTTGCCAAATTGGTATTTAAAAAAAAAAAAACTGAACTAAATCAATAAAGCTGCAAAGCTGATGTTGTTGACCCCCCCTCCCTCCCCTTCTCTCTCTCTCAAAAAAAAAAAAAAACTGCACTACCCGCAATGCCGAGCAGCCGTGGAGCAGGACCTTTCTAATCCTTCAGAATGCTATCTGACTGTAAATAGATAAGACATAATTTTATATACATATATAAATATATATTGAGAAGGAATTTCAAGGCTGGATAAGCCATGTCTATTTTTGTTAAAGAAAAAAGTGATAACTTGCCCTCCTGAATGTCTACTAAATATTCTTTTAATACAGTATGTCCAAATGTCTCGCAAAGTAAGTGATCGCCTCCTGGCTCTGACTAGTGTAGCGCCTCCATTTGTCAATGGCAAACCTCAATTTAAAAAAAAATAATAATAAAAAGAGGGAGTTGAAAGCAGCATTGTGTGATTCTCCCCTAAGGTCTATGAAACCCAAACTGGTAAACGTAGCATCTGAAAATAATATGATTTTGTCAGTGGCAATGTGAAATCAACCAATGTGTTTTCCTTCGCTTCTGCCTTGTTTGGGTTCTGTTTAAATTCCAGCATTCATCAAATGAAAAAAAACAACAACACCTTTGCGCATTCTGTTTTCGCTGTTTTAAAAAGGCAATCCTGATAGTGTATAATTCCAGTGCAGCGCCCAAATCAAATATTATTGTGCTTATTTTTGATTTCCGTACGTGACCTGCTGTGATCTAAGTTATATTGTGTTTACACAAAATAGATGCTGTATTCTATGTATTTTGACAAGTGTCAATTACTGAAGATGAAGACTCTTCTACTTCATGACGCCTTGATAGTTTTTAATGTAAACGCTTCCTTGAATGTATTGACGTTGATGCAATTGGTCAAAATGATTTTTTTTTTCTTAATTAATGAATCCAAACGCACACATTTCCTGCTGATCTAAATACAGTGAAGCTCCGATCTATGTGGGGGATTGAGACTGAGCACTACCGGGATTAGCAAAATTCTGTTGTCATATTGAATAAAATACTTATTTCCAACTGAAACTCCTTGACGCACGTCAACAGATTTCTTTGTCAACATGGCGCCAAAGCAATAATATTATTGCTTGCATCAATACTGATTGCTTTTGCCTGAGGACCAAAAAAAAAATCTTTGCAAAATCCAATTTCCAAATTCCGACCACATGGGGTTTCACTGTTTAAAATAGGTTCTTTAGCCATCCTCGTTTTATTTTGATACTTTTAAGTTGTATATTTCATTTTTTTTCCACTGAATCATAATTGCTTTGATGCTGGGTATGATATTGATGTCTGCTAACAACAAATGTTTTATTCTAGTTCCCTGTAGAAATTTGGTCACCGAATATTAAATATATTCCTTCACTTTTAACTTTGATTTGTGGATTCCTATATTCCCTTGCTTGGGCTTCCTTAATCACCTCAAGGCTTTAACGCCGTTGTGACCATTTGTCCATGTCCATTGTGTTTGAAGAGGTCGTTCTATTTATAGGCACGTACGTTCATCCCAGTACTCAGCCTCCGGGGAGACAATGGCCCTTCGTTGCAGCCACAGTAGCTGCTCTGGCTGCTCACAAATCACAAATGGAGAAACTGCTTTCAACAATAGCATGCCCCCCTCCACCCCACCCACCGCTCCGGGTAACAATAACTGTGAGCTGGCTGTCCGCATCATGCTTGTGACATGACACCCCTGACATCTGCTGCCGGGCCATCAACTGCGTTTATTTGACAGCAACTGTCGGGAGTGCCTGGCTTGAAATAGCTTGCACACACATCGTGTCACCTCCTCACCTCGGCTTATTCTCACACACTGTCACTTTTCTTGACCTGGGAACCTTGAGTCGGTCTGAGAAGATCTGTTAATGAAGCGTGCTCACATTGGAAGCACGTGTTTATTCAGCTGCACATATTTGAATGGCTACCGGTAATGTCGCCAACCTCGTTGGTGACTGCAAGCATGCGACTTGGGCCTCTTGATCTCTTCTGACCTTTTCAAATACAGTGGTTGTATAACTTTTCAAACCAAGTACCACCTAGTTAGCTCTCCCAAGTAGCACCATCAGGACCAACATGAAAATACAGTAGAGTAGTAGGCCCAAGTATTCATCAAAAATAAGATAAGGTGTTGATTCCTTAAAATGAAGCCACTGTTAAAACTGTTGGAATTTGAAATTGAATTTGTCTCAAATGCAGATCACCAAAATTTACCTAATTAAATGCAAGCCATCCAAAAGACATCAAGCAAAATGACCAACAGGGGGAGACAGAATGGAAACTTGATGGGTCACTAAAACAACACTGCAATTTCTCTGATAAAAAAGAAAGAAAACGTACGACAATACATAACAAATTATGCTATTTCAAATTCAGGAATTTACTTAAACCCGATTTTATTATACTGGTAACAGTGAGAACTAAAATTAACCATCTTCCAGAAAATCACTTGAGCTTATTTACTGCAGTGGCAGATTGTGTTTCCGGCAAATGACACAAGAAACACATTTTTGTGTCATTTTAACAGTTGACATAACAACACTAGTGTCCTGCGGGCACAGAAGCTTCTACTTTAACCTTCAGTCAGCTTGAGATATTCTAATCCTGTTATTCAGTGCTCTGCCAGAGAAAAAAAAAAATCTCGTGGCGGTGTGTCTATGCGTGAGAGTATGAAATACAGTATGTGGCCGACAAAGCTTGTCGACGCATCATTTACCTGTCACTTCCTAAAGAGGACATCGTTTATAAATATCATCCAGTGGAGATGAGAGTCGGGGGGCTACAAAAGGCCACCCACCTTCTCCCCATTGTTCACTGGCATCATTGTTGCTCTCACCTCCCAGCTGCTCAGCCATGGTAAGTCACACTGTGTGTGAAAGGCGACAGATTCTGCAGATTTTTACGCTGACGATTTAACTGCATGACATTTTTTGGGCATTGATGATAAAATAGTAAAATTCAGTATGTTCGCATCAATACTAATGCTAATATGTATTATTATTTATAGAATGTAATTCACTATATCCCAGTTAAAAAAAAAATCTTTATAACCCCAGTTTGTAAAAGTATCGGAGTATTTTCTATCATGGTGATAATAATATGCTGGAAGTTTTTACGATATTTATCATCATTTCTTTTGGTTCACAGGCACCCAAAAAACCCAAGAAGAGGTCAGGAGAGGGAGCCAACTCCAATGTGTTCTCCATGTTTGAGCAGGCCCAGATTCAAGAATTCAAGGAGGTGAGTTCAAACTTCTCAACTAACTCCGACATGATGATGGTTGAAATGTTTTTTACTTTAGGCCATCGCTACTGATTTCTCAAAGATCAAAGTATACTGCAAGCATGTTAAGATAGGGCAGGGGGGGGCAGAGAGTTCCCCCAGCCAACGCGTAGCTCCTCCCCTGCCGTGTTTGGAGCACAAACACCTGTCGGCATTTCAGTCCATCCCAGCCTTAACAGCAGCTCCCTTCTGGTATGCGCTCGGCCATACATGCAGACGGGTGTCATCAGCGATTAAGTTGCACCTCGTGTGCTGCGTGCCGCGCTTAAGTCCTGTCCCCTGGCCTTTAGACACCAACCGCCGTGGAGCACAATGGAGATGTTTGTTGTGTTGAGTTTTTATCAACAATCATGTATGCGCACGGCAGGCATTCACCATCATGGACCAGAACAGAGACGGCTTCATCGACAAGAACGACCTGAGGGACACATTTGCAGCTCTCGGTGGGTTCTCATTCATTTTATTTGGTGGCTTAAAAACGCCAGAGTATGAGTTTTTTTTAAACTACTAGGGTTGAACTGACTTTTTTTTTATTTAATAAATGCCCTTTCTAGTATATTTTTCAATTCTACAAAAATGAATAATGTCTACTTAATATCCTTATGTTTGCTTTTATAGGTCGCTTAAATGTGAAACAGGAAGAGATCGATGAGATGCTCAAAGAAGCTCCGGGCCCAATCAACTTTACCGTCTTTCTTACTATGTTTGGGGAGAAACTGAAAGGTAGCAATTAAAAAAATAAATAAATAAGTGAACTTTTTTTTGCATGTCAAATTGACTAACTGCTGTGTGTGTGAAAAGGTGCTGATCCAGAAGAGACCATCCTCAACGCTTTCAAAGTGTTTGATCCCGAGGGCAAAGGAGTGCTGAGGAAGGACCAGTAAGTGCTGACAAACCTGTGTGCAAAAAATTGAAAGTGCATTGCGTCATGTCTCGGTTGTCCACAGTGTGACACAGATGCTGACAACACAAGCCGATCGGTTCAGCCCTGAAGAGGTACGGCGACAACCTGCCGCTCCACATTGTGACCCGTCGAAGGAACATGATGCAAACGTGTTCTTTGTGTGCCTCAGATGGAGCAGATGTTTGCCGCCTTCCCTCCGGATGTGGCGGGCAACCTAGACTACAAGAACCTGGTGCACATCATAACACACGGCGAGGAGAAGGACCAGGAGTGAACGTCTTCTGAACGGAATGGACTGTGATTAGTTCATGCGGCGTCCATGCTGGTGTCGTAGTTTCTCTGCTGCAAGATAACGCGACAGGATCAAGACCAGAATGGACTGATCCTCCGGCAACGACCTTTCACACGCATTTCCGATTAGTCGCATCCTTCTCTTCTTTTTGTTATTATTGTTTTCAATGAAAATATCCATCCGGCGGTTGCTTGTTTGTCAAATAAAAGTTGTCAGAGGAATCATTTCTCAATCTCTCTATTTGAATCAGAATAAAATATTTAGAAACGTTGGCTCATACTTTGGAAAACAATAAGCAATATTTTTTGCCAATTTTCCGCCCATACCAGTACCGGAAGCATAATCAATTCACATTTGTATATTTTCTGCACTATCAATTAAAAAAAAAAAGAAATTGACAGACAAAATCACTTTAATCGATTACTAAAATAATTGTTAGTTGCAGCCCTAATATTTTTTGCAGTTTTACAATCAAATGCCAGATATTGTGTCATTTCCTGCTTAATTGTTGCCTTGCACATTGATGGAATGAGTTCAGGACCACAAGAGCACTCGCTACAAGTTTAACACCATGTTAGGTAGTGAATGTGTGTGAGGTAGCTCGATATTCTACAGAGATAAAGATGGAACCTTCATGCCTGCATTGATCGTGTGTGTCCATGTGTGTATGTTCATCACAGAGTAGGAGGATGTGTGTTTTGCGTGCTGGGATCCAAATGTTTGTCTCCTGACGCAGAGGGGCTTTGGCTAGACAAAGGCCTGTTGTTATTTTAGTGCAGTGATGTGAGGAGGGTAGTTATACTAAGGGCGCGGGTGCAAAGCTCACAGCGGGATGCCACCCAGGCACCCACTCAACCTTGTCACTCTTGCCTACCACACTAAAAACTGCATTTTAAAGGATTTTTTTCCCACCCTCAGTTCTTTTTCTGTCTTCTGGCGTAGTATCAGAACCATAACACGGATGGGGTGGGCTCACCTCTACAATGCAAGGGCCAAGTATTCGGAAGACCATACTAAATTTTGAAAAGAATGATGCACCAAATGCTTCATTGTGTACAAATTACCTGTTGAATGTGTTCATACTGAGTCAATATGGTAAGTTAGGATTTATCTATTTATTTCTATAAATTAAGACACAAGAACTTTTACGACATTCATAGGAAATCACAATGTTTCATGTTTAGTTGGGAGGAAATTTAGGGAATAAAAAAAAAGTTGCTAAAAATGTGCTCGATTTGGCACTAAGCAAGTCCTCAACGTGCCACTAGATGGCGTAGTCTCCTATATGTTCAGCTAATGGGCGGCAGCGGGGCTGACAGGGGGGCTGGCTCCTGCTCTCCTGTTCGAGAGCTTCTCCTCCCGGGGGCAATCTGGCCATGAGTGCTGTTTGGGAGTGTGTTCGAAGGAGGACTTGAAAACTTCGCTGCGTTCGTCCAGCACATTTGAGCGAGCGGACGCTACGTCGGAGGAGAGACCAGCCCAAAATTGTGCTCGACGGAGGGGGAACGTTGCTGGGTTCTCAACAGCGTTGATTTCCGGCCAACATGGATGATTTAGGTAAATCTACTGCTACGTTGCAATACCATGCGGGTGTGCTTTTGCATCTTCGTGTACTCGCAGACGCGGTTTTGCAGGCTTGTTTGAGGCAAAACGTGAATATGTCTAAGTTTGTGTGGATGCAGTACGAGTTAACCAAGCTTAGAAAGGCCCCGTGTGGTCATTTAATTAAATGTTGCCTTCAGGTACATTACGAAAAGTCCCCAAAATGTGCAGCCTGGAGTGGCCACTTCAAGGTCCTCTAACTTTTAATGCTTACAGCGATTCATTGTGACATTTGATAAGAATATGTTGATGAAGCACAAATGGGATGGCAAGAGTGGCATTTAAGGGCTACAAAAACAACCAGGCATTTTAAAGTCAATAATTTACCAGACTGTCACAGCAGTGGTGCGTTTCCGTTTAAGCCCAGCTGGAGTTCAATCCTGGACTTAAAATACGGCCCTGCACATTTCCTTTTTAGTCAGCTACTTGCACCACATGTTAAGTCATTTCTATTTGGGCTCAACCACTAACTTGTGTGATCTTTCTCAAGTGTAAATATTTAAGTCAAATGCTCCCTTGTGTAAAATAAAATCTGTGCTATAATTAAAAATGAAAAGGAAATCTCAGAGGTAAACTCATTAAGCTCATCGCAGCATGTTGGGACCTCTTTTTTTTTTGTGGCAATGTAATCAAGTCTGAGCTGTTAAGTTTAGAATTCATTTTAAAAGGGATTTGCATTCAGCTATCAAACTATATCGCTCTAATAATTTGGATCCCCCCCCCCCTGCCCAAGAGCAGAACACTTTGACTATCCTGATAAGGCCACGCCTGTAGTTGCTAACGTGGCAACTTGACATTTTACAAAGAATATTAGTCATTCTATATCCAGTCAATATTTATGGATAGCGCCTCGGTTTACACAGCTCTCCTTGACGTGGCTGCTTAAAAAAAGAAGTGTCTCGCAACCCAGAAAACTGTCAATGTCGCACGGTTGGAGATAACATTGTGGTTTCGGGTGTGATCTCAAAACTTTCACGTGCATCAAGCTTCGTGTTTCGTCTGCTGTGTGTTTAGAATGATTCAAATAACTCTTTGGGAGGTAAAATTGTTTATTCCACCAGCAGGATGAGAACGCCTTTATGTATTTTTAGCAGAGAAGAAGAGTCCCTCTTCTCAAGTGAGGAGCCAGCAGCAACCTGAAACCTTCCAGGCCTCCAGACACCTCTCTATGCTCTCTGATCCCACCAGGCAGCTTTGCTTTCTGTTCATCTACGAGCTGAGCAGGAGCACACGCTCCATTGTGGAATGCGGAGCCGTGGGAGCCAAGCAAAGTGTCAGGCCAACATGAAAGCATTGTGCCACAGCCAGAAATTAGAATTTGTGCTCCTTCTTGCGTTACCCACTCGCTTCAATTGACGGTTTCAAAGCTAGCTGAATTCGCAGCTAGCGGATTGTAAATTTTGGTGGTCGGCGTTTTCTCAAGAGTGGAACTGAAAACATCATGATTTGAATTGCTTTGTTGTTGACACAGATGTGTTGAATCTTCGCGCGATGCTGCGACATTTCTCAAGGCAAACTTGCGTTGACCTCGCTTTCTCACATTTTTTTTTCCCCCTCCCCAAGTTGTACTCAGACCTTGCACAAGACACGGCTGTCAAACGACCTCCTTTCTTTTAGTTTGATGAGCGCTACTTCTCATCTCTGTTACTTCTCATTGTGATTTGCCGCAGAGTCATTTTGGTGGCAGCGTTTTGAAGTTAGGCAACTCCCCAGAGCCTCGTCAGCTCAGACGCCGCCGCAGCGTTGGAAATGTCACTCACAGAGGGGGTGTGGGCGACGTACTTCTTAAATGAGAACTGATGTAGCCTAGATACTCTTGAGTCTAAATTTAGGTTGAAACTTTGTTTACACCGATAGAAAAGCTGGAGAAGTGACATGCGGTTACTTGAGATTTCTTTTACTCATTTTTCGTCTTATCGACTCTGACGTCTTTTCATGCATTCATACATTTAGAATTTTCTCCCCATTTTTTTCCCCTTCACTTTTTACAATGCAAGTTATAATATCCACGCCCGCTAGTTTTTAAAAGATTCTACTTTTTATTTCATTTTTCAATATTTACTTTTCGCTGTCCCGTAACATTTTTAAGGCTTAATCCTGTTTTAAATGCACTAAAAGCAGTTAGATAGTGATATAATTTTTTGCCATCAAATGGTTGAATGTAACTTGTGAGTTTTTGTAGGAATCCTTCCTGCGGGGTTTTGTCCATCTGTTTAAGTTTAAAGTAAACTCGCTGAAGGGCTTTGAAGCATATGTCGGTCCACATGCGCATATGCTCTTCAGATCACAGTTAGCTGGTGTGGACAGGCGCTTTGACAAGCAATCTCAGTGAGCAGTGACAGCTCCGCAGCCAGCCACGTCGTCTCACGTGAGTCCTCGGCACCTCCTGGTTTGATGTAGAGGCAAAAAAACAGACAAAAAATAAATAACCTTAAAGATAACGACACTTCATTCCAAATCCTGATATCCTAAAATCTCTGCTTCCTCATATTAATAGATTAAGAATAAATAAATAAGGCTCTCCCACTGAAACACTTGATGCATCTGGCAGGAAATTGTTTGCATAGACAACTCCTCATAGGTCAAAATCAATTTCTCCAATTTGTCATCGCCTGTCTTGATTTCAGAGAGGATTTATAGCCACGGTGGTGTGTGGGTTGAGATAAGACGCTGGTCTTATATCAGAAAATGTTGGCAGTAAGTTGGCACACCTTTGATGAATGCAGAGCATTAAAGGCCTTTGACTCAGAAGGAAAGATAAGGCTTACCTCCGCCAAATGCGGAAGGAAGGCAAGAGCTATTGTTTTCACGACTGTCAGTTATTGAATAGCATTTTATTGAAGGCTTGTTGATTGTCCATACAGGCAAATGTGTCCGACAGTATTGATTGAGATTTTTGAATACTTTGTGATCTCCTGGGTTCCAATCTAAATTGTTTTTGTCCTGATCTTAGAATCTGGCAGTTGAAGATAGGTCAGCGCTGTATAGTTTAATAACCGTCCCATCGATGCATGGTGGAGCTGACAATAGGCTCGTTTTCCATTACAGTGATTTGCTTCTGCTTTGCAGTAACTGTCCTCTGACTTCACTTCCCCATGTCTGTCCTTGTCCTCCTGGAGGGGACAGAGAGCAGCTTGTTTCTCAGCCTCTGACCTACTTTAGTGGAGGAAATACACAAGCAGACCCAACTGATCGGAGCATAAAAAAAAAAAAAATATCAGGCCATCTTTCCCTTCCCTTGTTCAATGCATCCGGAGAAGTGTTGTTGCATGAATGCTAAACAAATTGATTTTAAAATAAATATATACTATAGTTTTCAGTCTTTATTACCACACCCGAGTATGGAAAAAACATTTCGAACAGAAGCCATTTTTTGTGGTCCAAACATACCGTACAGAATAAATAGTGATTAAATATTTGGCACATTTTTTTGTTTAGTTTTGCATGTAAGTCCTGTATTTACTGAAATACAAGATGGGAATTAATTATGGTGTGTTTTTAAAATGCCATTTTTATTAAACTCCTAACTCGATAAGTTATCTGCCTCCAGTGCGGCAATGTCATCTATTGGCAAGAGCCAATTATTGATTTAAACCTCCCGTTTACTTATCATCGAGAGAAGCGACCTCAGACCCCCTGCCCCGCACGAGTCATTGGGCGGCTTGCCAGAGAGACGATGTGAAGGATATTAGAGTGTCAGAAGGAGAGTTATTGCATCGAGGGAGCGTCCATCAGTCTTCAAGACACATTATCATTTGAGTTTTGTATTTTATGGCAAATCAACAAACGTCTCTGCCATGCTCCGCCCACATGGAATTGTATCAAATGCTAACATGTTACAAAGTAACCTGTGATTCTGTGGCTTCCTGTCCACTGTGACCATCTATGATCTACTTAAGAGGACGTCTTGTGTCTCCTGCAGGTTAAGGTCACATTGGGGAGGCTATTTTTAGCTCCTCTGTGTTTCATGTGTAAGCAGCGAGTCTCTTGCGCACTTTGTTGTTGTCTTTTAGTTGCACCTGTGAGGGAAAAAGAAGCGCCGCCGTCCTCAGAGAGGCCCTTGAGGGAGCATCAAGTGCACGGCTCTTAGATTGTTGTGGTCCGAGCCCTGGCGGCGCTATCCATTGCGTGTTATCACGCGGTACACCGACAGGCCTTCTCACTCACAAGGCAACATGAAAGCTTGTCATATCGCATTAAGCACTCGCTCGCTTTTGCTCAACACGCTTCTCGCGCTGCCTCTTGAAGCGATCTTGTTCAGTTGTTCACCACTCGTGCGTTCCCGTATGGACAACGAGCCGCGGCACGTCAGGAATTTTTCCCAGTAGTGTCAGAAATACAGAGAAGTGAGGGAATGACAGGAAGGAAAGAGTCGTTGGTTGAAAGCGAGCAGCACCCATTGGAGAGATTTGACGTTCGAGCGGTTTTTCCCTTAAATGTCATGACATTTAAAAAGTTGAGACTAAGCTATTGTTTTTTTTTGGTTTGCCTTGAGCAAGAAAGGCAGCCTTACTTAAATGTCTCAGCGCAATCTTGACTTCAGATCACATCAGTGGAAGGCACTGATTTGTACACACTGCCTCGCTTCATGTGCTTCACTTAATATTTGCAATTATCCTTCATATTCTGTCTTTTGATCTTACTGTAGTCCGCCACAGCATTGTTCACAATGTACTCCTTATATGGTTCTCTTTCCATACCCTCCTTTGCTGCAGACCACCCCCTCCTACCTCCCTCCCTCCCTCTTTTTTTTTAAATCGTGTTGCTTTCATCCGCTCTCCTGCCGCCCAGATCTCGTCAGCCCCCTTTTTTTATCTTCCCCTCACTTCCTCTTTCGCTTTCCTGTAATGAACCCCAGCACGAAGCAACGTCCGTGTAATTAAAATGCATACCATTCATCTCAGGAAGGGAGTCTCCTCAGTCTGCATCAACCCACATTTGAGCTTTGAGAGATGTGCATGGAGACACTTCCCAGTTTAGTTTCACTCACTGTCTCATGGCCAGATTTCATTGTGTAGAGCACGTTGTGACCCGCCGTGTCTCTTCCTCTGTCTTGTTGAATGGATGTGCTCAAATTGTAAAATGGATTTACAAAAAAAAAACCTCCTTTTTTATCAGGCTATCTATTTTACATTTACAATTTTACTGCTAGCATTAGCACTGATTTCAAAGTATGTCTTATATATCTTGGTTTGTCTTTAGTTTGATCGTGAAGTCCAACTTTGATTTCAGGTTAGAGATGTTTTTCCTCCTTTTACTGGAGGTTAATTTTTGGACACAGGAGACGTGTGATTGTGGTATGTCCTCTTGGCAGAAGAAGCGGCCCCACCTCCGTGTTTGTGTAGTTTCTGGATGGGCCAGAGCACGCCAAACACGCAGCCACCGTTCACCGAACTCACACATTCTTCAAAACATCCTCATCTCGACTTCCAAACTGCTCCATTAGCTTTGTTTACAACATTATTTGCACCACTTGGTAAATAAGCTGCATTAATATTACATCTGCCACCTGCATTGTTCATTTAGGACAATTAAAATTGTGTGTAGCCTGGGGGTTAATGTTTTAGTACTAAGTTATTTCTGAGCTGAAAATTGTTTTCAATGACGGGTAAAGCCAGTTCAGACGCAGAGCTAATTTGATGAGCATCCCCTGTGTAAACCATCTGGACGAACATCTGTTGAGATCTTCAGCAGCTGCAGTTCAGCTTTGTTCTGACAGCAGCAAGAGTTGGGCCAAATCACACGAGGATTTTCCAATAAACAATGACTGCGTTGGCTTTTTGGCATTAACGGTTTGGTCCTTTTTAATGATACATGTAATAAAATAGAATCAACATTGAATTGAATGGCTCAGGCACAGGAAAACCACACATGCACGTAGCCTACTTGTCTAAAACCAACATGTTGACTTCCCCTTGTATGAGGCAGTACACTTATGTATATTGCTCCTGATGTGAGAGATAATTTTATTTTGTCCACACTTTTTTTTTCTTTTTTTTTTGGCTTAAGCATTGTATGCACTTTTGTATATTCCACAACAAAACACTTTACACTGTGACTATCGGGGAATCTTTGCTGTGCGACCCGGTCTACTGGCATGTGAGCTACGCATGCTAATACTAACCCAGTCCAAGTAGATCTGCCACGGCTCAGCAGGACCT
The DNA here is from genome assembly GCF_024217435.2 of Syngnathus scovelli. NCBI lineage: Eukaryota > Metazoa > Chordata > Actinopteri > Syngnathiformes > Syngnathidae > Syngnathus > Syngnathus scovelli. The sequence continues at coordinate 5,801,977 of NC_090857.1, read as the reverse complement.
CTGCTTTTACTGATGATACCGTGCTATTCTAAGCGTTGGTTTCCAGGTCGTCAGATGTTCCTAATGTTACAGTTTTGATCTTGCTGTTGTATTTAAAGACCAAATTTGATGCTGTAGCCAGTGAGGATTCCATAGAAGGTCACGCAGCAATTGTTTAACTACAACGGAGTCATACCAGGAAGAGGGAGTGATGCAGTGTTGCAAGACTCCTGTCGGTCGTCTTTTCGCATGCTTGTCGTGCTCACTTGAGCCAACTAGCTAAGTTGGTACTGGCATGTTGCTGCTGTGAGGTGAATGAAACCAAGATGCCCCTGTCATTAAATTGATCACCCCCAGACTCCAAGCAGATGAGGGTCAACGAATAACTCAAGTGGCTATGACAGTGTGAATGGTTCAAAGTATCATAATCTTTCTTGTGTGTTTCCTTAGATGCTTTGTTGGCAGACCTTGAGTCCACGACATCCCACATTTCCAAACGTCCACTCTTCCTGTCTGATGAGAAGGGTTACGCGCGCCCTGTTGGAAGTCAGCAAGACATCTGCTTTTCACCGCAAGGCCCACCCATTCCCTCTGAGAAAACGCTCAACGGAGAACAGGAAACAGATGTAAATGCTCTTGTACGTCTCATCATATATAGCGAGATAAACTTAATTTATAAAATGTAATGTCGTTTAAATGGACAGCAGACTAACTCACTTATGACTTCCTCACTTTAGTCGAGAGATAACAGCAGCCCACCTCAACCCACCGGCGAAGAGGACCATGTGTACAGGTAAGACGCTTTGTTGAGCTTTTGAAAATATTCTAAAGGGTTTTGCTCTCTGGTAACTAATATGCCGCATGTTGGATGTTTCCTCTTTATGTGCAGTTTTCCTAATAAGCAGAAGAGCAATGACTCTTCACCTGCCATGAACCAGTCCTTTGACAGCAACCTGTCAGAGCTGGACCGCCTGCTGCTGGAACTCAACTCTGTCCAGCAGAGCACGCCCGCCTTCCCTACTGAAGGTCATTACCTTTTTCCACTGAACAGCCTGTACTGACTTATTTGCAGTTTGGTGAAAGCATTCATCCTTTTTTGTTGTCACTAGAGGAGGCAGCTCCACCTCTGCCTGCCAGCATTGTGATCCAAAGTATTCAGGAGAACGGAGAGTTGGAAAAGCCAAAACGCAGCGTGGCAGTTCGAGGAATAGAAGACGCACGACCAAGTGTGGAGAGCCTTCTGGATGAGCTTGAGAGCTCTGTGCCCTCACCCACGTGAGAGAAATGAATCTGGAATAACATGGAACATTGTCCTGACGAGTCGGCAATTGAATTTGAACCGTTCTTCTTTTAGTCCCGCTACCTTGTTGGTATCGGACGTGCAGATTGATGGACAAGAGGAAACACAATCACAGCAGCAGGCAAGAATGTCCGCGTCCTCTGCCACACGGGAGCTAGACGAGCTGATGGCCTCCTTGTCAGACTTCAAAGTCCAAAGCAATGTGAGCATTTATTTTTATTTTTTTAAATTATTAACGGAGATTGTAATTTGAAGTCTGAAAACTCTAGATACATTTCTAAATCGAATGGCTCGGAGTTAAAATGGAACGTTTTAACAACCATTTCTGTGAGACCTGACCTTCCATTCTCTTCACCTCAATGTATTTTTCCTGCTCTTTCTCTTTTCTCCATCACTGTGTATGTCTCTGTTTCTTCGTATGTATGTGTTACCGCTAGTCTGGCTCTCAAGTGTCAATGAACCAGGAAGTAGTTGACCCCTCATATCCTGCCAGCTCACCAATCATAACCCTCGACACTCAGCCCTCGATTCCTCACGTTGACCCCTCTGTGGATGTCGATCCCCTATCTAGTTCCACCACACCCTCTTGTACTCCTCTTCCACTGGAACTCCACATAGACGAAGATGGGTGTTCAACCCCAACCTTTACCGCCAGGTCCACTGTCACGGTTATATCGTCTAAAAAACAAGGCGGTGGCATTGTCACCTCTGAAATTGCTCGTTTGGAGAGCTTGAGTGTTGCGAGTAGCCCAAAGCAACCCGTCGGAAGTGAAGTCGGTAGTCCATCAGTCACTGAAGTCTCCACTAGTAAAGTCTCAAGTTTACTGGAATCCAATTCAAGTAGTTTCAATTCAGATCCCGCTCCTCGAAATCCCATACCAAGTACACTTAGTTTGGGCAGTCCTAATCCGAGTCTAAGCCCCACCCCGAAAGATGACAGTCCAGCACCTGCACACCTTAGCCAAGATAGTATAGCCCAACAGGATCAATGTGCAGTCACACCAACAACTCCAGAATCATTGCCAATGTCTTCTAGCCTAGTAACCGGTCCAAAACTCTCAGGTCAGATTTCAAGTAGTGTTCCCAAGAGTCCGGTGTTAATTCCAAAGCTCGCATGTCCCTCTAGCACTCAAACTGATTCACAGCCAGTAACACGTCCAAAGATTTCAAGTCCAGCAACAATTCGAAAAAGTGAAGGCACAAGTCCAAAGAGTCCCGCTTTGGTCATCAAAAAGACCTACACGGTTGCAGACACCAGTATTAGTCCCAGACATTCACCGGTTTCACCTTCTGCTGTACCGTCAACTAGCCCGCCGTCTTCCCCTCCAACCAAAAATGAAATCCTGAACTTAACATGGCCCTGCCGGGAGCCTGTGTTGGATAATGCCTTGGATCAACTTTTAGCACCTGACTTCACTCAAGCGGATGAAAACCAAGCATTCGGGTCTCTGGAGTACAGACCGTGGGACGAAGACTATGGCACATACCCAGATGTGGGCCGAGAGGGGACCCTGACACCCACGACCGAAGCCAGTTGGATTGACGAGTGTTTCACCCCCTCCACCTGCCCGGGGACACCGGATGCAACGCTGGATCTGCCGACACAGCAGCCATCTGCCATTGAGCGCTTATCAGCTTCTGGCCAAGTAGGAGACGCATCAAATCAGCTCCAAAAATAAGCTGCTGGCATGAAGCAGATGTGGCAACTGTAGAAAATATCCCACAGAGAGAGAAGTTGCTATGTTTCGACACAAGCTGTAGAGTGTGTTTGGAATTGAGGTCATCGATATGGTGTGATGCATGGAGTGTCAGTGCATTCGAATTGCAAAAGGCTCTTAAGGGAGAGGTTTCATTGTGAAAGGTTGACGGAATTACTAATAGGATGACTGCATGCTCCTACTCGCCTGAGTCAACAATTTTGTCGGCTGTAGGACCCCACCTGTGATGGTTACGCAACCAGCAATGATGCAAACGTCAAGATTGAAACGTCTGTTCTGTGCAAACAGTATTTTTTTTCCCCCCTTGAACCTAGGCCCGGCTTTGCCTTGCGCAATCGCTTTATGATGGATCTGCGGTGTCTTGAGTCTCTGGCATGCCACGCCTGACTTATGGCTTTGTTTTGCTGTGACAGAAGAGAATGACTTTTTTGTCTGCAAGAAATTCAATTCAGTATGTGTGTGTGTGGTGCAAACGCATTTTGGATTTCGGAGTGTTTGAGACCCAACATGGAATTGGGCGCAACCTCCACTATCGTCTACTCTCCAGCTCAAGTCGGTTATACGTCGCACAAAAGAGACCGCCAACGTGCATCCCATGTACAAGGACGGAGTAGTGCGGCGTAAAATGGGACCGGTTATCGTGAATAAGAGTCAGTCGCAAGATCGGCTCATTGAGGAGCTCCAGGGGAAACTGGGAATCGGCCGCCTGGAACGTCGGCGTAAACGGCAGCCGGACGACTGGCTGACGGAAGGCGTCATCGTGATGTCAAACCCGCAGCGAATACGTGAGGAAAGGGCCCTGCCGCCTGTGGATAAGGTAGACGCGAGAGACACGTAGCCGCATGAAAACACCCACTTCAATTCTAAAATTGGTAAATCGTTTGGGGGGGGCGGGACAAAAGTGGAAAATATTGTTCTGTAACTTGTACACGTTTTTTTTTCGTGGCCACTTGTGAGTTTTGTCTATCACTTCTCTATTGTTATGCTCTACTTTACTCCTTCTTTGCCGCATCCCCCCCCTCCAGATCATCATCCCTCCTGAGTCTCCTGTCCCCCAGAGAAAAGTCCTCTCCCCTCTGAAGTCCCCGCCAGCCCCCAAAAAGATTCCCCCTGTAAAACAGACACCACCACCACTACCGCTCCCTCCGCCCCCTCCGACGCCTCCTCGCCCCCGGGACCCTAGCCCAGCACCTCCCAAGGAGCCAATTCCTCCCCCAAGGGAGCCCACGCCACCCCCTGTGCAGCTCCCTCCGTCACCAAGCCCCCCACCCAAGCCCATTACACCACCTCCTCCCCCCAAGCTCTTTGTATCGGTGTACTGTCAGACTGACTATGACGCCGTCTTCCCACCTATGCAGGCACGGTTCTTTTTCTCTTTTCACTTCCTTCCTTTTTTTTCCTCATCCTAAAATCATTCAATTCGCTGACCCTTTAAGAGCCTTCACGAATTTGATGGATCATTGCAACTGCAGTTCATACCGTTCGTATTTAGGACAGCCACAGGGTTGTATGATCCTTAGGTTTGTTTTTGGCAGAGAGCTGGGAACGGATAACCTGAAACCCAGTCAGTCCAGGTTAGGAGTGGCGCTGACACCCAGGCTACAGAAACAGACTCCATTTTTCTAATTCGGATGTATGACAGCACCTCGGGTTGTGCGTTGTGACCAGAGTTTAAGTGCTTAGAGGCAAGTTGAGTGTTGGCCCTCCGGGTCATGTGCAGGAATGGTTGGCTTGCGGTGCAACTGAAACCTCGTCTGCCGTATGACAGCACATTTACCATGACACTCAAAGCCTTCCCCACACGACACTCATTAACTAGTGCCATAGCTCAAAAAGAACTATACCAGTGTATCATCACCATAAATAATGGACATTTAAAAAAAAATTGTCCTTTGACCTTCAGCGTTCACGAGATTTTAGTTTTTTATTTGTCTTGACCATCAACAACTGTTAATGCAACCAAGAAACCCAGAAAAAAAAGCCTTTTTAAGCCCTCGTACTAAATTTGGAAAATCACTGTCAGATCCAGTCTCAGGGAAAGACGTCCCCAACCGGACCAGCCAAGCCCGCCAATAAACTGGACAACATGCTGGGGAGCCTGCAATCGGATCTGAACAAACTGGGAGTCCAGACTGTGGCTAAAGGCGTCTGTGGTGCCTGCAAGAAACCTATAGTTGGACAGGTGAGTCCATTTTAGGACAAAAGGTAACAAATGTGCAGAACTTGCATAGTCAGTACCGACCCATTTGATGTAACTGCATTTATGTGTGCCTGTTGTAAATGTAAACGAGGTGAAAATAGGATTTTATTAGGCCCTATCATAATCCTAAAATGCTTGAGGATGCAGATGAGAATTATTTCAAGTAGTTGTTGACACTCCACTGCACACGAAGAATCCTCAAAAGAAACACTGTAATGTACATTTGTAAATTGCCGTTTTCGCGGAATCGGGCGTACTCCCTTGCAGCTCCTTTTAATTTAATCCCTTGTGCGGGATTAATCCCTCAGGTGGTGACTGCCATGGGAAGAACGTGGCACCCCGAGCACTTTGTGTGCACCCACTGCCAGGATGAGATAGGCTCCAGGAACTTCTTTGAGCGCGAGGGACAACCTTACTGCGAGAAAGACTACCACAGTCTCTTCTCACCGCGATGCCACTACTGCAACGGGCCCATACTGGATGTTAGTAGAACGCATACATGTACACTCCCATACCATAATTTACTTACGTATATACTCCATTGATGAGAGGATGTTGTTTAGTTATTTATTCATAGGCTAATGGAACATGGCCATCATTGAATGAGTGACTTTGTGTTTGGTGTAGACAGACCCACTCATATCTTTATTTCCATCATTAACACACAGACACACCCATACTTGTGTGCACGCGCTGAAGGGGAAGTGGACGAGTGGACTTGAATCAGGGAATGTCCAACATGAGTCACTCCCAAGATTTTCCAATCCACCGCCTCAGAGCTCGTTTGACACATCCACGGTTGACTTTTCGCAAAAGCAACTGGCATGAATACATTGAGATAATTATACATAACTGTATTGCTCAAGCTAATAATAGCCAGTGCCAAAGATGAATCATTATGCTTTGATTCATATTTTTACCGTCTGCTTAGCAGTAGTCGAGCAAGGGTACTTACACATGCAATTAGACACAACTACACACATACAAGTACACACACTATTGTCTTTATAAAGGATTTTTTTTGTTGTTACAGCTCTTCTATTGGGATGTGTTGCAATGTGTACACACTAATGTAATTTGTGTAATCGTTCTTGAGTTGGATTTCCATTGATTTCTACTTTCTTTTTTTCGTGCCAAGTCAGTCTTTTGTGTCCTTGCTCCCCCTAGTGGTGAGGTTATAAACTACATATTTATATTGTGTGTGAGTGATGTGTTTTATGAAACCTATGATGTATTTCAAATGATCCCGGCTGCCCAAAGTGACCATGATTATTGTTGTCGTCTCACAGAAAGTGGTGACTGCTTTGAACAAGACTTGGCATCCCGAGCACTTTTTCTGTGCCCAATGTGGATCCTTCTTTGGACCAGAAGGTACTGGAGCACTCTGTGAATACCTCACATGGGTAGAGTCAGGTTGGACTTATCAATAAAACATGCAAGGGTGTCAGTACGAATCATTGCTTCCGTGCAGGGTTTCACGAGAAGGATGGAAAGGCCTTCTGCAGGAAGGACTACTTTGACATGTTTGCTCCGAAATGTGGAGGCTGTGCCCGGGCCATTTTGGACAACTACATCTCAGCACTCAACTCACTCTGGCATCCCGAATGCTTTGTCTGCAGGGTGAGAGCGTCGACTCACTGCGTCTACTTGCAATTTACGAGGCATCAGGTTTGATTGCTCTGTGTGTGGTTCCGCAGGAGTGCTTCACGCCGTTCGTAAACGGCAGCTTCTTCGACCATGACGGTCAGCCGTACTGCGAGGCGCACTACCACGAGCGGCGCGGCTCGCTGTGCTCGGGCTGCCTGAAGGCCATCACGGGCCGCTGCATCACAGCAATGGGCAAGAAATTTCACCCGGAACATTTTGCGTGTGCCTTCTGCCTCAAGCAGCTCAACAAGGGCACCTTCAAGGAGCAGAATGATAAGCCCTACTGCCACGGTTGCTTTATTAAACTTTTCAACTAGACTGCGCACATTTCCTTGCTGGTCTAAAGGCACACGGTTTTTCCCGTACCACGTGCGCGGGTCTGCGACGGGGTCTGTCACGGGGTCTGTCACTTTTGACACCTAAGGGATTGATTTTCTTGCCTGTCCCAAAATTCTCAGGCTTTTGCTTATGGTGTTTTATCAGCCAGCCCAAAGAGATTTTTTTTTAAGTATTAATCCTGTCAAGCAACAAAAAAACACAAATGATCTCTTATGTGAATTTCTGTACAGTAGATTTGAAGCCACACACTCCGCCTGTGTCAAAATAGTCTTGAAGGTTTGAGTCAGCTGTTTGACAGAAATCAGTTTAGGCATTGGTGTGGCCGATTAGTGTGAACAAACCTCCAAGCAGTTGTTGTCTTTGTGCTCTCCAAGCAGATCTCTTGATGAGACTCTCACAATTGTCACATAGTGAATTTTACAATGTAGTGTGGCTTTTATTTTTCTACTCTCCACTTACTGTACGTATATCGAAGAAAAAGATCAGATCTTGACTGGCTCCAGGTGCTTCGGTACCTTTTTACCCTATCGAATCTTTCTATTCTGCCGTTCAAGTAGAAATAGGCACACTTAGTGATGTTTGACTTTTGGTGCATTTTGTAAAAAAACAAAGTTGAGGAAAAAAAACGCAGATATTTTAAATCTGTATTCATGCACAATTTATGGAATTACAACTAATGGTCAAATAATGCATCAGTTCATTTGTTCCTATTTTTACAATTGTGAATTTCTCACTGTATTGAATACAAAAAAAAAAAAGGTTTATGCTAGCGCATGCTACTGTCATTTACATCGTTTTATAAGCACTAATGGCCAGCTGGCTTCACAATCTGAATCGACAGTAAATTTATATCCTCTCGACCATTTGACAAAACTGTGTTTTGTTGTTTTGATGAAAATCTATATTTGTAAGTCACATTGCTGTGGCGAGAGCTGGCTCTACTGGCATGCAGGCTGGCGGTAGTCCAGCCTGTTCTCTGCCATGCGCACACTTTTACCAGCCTGTGGTAAACCACAAAACTCAATCTATGATGTTGCTTCAATTGCCAAATGGTAGCAGTTGTTTGTGAGACACCCCCCCCCCCCCCCCCCCTTGCCGCTTGCTTGTTTTTTCCCCCTCATTGAGTATGCAAGGTGTTTCATATGTGTTTTCTTATTGTAAGGTGGAGGATGCAACGTGCCAAATATGTCAATGCAATATGGTCGAATACACTGTGTGGTCTTTCTTGTGAGTTGAGCCGTTCTGGTGTGAATTCAAGGAGACTTTTGTCTGCTGTGCTGCATCAACTTTTTAAACGTGCACAAGCACACTGTAGTAGGAGATCAGCAAAGGAGAGAAATATGGGAAAGACCCTCTGAGCATTTGAGCTGACGGTGACTGTACACATCCTGCTGATTTAAAAGTTCACAGCTTTTGGAATTGTGTGTTTTCTCTTAGCCTGTTTGCATACAAATACTAACAGGAATTGATTTTTATTTTTCTCAAAGTTACCTCTTAGTTTCTGCCTGTCAAGGAAGACAAGCCTTCCTTTTTTAAGTGAGATAAAACAATATATCAGAGATTTTGTGAACTTTTGGAATTTTATTTTCTAAGGAGCTTTGGCTTGCTTGGGTGCTATGTAAGTTTATGATTACAAATTGACTGATCCAACCAATGCAAATAAAATCTGCTCTTTATTTCTGGCAAATCTTTGACTTTTGTCATGAATATTATGATTCTATGAGTCTCAATATCAAGCTGATAAATACAGTAGATTTTACACAAATGTCAGGCATACAAACAGTCGGGCAAAAGATTGTCTTCAAGTGCATATTTAGAAATACTAGGCTCCATATAAACCCGCTAGTGTCTACCTAGAGCTCGAGCGCTATCTAGTGGACAAATTGTGCTGCAACACCATTCTTAGTGATCCCAACACTGAACATTTACTGTTTCTAGAGAAAGAAATGTTTGGTATGTAAAGGAATCGTAACTCTTTATTATTTTGTGACGGTCCCATATCAGCTGACTGCTAAATTGATCGGGCTCTGATACAAATAAATGACAGATCATGTTGATTTATGGTCATTTATTTCAAAAATATATTTCAGTCACGCAGGTCATATGTCTCTGTCTGTGTTTTTGGAGCTAGAACGTGACTAATAGCTGCAGTGACAGTCCAAAATGTCTCTCTGACGTGATATTATGACTTGGACTCTGGAGTTGGTGAGCATTTGAAGTTTTGAAGCCATCATAGAAAACTGAGGCCAGTTATCCAGCACCTCCACATACCTCAGTTCCACCATCTTCTGAAAGCCCAAAAAGTCTTTTTCCGACACATGCTGACCTCGGATTTTGAGGCTTTTGAGTTTTGGAAAGAGCTGAGGGATTTGAGCAATGAGGGTTCCCAATTGTGTTGGCCAGGAGTCTATGTGGAGATGGAGGAGATTGGGTACCTGCGACGCAAGGGAGGTGAACTCTGTAGAAGTTAGTTTAGGAACACGTAGCGTGAGCCGGCTCAGCGAAGCTGGGATGGAGTGGACGTATGTGTGAACGCGTGGACCCATTTTAATGACTAATGTTGAGAGTTGAGGGAGGCCGCTCAGACATGCACTCAGGTTCTCACTGACGCCATGATTGGATAGAGTATCATAAAAAACAGCGCACCTATAGACGAGAACCAGCGTCTGCAAGTTAGGGAGTACTTTCGTTATCCAAAGTAGGGAGGGATCACAGTGAATGAGTTCCAAACTGGAAAGTGCATGTGTGAGTGAGGGCACTGGGAAAGATGTGGGGATCAAAGATCTTTCCACACCACAGCCACAAGTCAATGACAGATGCTTCAGGCGAGGAAGGTAACAAAGTATCGAGGAAATCGTTATCGTACAGTGTTCCCTGATCCCAATGTCATGACACACCAGAGATGTCAGATTTGCAAAGTCCCTGACTGCACAAATCAAGTGTTGTATGGAATTCGCGGGGAACTGAACTCGACAGATGCTGAGATGTGTCAGTTTCTCCGCTTCACACACCACGGAGGCGTTCAGCAAAAGGGAGTTGGAACTGCACCTCACAGCCAGATGTGTCAGGAGGGCAAAGTTCTTTAAATTGCCCATGACCTCTTGAGTACTTTGCTCCATGAGCAACGAAGTAACAGAGGGGAGGCCAAGAGCTAACTGCTTCCAGTCCTTCTCTCTGGTGCTCCTCATCACCACGTTACTGATTTTCCTTCGGCGCAGCGTCTCCCAGAACTGAAGGCTGTAAGATCCTTTTGGGAAAGCCAGAACTATAGTCCAGTCTTTCCACAGCAATCCACAGTCGACAAGTTCCTTTAAGTACGTGCAAGTCACCCGCATGCTGTGTTTGTCTGCCACGCTGAGATAGCCCAGTACATGGACCCACACTTCTCCTGGAAGTTGGTGTAGCAACATATTTAGGTTGGCGAATTATAAACTCACGAGCTGTATAGAATCTTAATGTCTTGGGAAACACGCGTACGTCGCGTCATTCTCCCACGCTGAGGCTCGATGCTTCTTCTTGTGTAGTTTATTTGGCAAACCCCAATGTTTGTTGAATTATCGCCACCTATTGGACGGTAGTATAGAGCAGTGTAGTAGCCGCATTTCTTTTTTATTATTGTTATACATATACTGCTTCTAAAAATCCTACAATTTGAATCTTTGCTTTAAAATATATATTTATTTATTATTTTGAATTTTAGTGCAGCCTCAAAACTTGGTTTCTCACTTCCTTACAAATGATTGACATTTGCATTGCCCAATAGTGGCAACGGTACGCCCAAATGTCCGACGCGATTGGCCAAACACTTTTCTATAAAAACCGCTTGTTTCTTTCCGCTTCCTCTCTTTTTCACGCGACCCTCAGAGTAAGTCGCTTGCTACGTATTTTAGAGCCTCCCTAAAAGAAAAATAACTTTGTGTACCCAAACACGCATTTTATTTCCTCCCTTTGTCTCAAGCGTATTTACATGTTTTTCGATTGCGTGTCGCGTTATACGGTCCTTCGTCGTTATGCCTGTTAAGACACTGCTAGCACGCTAACTGTCGGCTAACCGTCGGCTAACCTTATTAGCTAGCGTTAGCAGTCTAGCACGTGCTCTCCGTTTTACTTCGGTATTATTCTCCATCGAAGTATTTACGTTCCAAAATCGCTATTACAGAATAGGGACCATGACATTTCGTCTTACTAAATGAAAATGAATTTCTCATTAAAGTATTTCATACAACCAGATAAGCTATTGTATGTGGCACAAGATTTAATGTCTAGAAAACTTTGAGTAATAAGTTCATGACGTACATTATAGTCATGCTGTAAATTTCTCTTATAAATAGTAACACAAGCCTTGCAGTTAGTTATGTGATGACCCAGTTTAGAGTGCATAAAATATGAAATGCAAGCTTTCAAACAAGCACTCTTTGATTGCAGGTAGTACCTTGTCTTTAAAACAGCTGTTAAGCGAATCCTTGGAAGCACTGCAAAGATGCCCAGGGAAGACAGGGCCACGTGGAAGTCCAACTATTTTTTGAAAATCATCGTAGGTATCCACTAGCAAGCTCTTTTATTTTTCATGCTGTTCAATATGCCATTTCTGTATTTTGGGCTGTTTTTAACAAAATAAATCATGTTATAGCAACTCCTGGATGACTATCCAAAATGCTTCATCGTCGGAGCAGACAATGTGGGCTCCAAGCAGATGCAGACCATCCGCTGTTCTCTTCGTGGCAAAGCTGTGGTGCTGATGGGTAAAAACACCATGATGCGCAAGGCTATTCGTGGCCACCTGGAGAACAACTCTGCTTTGGAGAAGTGAGTTGTCCCACTTTTTGAATATCAGTTGCAGGACAGTTACGGTACAGCTTGTGTGGTGCTGTATTGTCGTTCCCCCTGCAAAAAGTAAACTGTTTCCAAGCTATCCCTGTTTGTCCAAACCTCCTGACAGCCAGGGACGCAAGGTCTCAGACATGTGTTTTTGATTTGTTCAATGTGAAAATACTTACCTAACAGCAGTCTGCATTTAACAGGCTCCTGCCCCACATTAAAGGAAATGTGGGTTTTGTCTTCACCAAGGAAGATCTGGCAGAGGTCAGGGACATGTTGGTGGCCAACAAGGTAAGGCAGACACTTGCACACACTTGCTCCTAAATTTCTAGCTATCCCTCGTCTGTCTGAACCTTCTGACAGCTGAGGGGTGCAAGGTTTCAGACATGCTTAAGTAAAGTTGCGGTTGGGCTTTATATTATTTTAGTTAGGGTAAAATTAACTTAAGTAACCTTTCTGGGATGATTCAGGTGCCAGCTGCTGCCCGCGCTGGAGCCATTGCCCCCTGTGATGTGACAGTGCCTGCCCAGAATACTGGTCTGGGTCCAGAGAAGACATCCTTCTTTCAGGCTCTGGGCATTACCACTAAGATTTCCAGGGGAACCATTGAAATTTTGGTAAGCTTGATTGAAGTAAATTGGATATATCAAAGTCGAGCACAAGTTTTAACTAACAGTTTGGTTTCCTATAGAGTGACGTCAGTCTGATCAAGACTGGCGACAAGGTGGGTGCCAGCGAGGCCACGCTGCTCAACATGCTGAACATCTCGCCCTTCTCCTATGGACTTATCATCCAACAAGTCTATGACAACGGCAGTGTCTACAGTCCTGATGTGCTTGACATCACTGAGGCCTCTCTGCATGCCAGGTTCCTGGAGGTAAGAGAAAATGATTGCGCCAGATCAGTGTGGTCAATGTTAAATGTCTCGCATTGTCTCTTTAGGGTGTGAGGAACATTGCCAGTGTGTCTCTTGAGATTGGCTATCCCACGCTCGCCTCTGTGCCCCATACTGTCATCAATGGCTACAAGAGAGTGCTTGCCATTGCTGTGGAGACAGACTGCTCCTTCCCCTTGGCAGACAAGGTTTGTATTTAGAAAGTGGAGCTGGCGAAGGAGTGAGGTGATTCAGGTTTTTGTAAGTTCTCATTTTTGTCACGCAGGTCAAAGCCTTCCTTGCTGACCCATCTGCCTTTGCTGCGGTGGCAGCGCCAGTTGCAGCTGAGACTGCAGCAGCTCCAGCTGCTGCCGCCAAAGAAGAAGTCAAGGAGGAGTCTGAGGAATCAGATGATGACATGGGCTTCGGGCTTTTTGACTAAGACCATGATTTCAATAAAATGTCAAACATTGAGCCTTTGCATGATTCCTGTCACTGATGTGATCCCCCCCCAAAGGAGCTCATTATTAGAGCTCAGTTTTTAAATGATTGTTTTGTGTACATGGACCCTCACTTCTCCTGGAAGTTGGTGTAGTGTCATATTTAGGTTGGCAAACTATAAAATCACGAGCTGTAAATCTTACTTTCTTGGGAAAGGTGTACAATACTATTCAGCCTGCTGTCATGTCATTCTTCCACCCAGAGGCTTGATGCTTCTTGTGTAGTTTATTTGGTGTTTGGCAAATCACAATGTTTGTTGCATTATCTTAAAGATTCAAATAGAATAGAATGCCCTTGTAAAATGACAATAAAGGGCATTCAATTCTATTATCGCCACCTATCGGATGGTAGTGTAGTAGCAGCATTTTTTTTTCTTATATTGCATCTAAAAGCACATCCTACTATTTGAATCTTTGATTTAAAATATATCTATATATTTCTTTTGAATTTTGGTGCGACCCCAAAACTTTGTTTCCGCTTTCCTTACAAATGATTGACACTTGCATTGCCCAATAGTGGCAAGTGTACGCCCAAAGGTCCGACGCGATTGGTCAGACACTGCTATAAAAACCCGTTCGAGCGTTGCCTCGCCCTCTTTCTTTCACACGACTCTCATTGTAAGTCGCTCGCTACGTATTGAGAACTTTGTGTATCGAACCACGCAGTTTGTCGTCTGTTGATCTCAAGCGTATTTGCATGTTTTTCAACTGCGTGTCGCGTTATACGGTCCTTCGTAGTTATGCCTGTTAGACACCGCTAGCACGCTAACCGTCGGCCAACCTTATTAGCAAGCGCTAGCCGTATAGCACGTGTCTCGTTGATTTTTTTTTCATCCGTCCGTTTTACTTCGGTATTATACTCAATCCAAGAATGTATGTTCAAAAATCGTTAATAACATCGATTAGGCATTGGATAGGAACCGTAACATTTCGTCTTACTAAACGAAAATGACTTTCCATTAAAGTCTGTCGTACAACCAGTTAAGGTATTGTATGTAGCACAAGTTTAAATTTATATTTTAAAAAACTTTTAGATGTTCACGACCTACATTTTACATTCAGTAGAGTTCTCTTAAAAATAGATGTAGGTGAGTTTCTACTGTTTGAATATCAGTTGCAGGATCGCTACGGTACAGCTTGTGTGGTGCTGTGTTGTCGTTCCCCCTGCAAAAAGTAAACCGTTTCCAAGCTATCCCTGTTTGTCCAAACCTCCTGACAGCCAGGGACGCAAGGTCTCGGACACGCGTTTGTGATTTCTCCAATGTGAAAATACTTGTCTAACAGCAGTCTGCATTTAACAGGCTCCCGCACCACATTAAAGGATATGTGGGTTTTGTCTTCACCATGAAAGACCTGGCTCTTGGACTGCGTTCTCTCGCTCAAAAAAAAAATCATGTTATAGCAACTCCTGCATGACTATCCAAAATGCTTCATTGTTGGAGCAGACAATGTGGGCTCCAAGCAGATCCAGACCATCCGCTGTACTCTTCGTGGCAAGACTGTGGTGCTGATGGGTAAAAACACCATGATGCGAAAGGCCATTCGTGGCCACCTGGACAACAACTCTGCTTTAGAGAAGTGAGTTGTCCCACTTTTTGAATATCAGTTGCAGGTCAGTTACGGTACAGCTTGTGTGGTGCTGTATTGTCGTTCCCCCTGCAAAAAGTAAACCGTTTCCAAGCTATCCCTGTTTGTCCAAACCTTCTGACAGCCAGGGACGCAAGGTCTCGGACATGCATTTTTGAGTTCTTCAACGTGAAAATACTTGCCTAACAGCAGTCTGCATTTGACAGGCTCCCGCACCACATTAAAGGAAATGTGGGTTTTGTCTTCACAAAGAAAGACCTGGCTCTTGGACTGCGGTCTGCTAAAAAAAATCCAGTTATAGCAACTACTGGATGACCAGCCAAAATGCTTCATTGTCGGAGTAGACAATGTGGGCTCCAAGCAGATGCAGACCATCTGCTGTGCTCTTCGTGGCAAAGCCGTGGTGCTGATGGGTAAAAACACCATGATGCGCAAGGCTATGCGCGGCCACCTGGAGAACAACTCTGCTTTAGAGAAGTGAGTTGTCCCACTTTTTGAATATCAGTTGCAGGTCAGTTACGGTACAGCTTGTGTGGTGCTGTATTGTCGTTCCCCCTGCAAAAAGTAAACTGTTTCCACGCTATCCCTGTTTGTCCAAACCTCCTGACAGCCAGGGACGCAAGGTTTCGGACATGCGTTTTTGATTTCTTCATAGTGAAAATACTTGCCTAACAGCAGTCTGCATTTAACAGGCTCCTGCCCCACATTAAAGAAAATGTGCATTTAAATCAGACACATACGTGCTCCTAAATTATGATACTGGACTTATTTTTAATTTGAGGTTAAAAAAAATTCTGAAAATGAGTCTTGGGATTTTAGATCCAGTATGCTGTGCTGTCAGGTTTTTGTAAATTCTCATTTGTCACACAGGTCAGAGCCTTCGTTGTTGACCCATCTGCCTTTGCTGCGGTGGCAGCACCAGTTACGGCTGAGACTGCCAAAGAAGTCAAGGAGTCTGAGGAATCGACGACATGGGCTTTGGGCTGTTTGACTAAGACCACTATTTCAATAAAATGTCAAACATTGAGCCTTTGCATAATTCCTGTCACTGTGACCCATCCAAAGGAGCTCATTAGGAGCTCAATTTGTGAATGAACGTTTTGTAAAATATAACGTCATGTGGAAATTCAACTATCACTGCAGTCATTATTTGCATGTAACAAACTAAATTCTTTGGTAGATATAGGACTTAAAAGTCAAAACCAAATAGATTGGGACTTTCTATAAGTTTTAGAAGTCCACTTAGCAAAAATCATGACGTAATCAAACAAATCAAAACTGAAAATATTGTCTGACCATGAGCCAGTCCGTGGTACTAGAAAAATTGGTGGACGCCGCTTCATAGCACCTTTTATTTTGAAGACTCACACCGGAAGTGACGTTTAACCCTTACTGCTGTGACTGCGCAGCTGCAACACGGAAAAACATTCACTATGGCTGAGGTACGACGTTTTAGTATTTCTCCTAGAAAAACAAACCCCAGAGTGGTCGTAGATATATCTTAGCAAGAGAACACTCTTTCATATATTGCTTGTGTTGGCAACAACGGTATTTACCTTAACTGTGTTTAATAACGAGCAAATTGCTTTAGTAAATGTAAGCTAAGATTTATTAGCAAGGGTGAGGTGTCAACTCGTAGTGCGATTTCTATGTGCTGCAATCAATGTAAACGAAGTTTTCCAAGGCTACTACAAAACATTGACGACTTTTATGAGGTTAATTTCTATTTTACTGCTTGTGTGGAAAATTAAACTAGTTGTGATTTGTTTGTGAAGACTCACAGTTTACAGGAGCTCCAGCAACCTGTTGTCAGCACCAAGGTGTTCATTCAGAGGGACTACAGCTCAGGAACTCGTTGCAAATTTGTGACTAAATTCCCTGCCGAACTCGAATCCAGGGTACGTTAGTGGCCTGTTTGGATGCAATCCATATTGAATCAACGCTCACTTGCTTTTGTTCCTCTCTAGCTGGACAGGCAACACTTTGAGGAGACTATTCAGACTTTAAACAACCTGTATGCTGAAGCAGAGAAGCTCGGGGGGAAATCCTACTTAGAAGGCTGCTTGGCCTGTCTCACTGCCTACACCATATTTCTCTGTATGGACACCCAGTATGAAAAGGTAAGCTTGATTATTTATTTGTGAGTAATACAATATACGATTATAATACGATTTTGAACGTTTGTGCGCAGGTGTTAAAGAAAGTCACCCGATACATTAAGGAGCAAAATGAGAAGGTCTACATGCCCAGGAACCTACTGCTGACTGACCCCATTGAGCGAGGCCTCAGAGTCGTATCCTGAGCTCATGTGAAATAATTGTTGCCAAATAGCAGGAGTTTTTTTTTTGCTTTTTGCAGAAAAAGCCTGCACTGTCGTGAAAAATATTTAAAATATCAACCTTAACTAACCTTTCAGGTTGAAATCACAGTCTTTGAAGACAGAGGTTTTGTCTCTACAAATTAAGCTCAGGGTATGTTTTTTTTTTTTTTTAATATATGCCTATTCTTGGTTTAATTACAGTATTTCCAGAAACAAATAATACCACTTTTGCAGATGCATTTGGTTATACAGTAATATTCCCTCTAAATGCAATGGAATTAGAAATACATTTCCTTGTGTTCTGCTCACACACAATCATGTTTCTTGTGTGCAGACTGGTTACCAACTGATCATCCAAACAAGCACTCAGATGTCTGCTTCTCCCGAATCAATGTATATAATAATTTCTTGCTCTCTTTTTTTATTTATATCCTGTACATTCCACTGACTATGTTCCTCTACTTTACTTTGTACACATGGTGATTGTTCTGTGCACAAGGTGATGTATCAAGCTGATCCAAGACCGGGCCTTTAAAATAGTGCCAATGTGGACCATTAATATGCCTCCAATTCCTCCAATAGTTAGATCAGTGTTTTGTGTGTACTATCTTGTTGGTGAGAGTTGCTGTGAAATCAGATGCGAATTTAAGTAGTATGTAAATCAGGAACTGTGGTAATGTGTTAAATTTTAAACTGGAGATTTTTTATGCATCTAAGTTGATATTTTTACAGTTTTATAAGCAGATCGTTAAAGGTGCCACTCTTAAATTGTCTGAGTTATTGTAAATGTGGGTATGATCACCACAGAGCCGCTACTCATTCCACACATGCTTGTTGATATGGGTGGTGTACTTTTCTTATCAACCATTTATTTAAGTTTGTGTTTCCCAACTTTTGCACCATTATTCTACGGAATTTGGTTTCTCCACATAACCTACTTAAAAAATACATGTATTGCCATAAAAGACATCTGACCTATAAAATAATAATGACACAATATATAAACTTCATAGATACAATGGTTACATCTGCCTTATCAATCCACACAAAGGTTTGCTTGCGAAACCTTGATCTAACTAAATGACCTTTGGTCTTAACACTTTTTACTTTCGTTATTAGTCAAATAAGCATTTATTGAATGTTTCTGTAATAAATAGTACTTATACACGTAGTTTACGTTTTGATTGTGTTTATTTCAGCAAGACCTCCACGAGCACAAACCATACTTGGACATTTTGTTTGGTTTACGGCAGTCATATTTTGACATTTGGAGTGATGTAATGCGTTTGTTAGATTTATGTACAACTGTCGTAAAATCAACTCCGTGTTCGCCTTTTTTCCGTCAGAAGAACTTTGGCGGCTCTCGGCACCCGTCTTATAGCTACAGTAAAAGACGCAGCCGGCATAAATGGTGAATATCATGGAAGTTAAGTCTGCGAATCAATCAATTGCTCTAACTTTTAAAAATAATCACGTGTTTACGAATTGACACAACTTAATTGTTCGAGGGTTACGTTTAACGCCACTGTAGCGTAGCGTTAGCTACTCCGCTTGGTAGCTTCGCACGCTCAGTCATTTGCGTTTAGTTGTCTCGCTAAACTGGTTCAATAACGTATTCAGTTCTTTTCATACTCACACTGGCGTTCGCCTGCTATGATGGAGTTTATCTCCCAAAGGAAGAAAACGCATTTGTGGACCAGGTCTTGGATGACCTGGAAACATACCAGAAGAGTAGCCCCAAAAGGTAGTACAGTTGGCTGTGTATTGTGACATGCATGTGCTGTATGACAATTAGTAATGTATACTTATTTATATCACTAATAATGACTGCAAGCTGTTTTTAGTTTATTCTTGTCAAAAGATTCATAATCGTCTGACCTCTGCCTTTGGATTGTCAACTGACTCAAATATTCGTGTCCCCCTCTACTCCTGTAGTGTGCTCCTGTTCCCACCTCTATCCAGCAGGCTACGTTACCTGATTCATAAAACCGTCGAAGACCTACCGGAGCTCACCACCTTCTCTGTGGGAGAGAGCTGGTGTCGTCAGGTGGTGGTTTGCCCCTCAGAGCTCAGGTATAACTTATTTACAAGTCACAGGAGATCAATGAGCTGTTACATTGTTAGGCATTGCAGGTCACTTTGGCCTTTAGTGGGTTTGCTTTTATTTTTTAATATATGTACGAATATATGTTTTGTAGAGGTGAGCCTCAGGAAGAAGACGATGATGGAGAGAGCAGTTCCGGTCTGGACGAAGAGCCTGTTAAAAGTCCAAAAAGACAATCTTCCACCTCAACTCGAATCAAAGCACCCAGAAGGCCAGACAAGGCGCTATACACGCCGAGAGCTGCTCGGCAGAATCTCCAGAGCCAAAACTCACAAGCCTCCCAAGGAGTCCAGGAGTCACCAACTTCAGCTTTCCCCACCAGTCTATCGAACTCCTCCTCCTCATCGCAGGGAAAGTCGTCACTTGTATTAAAAGAAGAGTCAATTCCATTTGCAGCAGATGACGCCCTTGTGGACAAAACATTAACAAAAGGAAAAGTGAACTTGAGTGCTCCTGAGGATGACGTCACACTTTCCTGCCTGAGTAAAATGTGTCTTGAGGACATTGAGGACAAACCTGCCAAATGTGACCTGAGTGAAGAGGTGGGACCATGTCTAATGCTTTTGATGAACCTTCCTCTGCTAATGTGATTTTTCACGCCCCCATCCCTCGCCTCTTTTTACAGATCAAGACACACCTGCTAGAAGCTGTGACGTTTACCGTACGGCATGTATGCAATGACTACTCCGCTTACGAGAATCTTCCCATCACCCCTGAGGACTTTGGCCACGTTATCGAGATCTATGACTTCCCTGCTATGTTCAAAACAGATGACCTCTTGGATGCCTTCACTGAGTACAGGTGGGGCATCCTTCACCTTTTAAGTCTGGATTTGTTAAGGTGGGCTAATTTAAGGCCGTATTTTTCTGTTTCTATCAGTGATGGTGGGATGAAGATTACATGGGTGGACAACACACACGCCTTGGGTGTTTTTGCCACTCAAACGGCAGGTGAGATCCTAAACAATATGTTAAGATGATAATATTCTGACTCAATGCTAGCTTTTAAATAAAAAAAAGTGAATGTGATTCTGTATGTGTGATACAGCAGTGCATGCCCTCTCCATCTGCCACCCCATGCTGAAGGTTCGAACACTCGCTGAAGGCAGTAAAATGGCCAAAGGCAAGGCCTTTAAACGAGCAGGTAGAACTTTATTTCTCCTAAATTCCTTGTCTTATTTATGGAGTTCATCAGATACATTAGTTTTGTTCAAATGTTTTACCATTTGCTTTCTCTGGGCAACTCTGGTCCTCTGGATGTAGAATTATTGAATAAACTGACAATTACGTTGTGCAGAGTTCATCCAGCCGGTGAAGGAACGACCGAAGACAGACAGCGCTGTTGCTAGGCGGATGGTAGCCCAAGCTCTGGGCCTCAATAGACGAGGGCGAGGACGAGGGCGAGGGCATTGCATCTAAAAGCTTAAAGTGGGCAATTCAAGGTAACAAACACATGTAACTTATTTGATTTGAATTAGAAAAAAAATAATTGAAAATTAGAATTAATATTTGAATGCTTAGCCATTTTATTTATTATTTATCAAAAAGAAATTTAGTAAATATAAAGTTTGTTGCCAAGGTACTTAGATAATGCAGCGCTGCACATATGTATTGTCACTGTCCAGTAAAAGGAATGCATCTCACAAAAACAAGAACAATCACATTTTGGTGAAGACACAATTTTGATTTAATAGAAGACTGAAGCTCTGTGACATGCTGAACAAAATGACATTTTAAGCAACGGCTCATTATTGATAATATCGAAGCACAGTGAATATTGTGACATTGAGATTTTTTAAAATCATTTACAGGCTTTTTTATGTCATTGTTGTTGAGTTTACTGTTTTGTACAAGGCACTTTTCAGAGGAGTAAGCGTAGAAAAAAAAACATTAACTGCTGAACGTTCTGGGCTGGTTTAGGGCTCACAGCATTCAACACAGCTTTAATCACAGAAATGCAGTTGTGCCTTTCACCATCTCCCTTTACTATTGAGAATGTCAAATCTGGCAGGCAGCACGTGACTGACACCCTTACAAAATGAAGGGAACGAGTCACATTTACAAAATGACAACAAAAAATGCATTTTCACACAGACACATTTGAGGCTTTGCTACGGTCCCTGATAGCAATAATTTAACGGAGGTTGAGGGGATAAAACAGATCAGGGACAGTATGTGGAAACTGAAAAGCAAAAATTAAATAAATAAAACATTTGCAAAGGTCAGGTCAAGTATTTGGAATTCAGACTCCTTGGCAGAAGACACAAATACTTTGAAATGTGTCGCTTTAAAAGTCCCCAAAGAAAATCAACTAGCATTACGTATGTTGAACTTTGACCTTTTGCGACTTTGGTTGCTATTAATGTAGAACATCAATTCAAACCATCAATAAGAAGCAATGTAAGCAACAAATGTTTTTCCTGGACAAAATGGAGGTGAGGGCTTCTTGTGCTGACCATGCAAAGGTAATTGTTGGCACATTTCATTTACAAAAATATTTGGCTGCAATGTTCCCTCACGTAATGATTAAAAAGCACCACATATTTAAAAAAAATGTACATTTCTACAAATACACCATAAAATAAAAGCTGTACTGCTTGTGGCAAATCGATGGAATAATTTATTGGATCGTTTTCCTCACAGTCAGTTTAAAACAAATATGGCTGCTTTTTACCACATTGTCAGCTTATCAGCAGCAAACCAGGATTTTATAGACATTGACATCTTTACAACACATTTTGTAAAAGGTTCTCTCTGTGAACTGCTTCGTGTCCATTTGTCCCACGTCCTTAACTCCAGCCTCCTTTCTCCTTTAGTGGTTGTGAAACACTCTCTCCCCACACTTCCTTGAATGGCCGTTCATCTGTCCGTATGCCCATCCGTCCGTCTACCTGTGCGAAAGCTGATTGGTCAGCAGCCCGGGAAATGTTTCGACGCTATCTGAACTCCGCGAGTCACCTGTGAATCCAGAAATATTAACAATGAATAGACGCCACTGACGAAAAAATTGATAAGTAATCGCTCACTCTGTAAATTTGTGGAATTATCGTCTGTAATATTTTTCATTCATTGTCAGTGTTATTCAGTTTTAAAAAAAATGAATGTTCTGGCTGGAAGAAGTATTGGTTTCCTTGTCTTCATCGTGTTGATACGAGGTAGCAAAGAGCTCACCGATTTGACAGTTGTACATCCAGATGCGATTTCCGTCGTAGCGACTGCGGCACTTCATTATATTATTGGTGTAGTCGGATTCCGCAACGTCGTAGTTTGGGTTGATCACAACCTGCAGCATCGTGCAATGTCATTTGTTGTACAGTATTTGTGACGTTTGGGGTCATCATGATGCAACCACTTTGTCATCAAGATGACATTTCTGTCTTACCTGCATGACGTAGTCACCAGGTGGGACGTCTGTAATGTCGATCCACTGGCAGTCGATGTCATGCCTGTAGGTATCCGAGCAGCCCACCGAGATGCCCTGAGCTCCGAAGTTGGCGCATTCATATTTCTTCTCAATGCCTGTCAGCATTTAGATCAGAGTTGGTCATCGTATGAAGTTGTTATGGCGTTGTACTCATGGTTAGCATCGGTAGATAAAGGGAAATTTTTCGGCTCAGACGCATTCTTCTCACAATGTTGTGTTTGGACAAGTTGGGGCTCATAGAACAAATTATTCTAAAGAAAATGAAGGCTAAAACAACAAATGGATGTACCATCTGCACACCGTGTGTCCTCCAGACAGAAGCTGGCTTTGTGACCCTCTGCCACTTTAGTTCCATTAACATTCATCAAGTCATAGTGGGTGAAGACCTCCATGCTGTGGAAATGTCTGGATGTAGACAAGAAGAAAGTGTGTCAAAGGACCCGTGACTTAGAACTGAACTTGTTCAGTTGTGGCCTCACCTGTGGCATTCGTGCCAAGTCCACGATTGAGGGCCTGCCCGCGGCCTGAAGTCTGACTGGCCATTGTTGTGGATCTGAGAGGAGAAGCGCAGCAGGCGGCGATAAGAGTTCGGGTCGGCCTTGTCGGCACTGCTGGACAGACACTTCTCCTCCTGGGCGCACTGCAGGGCGTACATAGGTCTGTCCTCCAGGTAGGCCGTGTGCTCCACTTCCTGGGCGTTTAGGACCAGGTCAGGGGCCGCTGGAGAGGACACACCGTCAGGATTAGGAATCGTTTGTACATTTAGCCAGGTTTAATTATTATTAATTATTCTTCATGCTGGACGTGTAAGACGGCTCCTTACTCTGAGTACAGGATACCCCAGCAACAAAGCGTCCGCCCCCTTTAGGACATTGAATGTGTTTCCCATGATGCAGGCACTGATCCAGAGCCAACTCAGTGCCTGAACATCTCACTCCACTCATCACCACATTATCAGTCACACCATCGCTTTGCCAGAACCAAGTTTCCTGACAAAACAGAAGCACAGAAAACACCCATAATCCATAAGTTGACACAAGAAGCTTCTGTTGTGGCTTGTCTTTTGTTCTTCAAAGTGAAGCACAGATGTTTAAATATTTATTTGTAAATTGTAACATGATGCAAAGCTTGACTCACCTGGCCAGACATAAGACCCCCCCCCCCCCCCCACCCCGTGTGGAAATATTTTAAGCCATACCCAACATCTCACTGATAAATGATTCGCCATGAGGCGAAGCTCATCAAAAAGTAGACGACATACGGCAAGGGGCGATCTGTTGTCCCCGAAGTGCTGACTTTCCACCACCACATGGAAAGCGTCATTAACAAGTCAAACTTTCCGACATGACTGATGTGGAGGATTTACGGCGTAGAAGGTCTGATGGAAAGGAAATCTCATTTTGCACGTGAGTTAAGAAACAGCAAAGGCATGCTGTGTAGCATCCCAGGAGACTGTACAAGGTTATTTTTTTAAACTAAAAAAAGCCTACATATGGTCATTGTTAAAGGCCGGGGGTCAAGGGTCAGTTAAAAAAAAAGCCTTACTAATAGCAACACCTGGATACTAGTGAACTGAAAATTTGTGAACTGAACTTTGAACTAATTTGTGTAGAAAATGAACTTTCCCAACACTGGCGGTGGTATTTGGTATCATTTGTTGTTCCAACTATTAACGACATGTGCATGTTGTAGCATTTAAAGTCCAGACAGCCAAAATGGAGCATGATTACCACCATAAGGCAAGTGGTGTTGTTGCCTTGTTAATCGAGCAGAGTCAACAAGACAAATTAAGAGCACTGTTTTCAATCCAAACAACAGCAACATTAACTGCCTCTAACTTTGTTAACGCTTGTGAGCTGGTTCGTATTTACCTTATTTAATGCTTCAGCAATGCAGCAAATAGGTTGAAATATGGCTGTAGTTATGATAATTTGTACCAGCAGAGGTTGCTGTTGCTCAGCAAAATTGAAAAGTCAAGTTCTAGGAAACATGCAGGCATTGCGTGCAAACTAAATGAGGGCTTGTCGAGAATGGAAGTGAGCATTACCTGGAAAGCGTGATTGGCATATCCCAAGCCCAGCTGTCTGCACACCACTATGGCCTCCATGGTCCCCCAGCTCTCACTGCACACTGCCCCCCACACCAGAGAGCCGTTCCTGTCCGTGAGAACCTCCACGCGGCCCTCGTACGGATTACGTCCGCCGGACAACCGCAGCTGTGATGAGGACAAACAGACACGCGTGTCCATAGGTTGCAAGTGGACGTACAAGAAGTCAAAAGTCAAGCCGCTTACTCTCTTCTGAAAGCCCATGGCAGGAACGTTGCACTTGACCGCGACGTCTCCGTCGTGGCTGCAGCCCAGAGCGTCCCGATTGAAGCGACACTCCGTCAAAGATTTCTCAAAGCCAGAACACTCCACCTCGTTCATGTGCACGGGCCCGATGCCTGGAAAAGAAACCACGGGAAGAACATCCTTTTAAATCCAGAATAGGGACTATCCGCAATACGAATTGTAACAGCATTCATGGAAAGAAGAAACTTGATCTTTAGTTGACAGAAAATTCTGGATTGTCATCGCTTGACTAACTGTTTGAATAAATTCAAAGACAGATGTTCAACTTTTTGGTAACTCAGTTGTGAGAAAAATGCCTTATTGCAAAAAACATTATTATTTTCGAGTAGAAAAGGTGAATTCCAGTGAAGCACGTATTCCACAATGTGTGCGAGTACTCCCAGCATGCTGGCTTTCTTCCCATGTGACTGAGAGGAATGTCCTTGGTGATGTGCGCTCGCCCAGAAATATGCTCGCCACTAGAGGAAATAAATCAACGAGATGAACGCTGAAACTCAAAGTACACGACTCACTTGTTAAATTCCCTTCAGCCTGTCTTCCTGTCACCTGATTACATTTTATTGAGATTTTAAAGGATTTAGTTTGACACTAAAGCGATCTTATCAAATAAATGTCTTCAATGTGTGTTTTTAGACACCCTCTAACAAATAAAACCAGTCAGCAGGATAAAAAAAAAATTGCTTATCCTGTTATTTTTAGCTTGTGGCCAGACAGACATGCGAGAGAGGTGTCTCGCTGGCTTGTCCAATATTATTATAAGACATTACTAGTCTTTTAAAATTTTAAGGTTGACTTCTAAAATTATTATCAATTGCAATCAATGTGCAAATATGTATTTAAATTTTGTTGTGGACTAAATTTGAAATATCTGCAAAGATGAAGAGGTTCTTGAGTTCCTCATTGCCCCAAACAATCAGCATCTGGTCTGTGTGTGGTTCGCTTTTGGAGCTAGATCACAACTCAGGCAGTGTCCTGATAGAATTCTTCCTCCGAATCTCACAACAGCTGCTTTTCTTTGCTAGAACATTTTGTACTCTCATCTACTCTTCCATTCACTGGGAGAACATGTGGATGACTAACTGCTTCAGCAAATGGGATTCCTTTGCAGTAGTATATTACGTTTCACAGAATCAGTTTCTGGAACACAATCATCTATTGTCATTTCTTGGCCTCTTATGCTGACTTCAGGTCTAGACTGCGATTTCATGAAGACAGCAGGTGGAGGGAGATTTTAAGGTTTTGTCCACAAGTTTTATTTTAACAGCTGGACTTCACTAGAACCCGTATGCATATTGGCCCTTTTTTTTTTTCCTTTGCAAAAAAAAAAAAGTGATTTTGGTGTGTACCTTGTCCCATGCTAGCGCCAATCAAAGCCTCTTTGGCACTGCCGAAGCCCAGCTCCCGACAAACCACGGTGGCAGCTTGGATGTTCCAGTTGTCCTCACACACCGTGCCCCACTCGCCGTTCTTCAACACCTCCACGCGACCCTCCCCTATCATGGCTCCGCCTTTCAGCCTCACCAGGGGTTGCTATGAGAATGGAACATTTTCAATTGGGGCTCAGAGCCTGAAAATTTCCATTTGAAGTTTACCTCCATTCTATACGCCTTCCTGTAGCCCGTACTGAGGCTGGGAGCAAAGGCACGTCCAGGAACGCAGCTGACCACGACAGGCATGCCCTGCTCACAGGTGTTGTTGCCCTTCAGCTCGATTTCCCTGCCCAGTTTGCAATCAGACAGCTCGGCCTCATTGCCAGTGCAGTTGACAGAGAAGCCCCAATAGTTCTTCTTGCGTCGTTTTGCCAACAATCTGAGAGGGAAAAATCATAAATCATTTTATTTGTCATAGATGGATTTGCTCCTTTGTTTTCCCTCCCTGAAAAATACCGTTGAATTTCTAACGGCTCCGCTCAAATTCAGCTTAGCATCGTGGAAGTTTTAGAAAATTGTGAGGAGTTTATATCATTAAAAATTGCATGCATGTTTAATTTATGATCACTCACATTATTAAATTTATGGAGTGAAACCAATGATAATTAGAATAACCATTTATATTTCAGGCTGTGTAAAAAAACAACAACAGAAGAATTATGTCATAGTCTCTTTTAACTTTCTTTGGAACGTCTGTCAGGAAATCGTAAATTGCTTTTGAGTCAGTTCACAGTACTGCCAGCATTTGTGGTGTTGTTTCCGATTGGTCACAATCAATCTCAACAAAAAGAGCCAGAGTCTTTTTCACAGGGGATTGCGTAAGCTTTCCCAGCCCAGCCTATATCTGCTAGAATATGTTTGGGGCTTTGTGTCAAGGCTCTCCAGATTCGAGTCTGCTGCATCTCAAGAGAGCAGTTCAAGTGGCCACTGCCAGGAGAAAAAAGGAAATAAAAAGACCGAAAAAAAAAACACCGTTATGCAACATAATCAAATCAGTTTGTTGGGGTGCAGCTTTTCGATGCGACAACATTTGAGGCCCAATCAGATGATGTTCTCGATATTTTCATCTTGGCTTGTGAAGACATACTTGTAGGGCTTTTCGTTGTAGCGCTTGTCGGCAGGGAAGCCGTACATGCCGCAGATGACCCTGCTGTTCATCTCTGTCCAGTCCGTGTTGCAGATCTGTTTCCACTTTCCTCCGTCTTTCACCTCCAAAAAGCCCTCGGTGATGATAATCCTTTTTCGGTGAGAATACGTGGCCCTTATTCGCACATCCTCCACACTCACGGGTGAACCCTGATGAACAAATCGGATCGCAGATATTAGTGTTGCATTCAAATGCTTCATGTCATGATTAAGCAACAATTTCACATTTCAATGATCAATGAGTTGCTGTCAGAGTTCATCAGAGTCAGTTGCTAGGTTGAGGACCACGTGTCCTAAGTCCTTCTAAATCAAGCTAACCACTGGCGGAGCTAGAGGGGGGCTGCAGGGGGCAATGTTCCCCCCGAAATGTGCCAGATAATTGACTTTAGGGCATTTTCCAATTTCTAAAATTGTTTTTCACATTTCCACCCATCCCTCATTGAGAACATATACCATGTTTAAATCATTGTTTTTTGAAGAATTATTTGTTTTGCGGAACCCCAAGATATCATTGGCCCCTTCATAATCCCCTCGGGCCTGTGACCTTAACCTTTTGGGTGGCTGTAACCTTTGACTTGTGACCCTATTAGAAAAAAACAACAACCCTGCCATTGTTCATTTCCTTCCTCGAGCCTTAAGGGTTGCAGTGGGGTGTCTGCATGTGGTTGACCTATAGGAGGCAAATTGAGGCTTCAGTTTTTTAGCTCATCCGAAATGCTGATCTTACTAAACATGATCTACTTTAGCTTAAGCGAACCTCCAACATCCAGGCACGTGTCCCAGAAGTCTAAAACGTTTTCCCGCATGGTGGTTTCCTGAGATGGCGTCAGCCTCTAGGAATGTTCTGCTAACTCTTAGCGGATGAGGAGTAGGAGGGGGTCAATTAAGTCAGACCGTGACCTCGACCCTCCTGACTGCTGCGGTTTGAATG
Source organism: Syngnathus scovelli (assembly GCF_024217435.2). Lineage (NCBI taxonomy): Eukaryota > Metazoa > Chordata > Actinopteri > Syngnathiformes > Syngnathidae > Syngnathus > Syngnathus scovelli. The sequence goes on along the minus strand of NC_090857.1, from coordinate 5,773,308 downwards.
GGAGAAGCCGGTCTGTCATCAGGGGTTTCCTGCTGAATGTGGCATGACGTGAGGTTTTCCATAGTCCAAGTCTGGACGAAAAGGTGAAGACGTAAGCACAGATACGTTTTCAATCCTTACTACTATAGTGTTAGGGATGAGCGTTACTGATCATCAAAAGTAATGACCTTGGAATAATGTAGCTAAGCTAGCGGGTTGTGTTGAAAGAAAGGCTAACTTCACGGCCATTTGTACCACTGCCACTTTTTGTCTAACTTATTTTCTGCCCTTCGTTTTTTGGGGTCATGGCTTCAAATCTCCACAATGATTGATAAGGGTAATCAAATTGCCTGGTTTTGATGGATACAACATAAGAAGTCATTGTGCTTAAACATCAAATGTGTGAAACGTGCGTTAGGTGTGAGGGCTAAATCCTTGGCCAAAATGCATTTGAGGTTCAGACGGGTGCTTCCGGTGTTACTTTTGGCTCAGGAGAAAGGAAACTGGTTGAAGTACAAATGTAGAGAGAGGAAGCGAGCAGGTCAGATACCCATAGCTGGATCCAGTTCAGACTCCACCCCACAAAAAAAAAGCAGACCAGCAGACATAAACTCAGCCTAATCCTGTTTGGAAGAAGCCCAAATCTTCACACTGCTTATGTTCACTACTCACTCTATGAATGCTGAGAGAAAAGCATTCACACTCGTGCTACTCTGGATTCAAAATATGATTACGTATGGATTTTCCACTCGTCCATATAAAGCCAAAAGCAAACCAGATCAAAGATGAGTTGATGGACAGAAAAGCTATGGCACCGATGTCACTTTACACAACTCATCACCTGCTAATTTCTGTCTTTGGACTTTTCAGTTGTCCTGAATAATAACAAAATTATTCATCAATGAAAAAACAAAATTTATGTAGTGCACATCCAAAGATTTGTGATGAGCTGTCGTATGTCCCATGTATAGGCAAGGACGCGGTATACGAAATTGCTGACTCGGCATCTAATATAACTATTCTAATCTAAGATGTTAAGTCATTATTTCATTTCATTATTATATCCATCTGCAATTATTTGAAATTGTCCAAGAAATTTAGGAAGGAAAAAATAAAATTAGCAACGTGATATGATGCTCTCATCAGTATCAATAGTCATCTTTGTAATTCGCTGACTACGACCGTGAATCATTCATTCCAAAAATACGTCTTTTCTCCTCAAATACATTCCCAGTTTACTTTAGCCACGTGCATTTTTTTTCTCGTGCCAGTCAGCTTGTGTTGCTCTATGAAGCCATTACTGAAATGTTTCCAAACTGTAGCGCAGACTTGTTATTTTAACTGCTCCGCACTGACCCCCCGCTGCCCACCAAGTACATGTGCGAACATGAGACAGCGTCTCACGAATACTTCCACTACTCCACTTTTTTCAACCGCCAGACCAAACCTCACGTTTTTATGCACGTGAGATCCCATCACCGACCCCCCCCCCCCCCCCCCCCCCCAAACCCACACACACACAAACACCTACCCTGCCCCGCCTGCCCGTCCCCTCACTTACTCACTACCCCACCTTGCTTAAATATGGTCAATGCAAATCACCATCATACTATGGTGTACCTGAAAAGCTCTCTTGCGAAAGCTTTCATAACTACGAGTGTCTGTGTGCGTGTCCATGTGTGTGTTCTGCCATATCACTTGCATAACAGGAGTGTAAAAAGACACTGAGGAGATGATATAACTCTGAAGTCTTCTGGAGCGCCTGCAAATACAATTTATAGCAGTATTGCTCTTTTTCAAGGATTTGTCTCTTTTTTGTGTCCAATTCAGTCCACATCATTTATAACCGACGATTATGGCTCGTGTGTAACTTGACTGTTTTATGTTTACTGCATGATAATAATATTTCTCAGTATGGTTCATAAACAGCTTTTAGTGTTTCAACTAAGCATAGAGTGTAGGTATGCATGACAGAAAACCCAACTTTGGGTTGCCTAACAGTTCTGGGCCGGCCACCACATCTGTTGAACATGTGCTGATTCTGTCTATATATCAATCCATAAGAAACTTGGCTAGAAATAACATTTGCTTCCCTTGGGTAGGTTCCTCCTTACAAGCTTCGCACACTCATCGGACTTGTTGGAGGCAAGTTTGGCTTTGACTCAGATGTCATCATTTGTTTGTTTTTTAATGGTAGAGAATGCGAGGATGGAAAATTCTTGTAAGGGGACACCATTGCAGCTTATGCAGGCATGCAACCTTTAACCTCTTTAACACCAAGCTTTTAATGCCGCTTTCTATTATTTTCAATGGCCCGTGTTTGGTTGGATCAAACACAATGAACACTGTGGTGGGAACCCGCAAACCACTTTGGATGTTTATGTCTCTCAAGCAGACTCCATCTTATCGCAGGATGAGCTCATCGGAATTTGAGCCAATCCGGAAAATATTTTTTTTTCTACTTTAAGAGGAGCACTATAATAAGACAGTTAAAATTAGTTATTGGCAAGCAAGGGGCGATACATGAAGCCAACTTTCTGGAAAGCAAAGTAAATAAATATGAACTGTCCTTTCAGTTTCACATTTCTAGGATTTGCAGGATGACAATGATGTGATTAATAGTGGAGCTGTGCCATGAGTACCACTTGGACAAGCAAACATGACTTTGCTTCCGTCTTTCTCAAGAGTTTTCCTCAAAGACCCCATCTGTTCTCATCTCCAACATCTGGAGAAACTAAACGGTGTAGAACTAGCTAATAAGTACATTGTTCGTGGAGCATGTCAAAGTCATTGGCTGTGATTCCGCACCTCGGGAACGCCAGACTTTGCCGAGGAAGAAAGTATGGCCTCTGTCCACTGAGGTCACAAAGGTGCTCATGACTTGAAGAAGTTGAAATAGTGGTGCTAATGAAAGCTGTAACTAACTCACGTTGTCTGTTTCCATTTAAGAAAGAAGATGCTTAATGTGGTAATGTGGTCCTTTCAAAATATGATGTAGTATAAGGGCATGTAAAACTCTGGAAATTATACCCCTCAAAGATGGATTAAAAAAAAATCATGACTAGCATACATTAAGAAACCACTGCATGTGTTTGATTGCATCTCCATGGATACAGAAGTTTGTGGCCGTGGAAATGATACCCACATGCTACATCATCCATCCATCTTCAGCATCATATTTCCTCACTTGGGTAGATTCAAACCCATACAGAGGAAGATACAGCTAGATCTGCTGTAGCGGCAAGCTCTAGTATTCTACCTACCCCAATTAGAGAAGAAGCCAGATTTACAATTTTCAGTATCAATCAGAACAAAGCATGACTATCTTCTTCGAACAAGTCTTGCACCTGACGGAGTGACTGCATTTCTCCCTGTTTGCATTGACCTCCGTTTTAACTTTAACGTACACACGTCGCGTCCACTTCCCCGACTGAGCACAAAACGCCAATTCATGCGGTGAGTAAACACGCTGAAGGAACATGACTGGCCGTTGCTGCGGCACACGCTCAAAGAGGTGCAGCCACACTCGGGCCATTCCTTTCTCCTGCCACTTGAAAGACCTCACCCAGGCTGAGGAAATATTTACAGGGTGGGGGACTTAACGGCAGCAACACCCCTGGAACTGTAAACACACAACAAATAAGGAACCAGAGGGTGCTGTATAAATACCCCCTCCTGTAAGAAAAATAGGTAATTAGAAGCATTAGTAAGCCGTAAAAAATGTCCCAACTGGATACACACAGATTTGCTTCTTTGAGGTGAACAGCTGTAGCTGCTGTTCTACACAAGCATTTCATTTGATATCTATTCTGGTGCAAGTGCCATGACAAACCCCGTTAGTCTGGCTCACATGGGAACCCCCTGCGTCAGAGGCTTTTCAGACATTTCCTCCCTGTCTTCTATCACGCCTACATTGACTTTCCATCTGGTATGAAGGTGTTGACGGCAGCCAGACATGATGAGCTCCCCCTGCTCACAGGGTGGGAAGCCTTCTCAGTATCTCCAAAGAGGGGGGTGGGAGGAGAAGTTTGTGTTCCAGGAACATGCCTGACAAAGTCATTACTTGACCGGCAAAAAATCAGACCTGCACGTGCAAGATGACTCAGACATTACATTTACTATTTTAACTCAATAGAGAATCTGGTTGTATGTCCTGACCAGTTCATCAAAAGCCTTGCTTGGTCATTTTAAGCGAGGCTACATCCACATTAGAAACCACAAATCCCATCCCAAGCTCACCTACAGGACAATGTCTGGAAACAATGCATGACATTATGCAGTGTGTATCGATCCTACCGTATCGCCGTTGGCCTGATTCCGCATAAACCTGAAGCCCGGGATGCGCCGCTGGGAGCATACCACTCCGACATCTTCGGAATGTTTGCAATCGCTCACACCAAAGCCGTTGGAGCGACACTCGGCGAGACTCTTCTCCCTCCCGGTGCAATCCACATTGTCGAGCCAGATTCGGCCTGCAACGCACACAAGCAAAGAAGTGATTAGATGGGGTTTCCAAAAGGTGACCCTGTTTTTACACCTATACACCAAATAGTTGACTGACTCGGGATGTTTGGTCACCTGCCAATACTTGCAGAACAAACGCAGCCGAGTTAAGTGATGGTTTATGTTGGGCAGCTGATTCATCTGAATCAACTAAACCATTATAAGCAAGCAAACCACCAGACCGCTGGTCATTCTGACGACAACAGGATGTCGTGAAACATCCTGATCATTCCAAAAACGTGACTCCATGTAAGATAGTCTGTCAACTGGAACATTTTTTAATGTCTCAAAATATGTCTGTTTCCCAGTTTGGCGTCAGTCAGTCAGCCTTGCCGGTTGTGATATTACTCTTAAATTCTTTTTGCAAGTCTTCCGGGATTGAATTTAGAGAGCACTTAGCTTTTTATTGCCATTCTAAGTTGCACCGCGTGCCATGTTCCCAAAATCACCTGAATAACAATCACATTCTGTGCCGTAGCAGCTTAAGCAAGTTACGACCTTAAATGGCTTCTCCAAAGTCATCTCCATTTGTTTTACACATTGAGGTTGCAAATGTTTTGTTGTTGGCGGCTAAAAAGCATGTAAACAACTCGACATGGGAAAACAATAACACTAGCTCACGACTACTGTTTTTTTTTACTTAATCTATTTAAAAGCATCTGTTTTTCTTCTCTTTTGGTCCGTGATGCATTACTCATAATGATAGGAGATGGAAAAATCCCCTTAATTACTTTTATGGCCTTGTGTTTCCACAAACAACAGTAAGAAAACAGCTCAATTGTTTCCATGCAAACTAATCCAAACAGCTTGCAGGGTGTTTCCATACACACCTCGCTACCTATTTTCAGCCACCCACTTAATGACCACTGTTGCTTAAGTTTCTTTACTGATTACTTTTTTAACGATTAAAGTTAGATCACAAGATACTTTGTTAGTTACTTTCAAATGACTTTGACAATCCAGGTGGATACAAAAATAGTAACTCATTAAGTCTTTGAACAGTCATTTTAACCAGACTACTATACTAGATCAACGCGTTAGATTTCTACTTACTACTCAAAATGGCCGCTATTATGTGAAACATGTTACTGAAACTATCACAACAAACAGCCGCTATCATTTAAAAATAACTGTCAAGCATATGACAATGATCAAAACATTTGGCTTCCATCTTGATAGATTCGAAAAAGTTACGCCTCAGCGGAGCAAACGTGTAAGCAAGTACGTCACACGCAACTGCTATTGTTTATAACAAGGCCTCCACTTGTTTAGCGCAAAGTATTTTGCATGTATCAGGTGTATCATTTCAAGCATGTTATTTCAACATTTAAGCATGGCTGCCAGTTCACATTCAGCAGCAACTGCTCCAGAGGTAGGAATGTCATCAGTTTGTTTTTTCTTTTTTGCCACCACACCCTGAACCACATGCACACACACACACACACACAAATACCCATGGTCAGTGCTGATTGAGGTGTCTCAATCGCTTTGCTTCGCTCATGAGACAAAGAAGACAAAATATGCAAGCCTAACCAACGACATGCTGGCTCCTGAGTGGCCTCCTCCGGCCTTTGGATTGGAAAATAGTAAATCAAATGCACGTGAAAGGGTCGGCGGGGATTTTGCTTACCGTGTCCCTTGCCATACTTGGCTGAAGGTGACCATGACTCAGCGTCCACAAAGCCGAGTTCTCTGCACACCACCTGGGCAGCGTAGATAGAGAAGTCATCATCGCAGACTGTCCCCCACTCGCCGTTGTAGAGAACTTCTAGTCGGCCCTCGTGTTTCTTCTGTTTCGCTCCGACCAGACGTAGCTGGATAGCTGGCGTGCCTGACTCCCGTTGGGCATTGCAGAGCACCCATGTGCAGAGCATGATGCATAAGAGGCTGAGGTCCAAAGAGGTTATTGCTCGGCGCAGCATGATGCAGCTGATGGGAGAGAAAACAAAGACTCTACTAAGGCACACTGTAGTCTGCGGGCAGTTTGTTCAGATTTTGTGCAACTTTTGAGCCTACTTTGTACACCTTCCAATCTATTAGATGCTATTTGGTGATGTTTGAATATTAATTATTTTCCATATGCAAAGCGTTAAACTGAGGGCTGGAACGGATCTGGGCAAAGGGATGAGAAGAGAGCAGTTTGTGGTGTGTGGAACTTTGAAGGAGTGAACAGTTTTGTAAAAGTTATGTTTGGCTACGAGTAGCCTCCTCCTCAGGCCACAACAGCTTCACGAGAATCACTACCAGATTTTTATCTCAGTGTATCCAAAAATATTACATGTGGCTGCCAAACAGAATGCAAGGAATATCCTATGCGAGAAAGATTTGAGATAAGTAATCTCTCTTTCGATGACAGACTAATGAAGAGCAAATGTTGGCTCCTGCAGAAAAAGTGCCCCCCCTGTCATTTATCTCATCGAAGCCCGGAGGTTCTGCCACTGAGGTTTAGTGGAAAGTCTAGCCCGCCTCAATATTTCATGACCAACCATGCAATTGTCAGGAGGGACACAGATGCCCTCAGGGAGGAATGTTTCAGGATTTTAAGGAAGGCCAGACAGTGAAAGTGGGAGGCACAGAGGAAGACCTCCACGTCACTTTTAAGCGAGGGGAGGAGATGGTTTTAGGGTTGACGTCATAGCAACTGTATTGCTGTGGGAGCACGCATGAGAGCGGAACCTGGAGAAGACATTCAGAAAATCAGACATGTACTCTCTCTTGTGGGAGGACTGTGACACCTTTCAGTCATATATGGACTGTGAGCATTGTATTTTAGTTTCATGAATTTTGTATGATCTGCAGAGGGATTTTATCTTTTGATACGTAAGGCTTTTGTATTAAATATAGTCACATGATAGTTTTAAGCAAGGTTACTCCAAATGATCACTGTAGGTGACAGCAAGGAGTCCAGTTTGACCAGGTGTCAATAGAAATTTAAGTTTCGTGGGCTTCAATTTGCAGCTAGACAATTAGAATTAATAAATTAACAAAATATCATGCTATAAGAACGAGGGGCAAGCAGCAAAACTTATGCAATTACTTTTTGAGTAACACATGAGACATACAAAGTGAGCACAAGCCTCAAATATTGCAAGGAAGATCAATCTTACTTGTGCAGGAGGGTCCTCGACTTGATGCGTTCACCTTGTGTGAGCCTTTGAGGTGTTAAGCATTGCGTCTTCGTTCCTTTTTGTACTTTTGCTGGCGCTTCTCGCAGCTCCCCTCACAGCTGGCAGCGAGCTCCCGTCCCACTCCTCACGCTCATGGCAGCCAATCAGCGGCGGCCTCAGCATCCTGACCCCGCCCCTCTCATCCCACCCCCGCCCCAAGCACCACCGGGGTCACACAAACACACTAGATCTTGGCCCCGCATCCATCATATAGGAAACCTATACTGTACTTTACATTCCATTCTCCGTGTAAATGTACGGCTTGTGTTTTCGTGTTTCTAATTCTCTGAATTTCAATGTCTGGGGTTTTTTTTTTCTTCAAAAAGACAGACTGCGGATTTGCAAAGTTTGTTGAAGTTAGAGTTAGACCACATCCCATAATGTCCCCACTAGAATCAGACATAAAATTATAGGATGTTGTGTTTTTGTGTGGCCGAAAGTTCAAACTTCCTCCAGCTCCCAATGTGACAGATCTTTGAGAAATGAAATACGCTCAAATTATTGATATGTGTGTAACTCTCTTTAGCTAATAGGAGAGCATTATTACTGAAAACATTATCACTCAACAAATATTAATGTAGATTCTTACCTGCATACAAGACAGAGTTAATTGCATGTTTGTTTCTAACGATGTTATCAATGTGAGAGTTCAGAGGCCTCATCTTATCTGTGAAGTCAAGTCGCAACAGAATTGTAAAGGCTGTAATAGATTGAACACATCACCAACCTTTCACAGTTAAGTGACCAACTAACCTTTTAGTAACATTTCCAAATTCAAATGACAAACAAAAAGCCACTGGCGGATGTTGTTAGCTTAAAGTTAGAATCTGCTGGAGCAAAGTTGTGGAGTAAAACAGCAAACACTTTTTATTTAGGAATGCACAAAATATACCTTTGAGTATACAGGAGTACTAATTCCATATACAAATAACAAGGCTTTTCATCAAGTATAAAATGTACAATATTTTTATGTTCAAAAGTCCACTGCAACAGAATGTCATTTGTCATTATTTTTGGCAATAAATTGTGCTGAAAGGACTCTTCCATGGAGGAGCAGACCATCTATCCATCCTTCCATCACATCACTTTTTCTTCATCTTCCCTCGGGTTCAATCAGACCTGAGAATGCCGTCAATGCCGGAATGTGTTTGAACAGCAAATTCACATTGCGTGCAATCACATGGAAGTAGATGAACGTGCGAAACGTGCACTTTGGCCACAAGAGACGAATGACTGCATGAGGAGCTTACGGAAACACGTGTTTTTCTCTTTTTACAAAATAGACACAATAAAGGCACACCGTATTTGGAAAACATGATAGTGACAAAAAATGATGGTCGTGCTTGCAAACTTGTGAGCAAGAGGTTGCATGATTCAATTTTTCCATGGGCTCTTCTTCTAAATGATCCCACAAATGTTGGTGGAATAAAACTCATGATGTCATTACTTTGCAAAGCTGTACACTCTGAATCAACAAAACAGACAACATAAAAAAATAGTCACTACCTTATATATGAAGTCTCTACAAGCCCACTTCAGCTCAGGCACTGACTGACTGACATGACTGTATTTACAATTAGGCAATGAAAGGTCGTGACATCTTTCATTACATATTTGGATGACATCATGGTGATAAAACATGGTTTTCCCCACAATAGTCAATAACCTGGGAGTAAAACACCAATAAGCATCCATATTTTCAAATTATACACACTTTTGTGCTTGAGCACTGCTCGAGTTCAATATTTTTGTATGAGGTATGCAACCATGTACAATATTTACTCCAGATACTTGAAGTATATTGATATCCACGACAATGCTTTGTGTGCTCTCTTAGAAGCGAACCTCTTATTCCGTTCCCATTTTGGCAATCAGTTCATCACAGATCTTTGTGAGCTCCTCAATCTCCTGATTCTGTGTACACACACACAAAAAAAAGAATGTTACTCGCACTTTTTACCGGAATACTGTAGCGCTCGTTAAATGAAATGCTGCTCTCTTGTGGTACAAACGTATACTGTATCGTTTTTTGTAATTTCTCAAAGCCGTCATAACTCTGAGTACATATGCATAAATGAAAGGAAAATTGTCATGCATGAGAGGATGGAATTTTAACCTACCCTAATACTGAAGTTAACTCATAATTAAAGTAAATATTTGACCTCTAGGTCATAAAGATAAAGCATCACTGACATTGCAAGCTGTGCTTAACATTTTTTTGCGCCATACCTTCTGAAGGACAGCTCTCTCAAGCGAGTCCACCTTCATCTGTTCTTTCCTCAGGCTGGCGTTTAGTGCCACCCCCTCCGCGCTGGCCTTGGAACGCACCTGCGCTATCTCCTCATTGGCCCTGTCAGAACATGTACAAGAATGAAAAATTTGCACAGCCAAAACAAAAGATGATCTAACACACACACAAAGACTGAATTCATGCATCTGACTTTGTCGAGGTGAAATTGAATTTTTACAACCCCCAAAAATGTGTTAAACACAAATCTCACCATTCCAGTTTCTCTTCTGCGTGCACTTTGAGGGTTTGGTAACGCTGCTCCTCCTGCTTGATACGTGTCAGGTAGTCCTGTGCACATTTCTTCAGGACCTCCTCATTCTGGAGACAACAAGCAGCGGGTGCATGCTGACGCAAAGGTGCGCTACTCAATATATTGTGACATTCAAAGCTCTACTGACCTTCTTGAAGCCCTCTAAGACCCCTTTCATGTTTTCATAGCGCCTGAAGAGGTCTGCGAAGGAGCGCTCTACAGAACTGAGGTCGGCCAGGGCCTGGTCCCTCTCCATAGTCAGCTGTTGGACCGACTTACTGCAGGACAGCGTCTTCTGCTCCCGCTCATCCTCTATAACAAAGATGATGATGTTGACTATATCGATTGATTGACGACAACGGTGACATCACAGAGAGGTGAGGCACTACCTCTGGACCTGCCATGCTTGTGAAGGCAATACAAACACAACCGCTAGGTGGCAGTGACTCACCAATCATCTGGGCAACTGTCTTCTCATACTCTGCAACAATTTTCCTGTCAACACAAGAGTACAGCGTGAGCAGTGTAAGTCTTTTTAATTTGAGTGGATTTGTGCTTGGTACCTCATCTCTAAAACCTCAGCTCTGCTTTCCTCGTACTTTGTCTTCCACTCACTGGCCTCAATCTCTTTTGTGATTATCTGCGGCGAGCAACAAAGGGCATGAAGATGTATAATTATGATAATGCGTGGATTGATTCTGACTCCAATGAGAGTGACGTACCTCCTCTCTAATGAGGGTCAGCACTGCAGCCTTGTCAATCTCAGTCAGGGAAATTTTGTCTCGGGACGGGGCCGCTGCGTCACTGCTGCATGTTGTTAGTGTCTCACACTGTAAAACATTAAATATGAGCATGGCTATAACGCATCTTCATGGTTAGATGAGGCAGCGCTGTCAAGTGACTTCAGCAAGTTCACGTTCATATTCCGGTTCACTGTCCCAGGACTTTTTTTGTGATACATTTGCAATCTAATGGTACTTAAATTTGCATCGATTCGCATATTCAAATATTTTCAAAGCGTCTGCGTGCAAGCGTGTTTGTCTTAGACAGACACAGAAAGAGAGCAACCATTATAAAAAAAATGAGTGACGCATTTCACTGTGGTATTTCTAATGGCGATAAACATGAAGGGAAAATATATTTCAACGATGACTACGGTTCACTTACTTTGTCATCCTTCATAATACATGTGTCCTTCTCCTCTTCATGATCCACTGTCTCCTGAGCTATGAATGGGAACAAAGTAAAAACAATGGACTAAAACATTGATAAACTAATGTACAACATATATGTATATATTTAAAAATATAGCCTTGGTAACACTTTTGTATCAGTCTTCCTCATGTCTAAGTAAATTATGAGAAAAGGTATTGGCAGATAGTATTCCGTCATGCTGTGACATGTGGATGGAAGAAAAATAAATCCTGTAAAGTTACCATCTGATACAGGTGTTTCCTCAATTGTCTGTTTTTTGACAAATGTATCGATACATTCAGACTCTTCTTTCCGCTGGTGCTCATCTTGCATTGTTTGCCCCATAATGCCGGTGGATGCCAGCTTCTCCTCATCAGTGGCGTAGTGAACTGGTTGTGAAATCTCCGGTGAGCAAACGACCACCTCGTTCTCCTCCTGAGCACAGGATTGTTGCCATTACTATACCGTAACACAATATTCAGCTACACTGTATGGTGTGTTTAGTGGTTGAGCTAAATAATGGATATCGTTGAAAGAGCTGAGACCCTCTCAAATGATCAAATTACCTGCTTGCACACGTCCTCCGTTTGCGATTGGCTCTCGTCATGTTTCTCAACTTTACAGGGATTCCTGTGAGACAAAAACAGTGCAGGCAAACATGGTCAAGAAAGTTCTGATCTTCAAAAGTAGACCTCCTTGAGATACAAATTATACTTGTAAGCATTAGGTGCTTTCGAAATGGGGATTTAGTGGCTCCTTTTATGGTCGCTGACCAATCATGTTGATCATTTAAACTGTCCGCAAGCATGCTTAAAAGAAAGCAGCTACGATAGTACTTACAACAGAAAACAGAGAAACTTGGCTTGTTCAGATGTCCTGAGGCCGACAGAAGTAGATGAAAAGAGGAGATTTAGGGGTTGCGCAACCAGAGAGATACAGAAGGATGAAGGATGGTTATTTTCATGAGGGTAGAGGAAAAAAAACAAATGTGAATGAGCCAAAGTGTTTTTCTTAGCATGGTAAATAGAAGAGGCAAAACATGCTGCGTACAAAAAGCTCAAGGCGGCGTTTCCTAACAACAAAGACTTCCCACAGCCTAAATATAAACAAGTTGAGGAATCACACCAATGACCACTATGCAGCGCTAAGTGCTTGGCATGTGTCCAAAGTGTTATCTGCTATGCAACCTCACCGTGAGGTGATGTCAACAACAATTTAGCCTCAAAAAGGAAAGTAGGGCTAAACTTGAAAATGGAGGTTTGCTGAGATTCTCTTGAACTCTGCCACATTCATAGGTGAAGACCACTTACTCGGCTCTCCTCTCTTTGCTTTTCTTGGGAACTTGACGAATGCTCTTCTTTCCCACCGGTTGCTCTGTTTTCAGTTTGCTTTGGTCCTTGGTTTTCTTCTCAGACTGATTGGAACAACTGGACGAATCCTCGTTGCTCAAGGTGTTGGAGGGCTTGAAAGGGTCCACGGAATTGTCAAAATTGTTCGGGTCGAAAGTGAAAGAGCCTTTGGGGAGGACGGGAGAACTGCTTAAAGTGTTGCTGGTCCCAAATGGATTGAAGTTGGGGTCGTCCCACTGACTGGGGTCAAAGTTATACGATCCTTTACTTGGAATGGGAACGTCGTCCAGGTTGACAGGCACAGTGGTGTCTGAAATTTGGACATTTGTCTCTGGTGCGTTCTCAGAAGCCGATTCTGACACTGCAGGTTCCGGTGCCGGTTCGGAAGGAGTCTCTGCCACTTTGGGCCTCACTTGCTTCTTGGGTTTGGTTGTTTTTCTAGATCCCAATTTCTTGGGAGGTGGTTTGCTAACCGCCCCCTCGTCCGGCCCGAACTCCAGCCTCACAGGTTTTGCCTCTGATGTACATTCTTCTATCGGTGCTGCAGCACTGTTGTCTTCAATTAAAGAGCTGCCGAGTGGCTCAGGTCTGGGGAAAGTTATTGAACTGCATGGTGGTGGAGAGTTCTGGATTTTGGATCCGCCGCTAGTGAAAGGATTGAAACTGTCATCTATCTGGTCAGGGTCAAATTTGTAGGAGGCTTTGGGAACAGGGATTTCCTCTTCCTCGTTGGTTTGTGCATCCTCCTTCTGTGTCTGCTTTATTGACAGGGATGGAGGTGTCGATTTGCGTAGTTTAGTTTTTGAGCTGGATTCGGATTTTTTCGTGACATCACTGTGTGGTGGTTCTAACTCAACAAGAGGCTTCTCCGTTGAGTGTTCCAGAACAGGGCTTGGAACAGCTTCAGTGCTTTGGATTGAGTTTGCCACGGGAGCAGGAGCAAGATCCAGATATGGTTCATCAACCAAGGTGGGAGTTGTGTCTCGGGGTGGTTCTGGTGATGGAACTGTGCAGCTCACCACTTCAGGAACCAATGTCTCTTCTCGAGGGGGTTCTGGTGTTGGAAATTGGCAGGCTTCAGGAATCAATGTCTCTTCCAGTGGGGGTTCTGGTGGTGGTGCTGTGCCCGTTTCTGGAATTGATGTGACTGGGAATGAATCAGGAGCAGGTTCATAGTCCAGCGGTTTTGATCGGTTTTGTTGTGCTTCAAGATGCTTGCTGCTCATTCCCAGGGGGTCTTGCATGGGTACGGCTGGTTCATCCTGACCCATGTCCAAGAGTAAATTATTGTGGTACCCGATTGGAGCTGTAACCATCAGATGCTCCTCCTGATCTGCATCTGAAAAAGAATATTCAAAACATAGTTACGACTGCACATTTAGTTTCTCCAATCAGATCAGAGCTCAGATGCACAAGATATCTGATTGGTTCTCTGAAAACAAGTCACTAGGCTGCCGACTGTTCCATTTGCAGCTGTTGCTATGGTGATGTCTTGCTATGAGATGAGGGCTGTGACATTTAAATCAACTGCACTGGATGATAATAAATAAAAACACCAGAGATAGCTTGCACAGAACAACAGCGAGCGAGCGAGCGAGTGCTTTGATGACACCAAAGACAGCACATCAACATATTTGAGTATGCCTGTCATGGTGGCCATGGGTAATATTATGTTGCTAGGAGACAACAGCCTGCCCGGGTTTCTTCTACTTCTCTTCACCAGCTTGCCAGAATCATTTTTGCATTCCTAATCGAAATCCATGTCACGATCAATCAAAGCCACACCGACGGACACATTGCAGTGATTTCCAATCGATGACTTAGCAAAAACAACAACAGCAGTCTTTCTGTAAATAAATATAAAAGTAATATTTTGTCTGTAAGGTTGATTTAGTAATCATACACTTATTATTGTGGGGTACAATATTAAAAACAATTATGCCTGTGATTCCATTTAATTCTAAAACATTGCTGACTACAACCACATTGATTATTTTTTGTTTTTATTTTAATGACTAATTATTCATTTAATTCCCAATTTATTAACCCATTAACTGACCCTGTCAAAAACGTTTTTGATTGTTAGTGTTATACTGTACAAAAAAAAATGAATAAACATTTTTTGGGACCTATTAGGATGCCGTAATGGTAATTTTAGATGGCCACAGGCAAATACGGTCCCTGACATGGCAAAGACGTCTTAGAAATGCTTTAGTTCCTGTCTACTCAATATAAATACACACAAACACGTGTGATGTATGAGGTTGTTGAATCATTAGGAAATTCTCTCCTGTCATTGTCTCTCCTCACTTTGCAATGTAGTCTATGAAGAAATTCTGGTTGACTGGATTCCTCTTTAAAAACAGTCTCAGGCGTGCACTGAACATAAAAAAATCAAAAGGCAAACAAGTGTGACGGAAGCCCCCAATCCTCATCCCCTCCTCCCGACCCCTGTCAGCGAGCAGCACAAAACAGGGTGAACTAAAGCTTTTGTTGAACCTGTTAAATTCCAGAGCAAAGGCGATTCCCACACTCTGTCACAGACGCTGCCTCTTGGCAATTCGTGTTAAAAAGTGACAACAGGTCTGCCAGCCTTACCTAAACACTGTTGAAATAAAAATAGGTACTAAAAACAACTACAGCACAGGGTAATTTTGTAGTCAAAATAAAGGCAGGTGAAAGGTAAATCCTTAATGGGAGCTGGAATGTGGTAGGCAGGTACATTCCTGACCCAGCCCGCCTGCACGTGGATCCAATTACATCAAACTTGATCCACCATGTAGTATGTGCACGGCGGTGGAGCTGATTCAAGTCCATGTGTTTGAAAAATAATGATGATATTCTATGATGTCCAACATTTCCAGTAACATACTGCCAACACGCAAATGACTCATGAAGAGCACTTTTTTGCTTCGCCTGCCAGCGTGTTGCGTTCCCTCACCTGTTTTGTTGACAGCGTTGCCACTCTCCAGCTCTCCTGGGATGACTGGTGGGCCGCGGACAGGAGTCGCCGCCTCGGGTGTGTCGAAATGACCGTCTGAGTCAGAACTGATGTAGCCAGAATGGGAAACAAACTGCTGTTAGAATCAATCCATTCAAGACTGAAAGTTCATTCTGTACTAATCCATGTCTATGTCAAATTTGCTCTTTCATTTATTCCGATGTCACAACAATGTCGCCATTTATCAAACTTGCCCCTGATGAAGGGCTTTTGGCCAATTACAACACTTGGTATCATTTTCACCATACAAAATTATTTATGTTGCCAAGTTGTACAATATTCAATGATACAAAAGCAGTACCACATCAGGATCTAAACATTGCACCCTAGAAAGTTAGTGTTTGTGAGACTGTGATATGAATTGCAGAAATGTACTTGACTTTATGGTGACAGGAAGTAAATGCAGCACAGACAGAAAGAGGAAATTGTCTGACCTGCTCTCTTCCTGTCACACCGCGTTCAACACTTTGCTTTCATTTCCAAAACATGAACCTTTTCCTAAAGGCTAGCCAGATTTGATATGATCACCACCACATTGTGGATGTTGAAAAAAAAAAATAATAATCGGACAAAATCAGTGCCACAACGCCCAAAGCGTGCGTCGTGTTTTTGTGAAGGATTCATACCTCTGTCTACACTGCTCACTTCTGTCGCACAAACGACTACAGAGAAAACATTGTGTTCAAACCACAGCCATGCCAGAAATGTATCAACGATAATCAAACAAACGTGTTCTCTCCCTCAACAAACGTGAGAATGCTCTTCACTGTTTGTTGTTGAGGAATTCTTATCTAAATTTCCCTGACAGCACCCACACAAACACACGTGTGTACACACGTGTCAATACACATCCCTCACTGCCACAAGTGTCCAAAAGAACACTTGCCTGCAGCCTTGAGATCTCTCTTCGTCATCATCCTCCTCCTTGTCCTCGCTTCCCTCCTCTGCTCCTCGCACCGCCGTCCACGTCCACTTGGCCCATGACACGGGTGACAACCAAGACGACATCTCCTTTCCCCTGTGGCACTCTCGACTCAATGCTGGGTGGCGATTCGCTCACTTGGCACTAATCCCTTTTGCCTTTTAAATTTCCATCTGCCTTCTCATCGCCCTAGAAAGACTGTTTCCTCAGCATGGTCCCCACTGGTGGAAGGAACCATTTCTACTAAAGCGTTTCACCTCCACTCCCTGAATGTGCCTGTGCTTCTCTGATCAGCTGGTTCTCTTACTGCTCACTCCTGCTAACCCCCTCCAAGCTTGCACAGCAGGCTGCTCCATTGAATCTAAACCCGGGCGGGGGAGGCAGCAAGCTTTCAGTGCACAAGTCCATGTAGGTGTTCTTTACTGAGCTCCATGTGTTGCCCTGTGGTTGGAGAATGGTACAACCCTTCAGTTAGCCGTTTCTCTCTGAAGCAGAAGGAGGAGGGAGTCTGGAAACAAACAGTGAGGGTTGAGAAGAAGAAGGAGGAGCTTTGAAGCAGGGGTTCCTCGCTCAGTTTAGGAATGTGGGGTTGCACCTAAAAACAGTTTTTGCAACCCCCAAGTGGTTTAACACTTGACTGGCTTTGCTGTCAGGAGACAGACTGGAGCAACCAGTTTAGCATCACCTCAATAAATGCAGTGGATCAGCTCTTGCATATGAGTTCACCCACCCAAATCAACGTACTATGTTCCTCTGGGAGTTCTTCGGGAGTATAGGGTATCAAAGGCTGTACATTCTCTGATGCACGTCAATTGTGGCCGCCGATGGACTGGCTGTTCGGGAATCTCCTGAAATTCCTGATGGCCACTACGTCTGTGATTGTCACAACATGTTGAACTGCAGTGTTTTAAAGCTTTGTTATAACAATACAAGTGGATCATCTGAGTAGATCACACATGTACTAGGTAAGGTTTTAAATAGTCAGGAAAGATTTAGCCACGTATGGCAGCTGCGCACAAGTTTCCATCACTAAGCAAGAGGTACACGTGGCTCATTTAGAAGTTCCACTTTGGAGCACAGAGGGTGGAGTTTGTCTTTATTTACTGTCTGGGTATGCAGAGGCTTCAAGGCGATTGTCTAGAGCTTGTTATTGCTGGCTTGTAACAAATAAACACTTGAATTAGAAAGTTAGGATCAATTTGTGACTTCATTTTTAGGCCATTTCCTCATTGGTGACTGGCGTAGTCATAACAGAGGAGTTTGCTTCCTTAGCGGTGTTTGTCTTGTCTAAAAATGGCATTGGTAAACATGAGGAGGTAGCATAAGGAAACTGCGTGTGCCTCCTGATAAAAGACCTTAAAAGCTGTGTTACCAGTGCTGCTGCAACCAGCTGAGATCTGCCAAGAAATCTGGAGCTTGCACAATGATCTGTACATAGCTCAAAAAAGTCTCAGATTTCAACTTCTGATGCTGTGGGAGGAACCCGTATGTTTTTGTTTTGTTTTTTGGAGGAAATAGTCTCCAAAGCCAACCAATTTGACTTTCTTTCCATTGCAATTTTTTCCCCAGTTGAAACAACCTGAACTGTGCTTGAAGCAGAACAAAAACAAAAGGCATATTCATGATAAGGCGTACAATGCAGATGTATTGTTGTCATAATGATTGACTTCACACTAAATCCACATCCAATATGCACAAAGCATCGTTATAGTCCTATATTATTCCACACATTAGTGGAGCTATATCAATGTTTTAAGTGAAATAAATAAATATAAATAAAGCAGACACACACAAACAGTCTGATCTCGGGAAATACACTGGCAGTGAGCCAACTTATGTAAGATAATTTTAGGGGGGAAAATAGAGCTGCTACTGAGCAAGTGGAAAGAATTGGTTAATATTCAAGGTATGTGTGTGGAACAAATGAGGTTGTATCGCACCAGAAAGTTAAAAAAAATACAGAATTATTAATAAAATGACAGTAACAGCTCCTTTTAGCAAGCTACGTACAGAATGGAAACTAATGAAAATTATATTTTATCAGGGATTCAAAAAGTAGGTGCAGCACAGTGTCCTCTAGTGGTAAGACAATAACATCGCCACAAATAGCTCACAAAAATCTCCAACATTTACTGTTATCGTCCTAAATATATAGAAAGCGTCATGTGTTTGTAGTTTATAACCCAATAGAAGTTTGAAACGCAATAAACTTGAGATGCTTTTCAAGATTTAACGATTACGTAACTAACACGTACAGTAAACTGAAGCGTAATAATGACTTTGCTCGACAGATGGCGGTAAAGCCCTTGTAGCATGCAGTTTAGCCGGGAAACGGATGTCCGTCAACCGCGAAAAACAATAGTTTCCGGTGTGGGTGGTTTGTTTTCTGGTAGTTAATGGCGGTCGCGTACAGCGTTGTCTGTCCACATCTTCACGGTTTTCATTGTAACTGTCTAATTGTAATCAAACATGTACTCGGGTGTGTTGAGTTTGCGGGCTAGTTACACGATATTTATGTTCAACTTTCAGGTTGGCTCACGTGCCGTGGGGTTTGGAAAGACACGGTTTAAAGCGAGGCGAAAACGACGCAAACGGTGAGACAGCACTTATGCAAACACTGTATGTTGTCCGCGTCATTAATACGTGCTACCTACTGGCTTATTACATCCACTACTCCTACGTTCTTTATTTTCGTTGTCCACGTGCACGGTGCAAATGTAATCCTTTCCGTTCTAGAGGACCATGGAGGACGAAGAAGGAGAGAAAGACAGCGGGTGTGAAGTAGCCGAGCTGCGTCTTCAGGTGGAGTCGTTGAAAGAGGAGCTGAAGGAGTGCAAAGCCGAACTGGCCAAGTTGCAGAAGCAACTGAGCCATTCCGAGAGACTGCAGAGGAGCACAGATGGCTACAACGAGGATTTGAGGAAACAGGTTCGAATTTGCAAGCTCATGACATTCAGTTCAGAAGCTGACAAAAATCCGTTTTGGTTGTCACTAGCAGAGATACTACACATACCCAATTGTTTGTTTTTGTGAATATAGAACTTCCAGTACATGTTTATAATTCTATACGGTTTATAAGTTTGAACACACCTCATATGAGTCCAAACTTGTTACCACGTTCTTATCTTTATCACAAACATGCACAATTGATATTTGCAATGATCCAATTGCAGGTGGATCAACTAAGTGCAGAGATTCATGAGTGGAAGAAAAAAAATAAAGAGAAAGTTCATGTTGAAACTCAGACCGAAGAATATGTTTGGACTGAAACAGGTATCGTTATATCTTTATACTTCGTAATTGGCTGATCCCCAAGGGTTAATAAATTGTCTCAATTGGTGTTCTTTTTCTTTCCAGACTATTATAACTACTACTACGGTGACTACACTCAGAACAGCGTGGCTGCGGACTCCCAGGAAAGTCTGGAGACCACTCAAGCGGTGGCTGCGACTGGTGGAGGTGACGCGACAGAGGTTGCAACAGTGGAGCCGGCAGACACTACAGCAGATACAACTGCGGCTGTGTCTGCTCAACCCGATAGCAGTGTGGGAGTCACAACAGAGGTGTGTGCATGTGCCTCAAGAATGCTCATTTAATATTACTCAAACAGATTTTCCTAGAAAACAATCCCATGTTTCTCTTAGGAGGGTGATGCAGCATCCATTGCCGACATGCTAAGAGCTACCGCTGAGGAGGCCATGACACAGACCGGCTTTGTCTTCGACGAGACAACTGGCATGTACTATGACCACAGCACTGGCTTCTATTATGACTCGGTTCGTAAAATTTTCTATGCTTGAATTTACAATGCATGGGTTCAATTGACTCAATTACGATTTTACCCACTGGTGACATAGTTGGAACTGAAGGCAGTGGAAAATCCATTCTCTGTCACTAACACGTTACATCTTTGGTTCGACTCATTTGGCTATGCATGATTCTCGCTTCAGGTCAGCCAGCTCTCCTACGATTCCAGCACGGGCTTTTACTACTATTACGACGCAGAAAGTGGACGGTACCAGTTTCATTCCAAAGTTGACGTTTCTGCTGCGCAGACTGGTGACCAAGATGATTGTATGAATGAAAAGAAAGGCAAATGGTTCAAGAGAGGTGGGAAGAAAAATACACTGTACAGTGATAAGGTGAGTGAGCGATCTAATGTCTGGGCACAATAAATACGAGTTGACTGCTGGCTTTCGAGTGACCATCGCAAACGGACCATTTACATTCTTAGGATTGCCTTTCGGTCTCAGTCTTTAAATCATGCCGTCTTCCCTGTGTGTCAAAACGCGAGGCTAGCTGACTAAAAGACTATTCCTCCGACCCAGGTACACGAGCTGACTAACTCGTTGGCTAATATGAAGATTTTCTCAAACTGGAACACTGCTTGCCACAGAGGTACATAATTTCAATGACCAACACGAGCATCAAAGTTATAGTAATGCATTTCTTGTCACACCACCTGAAAATGCATTTATAAAAGAGGATGTGGCGATTTGTTAGCTCGTTAATTAATTTGCAGGGTCTTCCAAATATAGTGGCGTCATATTAACACGCGATTGCTGAGATTCCTGGCAAGAATGTAAAAAGATTGATATCACATTAGGTTTAAAATCTGGTTTCAAAGGCGAGGATCTCCAAAAGCCAGCAGTCTTCCTATCAGTGAATCTCATTGGACAATCTAATTGCTAAATATATTATGGCAGGAGTATGCATATGATGAGTTCAAGTCGGATGAAGAAGAGCATCAATCAAGGCGGGAGTCCCGAAAATCAAGAAGACGATCTCGTAGTCCCGAGCCGCGCGAGAGAGACTCCAAACGGCGGGGAGAGAGGGACAAGTCCTCCTCCTCCAAGAGAAAGAAGCATAAAAGTGGTTCAAGCCACGATGAGAAGAAAAGATCAAAAAAGAAAAAGAAGCGATCCAAGTCGTCGTCGCGCAAGAAGGACCGAAGATCCCCAACTCGGAGCACCGACTTGGCGGGGAACAGCGAGGCTGAGGAAGGGGAGCTCACTGAGTCGGAGAAGGAGCAATGGGAGTCTCCGCCTTCTGCATCGCTTTCTCGGAGTTCACCTTGCAACCACAGCCCGGAGTCCGAGATGGAGACTCAGTGTCGGGCAGGTGAGCTAGCGACGAGCTACTTCGGCACTTGCGGCAGGCCCCTTTAAGTCCACTGACAGGAACCAGGAAGACCTCATAAGTGAGGTCAGGTTACTTGGACCCACACTGCCCGGATGAGTTTAGTGGTGTTGTTGATGTGCCACTTCAGTAGGTGATTTAAAAAAAAAAAAAAAAAAAACCTTCTAAACGCTCATGCATCACTTTCTTTCTTTTTGTTTTCTCAGAGCTGTGGCCACCCTGCGTGAGAGTCACCGTGGTCCGATCTCCGGTGCTGCAGGTTGGAACGTTGTTTATCATCACAGCTGACTCTGCGTCCACCATTGGCAGGTGTGTTCTGTCTCATTAACAAGAGGGAAACAATCACTTAGACTTAAAGCAAAATCCAAGGAGATGCGCGCCTTGCTAAAAAAATATAAATTTTCTGTCTGTTGCAGAGAGAAAGACATGGATCATGCAATTCAGATACCAGAAATGGGGGTCAGCAAGGTATGGTTCAGCCTTTTGAATGACAGCAGAATTTACAAAGATGAAATGGATGATTGACAATTGTTTGATTGCTCCTAGTTGCATGCTGAGGTGTATTTTGACCAGCAGCTGCAGAGCTACATGATCGTGGACCAGGGAAGTCAGAACGGAACGGTTATCAACGGCAACAGAATCTTACAGGTGCAGATCTGCGATTTATAGCCATCATTTTTTATGGGGCTTTAAAGATAACACGACAGGGACTAAGCCCTGCAGCAAATAACGAAAAGAGACGCCCGTACGCAAAGGTTGGCAACTACCTTTAGATGCCACAAGGTGGCAGTAGAGCAGTTTGTCTACTAAACAAAGCTGTCGCCTGACTAAATGAAGCTCCTCCCTTCAGTTTGCTGTAGTTTTTGGGTATCAAGACACCATGAGATGGTGCTTAACAGCGAATGAATGAATTTCTCAGCAAATAAAAGACACCACCACTTGTTCACTGCCATCCACAGCCCAAAATCAAGGGTGAACCACACCCACTGACTCACGGCGACGAGGTGAAGATGGGAGACACGGTGTTGTCCTTCCACATCCACGCAGGGACCGATACGTGTGATGGCTGTGAGCCTGGGCAGGTGATGGCTCACCTCAGCAAGCACAAAAAAGAGGAGACGTTAGGTGAGCTTTTTTCCTATCTGGAGAAACTTATTTTCTCTTTCAAATCATATCCATTTTGTTTGAATCGCTGTATTTCCCCATAGGGCCAACTCTAACCAAAGAGGATAAAGAAGTGCTGAGACAGAAAGAGCTCAAATCCATGAAGGCCAAATATGGCCTCCAGGTAAAATGGCGCTACATCTATTTGACCATTCTCATTTTGTACACCATTTCAACTACTTTTGCCGTCAACAGAGTAATGAGTTCGAAGATTGCAAAGCCCTGAGAAATCCAAAGTATAAGGACAGAGCTGAGTCTCGACGCCAGACTGTGGGCAGCGAGGGTCTTTTCCAACAGGATGACGCCCCTGCTTCTGTTCATGTGTAAGTTTCCATTCACAAACTGCAACTTGTGGGAAAGCCAAATGTGGCTCCATGACTCATTTTGAATGTTGTGCTCTCAAAGGGAGATCAGCGAGGTCAATAAAGGAAGGAAGATGTTGGAAAAGATGGGCTGGAAGAAAGGAGAAGGGCTGGGTAAAGAGGGAACTGGAATGAAAGATCCGGTAAGAGATTGGCTCACATTTCTGTTTGATTTGGATACCCAAAGATTTGTTTATTGATATTCTGCTACTGCTACTTCTCCCTTCAGATTCAGCTTAAAATCCGAAAGTCCCAATCAGGACTGGGAGCGTGCACTGCCGTGTCTGTGGACGACGCCTCTCTGACCAGAACCAAATCCCAGAAGAACTGGGAGAAGGCTCGCGAGAGATTTGCTGACTCGTACCAGGCAGATGCTCCGTCGTCCAAAACACAGTGCGCCTCCCCCAAAGCTTGGGTCAAAGCGGAGCCTGAAGCTGCCGGCCCTCACGCCGATGGTCATCCAGAGACCCAAAGTTAATCACAGCAGACGGATTTGGAAGACACACATCTTTGAAATACTGCTTTGTGAAAGAGAAGAACTCAGTGTGAGGGTCCAACTAGCTGCAGTGCAGAACTTCCACTTAGCGCACGAAGCAAATATTGACACACTGAGGTTGTGAGGTCATACTGGAACGAGAGGAGATAACCGGAGACACGCTCAGATGTTGCACAGCCAACACTTGGGAGACAAGTTCTACGGAAGGAACATGAACACATGACAGTGATAATGTACTGTGTATTATTAGAAGTAATATGATGAAACGTTTTGCTTTTATTGTTGGGTTACTTGCACACACATAGCGGTCAGCTGGTGTGCTTCATGTCTGTGTTTGTTTGAAGTCTTGCTGAGGGTGTGCGAATGGTTGCATGTGCTCATTCAAACTGCTCGGTCACACACACACACACTAAGGTAGTACTGATCAATATCAGGACAGCCACAAGTAATGTGACTTAAGTCTGTAAAGTGGAAGAATTGCAGTCTCATTTAAATAAATGAAGTGGTAATGCAAAGTAAGACCATTCGAATGAGGTTCAGCATATGAAACAAGCGTCAAGATGACCGAAAAGACTCACATGACGCTGTTAGTGAGAGTCTTGCCGCTGGGACCCGCCGTGCTCTTCTGACTTATCGTGCCTCCCATTTTGATCTCGCTTTCGTCCAACCAACATGGACGTAAGCTCCGGTTTTCCTGACTTGAGACTGACGTGCGCTTCTATGCTGCTCAGAACTCTCTGACACTTGACAGGTGACTTGCTACCTCCCTCAAACAATCGCCTTCCCGAGTCTCCTCCCTTATCTCAGTCGTATGTGCGACAAACATATTACTGTTAAACATGGGAGGGACCATGGCCACACATGCCTGACAGCCTTAACGTGACTCACTATTTTTTTTTTTCTTGTTTGGTGATGGCTGCCTGTGTCTTGGGTTGGATCTGGATTGACCAGTTTCAGACATTTCCGGAACAATAAGTGTCTGTTGTACAGCCTCTTTACAGTGAATTATGTTGTAAGATGATTCCTTTGGGACGGCATCAGCTGATAGAACTGGTTGAATAACCATCTTTTGTTGCCGGAGATGGTTTATCCCAGTCCCGGAAGCTATCGCTGTGCAGTTTGACTAACAATGTCAATAGGGTTCATTTGACACCTCTAAGTAATAATGTCTGACTTCCTGAGGCAATTTTGCATGTCTGCTGGAGCGCAAACTATTTTATAATTAAAAATCAGTATGCGCTTATGTCTTGCACAGGTTTTTACAACTCCAAAATATCTCTAATGTCTTAATTCTTAGCTTTGAGGAATAACGCAGCTCAAAGGTCATGTAGAAAAAGCAGGGTCATCCCCTCTCATACCACACATAGCGTCACATACACACACCCAAGCAGACAAGGGGCAGTGTTGTTGTGTGGGACAAAGTAGATGAGCGTCTCCAGATAACAGAGTATGCTGTCATCACGTTATATTCCACTGATAAGTCCAGTGCCACTGCTGAAAGACAGATTTTTGTTTTTAAATCAAAACACTTAAAAAAAAAATATTTTCCATATCTGTTCTATGACCACCATGTATGTGTTACAATATGGGAGAGTGCCATCAACAAAACATGACAGCACAGTCAGCAGCAGACTCACAACACGGGTCATGTGGGTACTGACATCCACCAATAGATGACAAAAGGCTACAAATAGAAGAGGGCGGGGTGAAGTTTCTGCTGTCACTGCAGAACTGAATCCTGAAATTTCAAACTATTCTTTCGAAATCGTCTCTGAGTGACCCTAAACAGGTCACTAGTCAATATAGGGCAATAATTCTTGTCTTTTCCTTTTTTTAATTTTTTTTTTTTTTAAATTAACTCAGTCAAAAATGTATTACGCAGGACTATGTTGGCCCTCAGCCACAAAAAAAATTAGACCTTCGTAGTAATAGGACAGTATAAGACTCAATGCAAGCGCAACCAAACATTGCCATCCAGTGGTGAATGGTGATATTGCAGTTTTAAAATATAAAGTACAACCCTGAGACAGAGCGCAAGAAAGAGGGAGAAAAACAGAGAAAAGGGAGAGATTGTGGCTGTCAATTGGCCATCCAGTCTAGAGTCTGAAGTCTACAGAGAATTCAGCACTTGAGCATTTGATTGAGGTGGACAGGAAGTGGAAGGGAGGGCGTCGAGGTTTAAAGCTTCGGAGGTCACATGTTTTCATACTTTTTTTGCGACGCTGAGAGGAAACGTTTCTCATTCCAGCTACATTCCAGCGATCACTTGTTTATTCCTAATAAAGCCCAATGGAAGTTTTTATTCATAGAACTTTGATTGGTGCAATTAAGTGTTAAACAGCAAACCATTGTACATGAGTGTAAAAATCTTTTTGCACTTATGTTATACATATTCTAAATCCATTCTAGTATGTATGGCTACTGTAGAAAACTTGGCTTTAGTTGCTATGAGTAAGCGAGTGTGTCTGAGCTTCAGGGTGTGTCTCCCTAGCTGTGACCTCATCTTCCCAGAAAAGACTCCAGAAACCTCAGCAGCACACTCGCCCACATGATGCAGTTACAGTTTGCCTGTTCATTCAACAAAAGCATCTGGATGTGTGTATGCGCCAGAGGAGCATCTTGTTTATACAGCCCAACTAGAACTTGCTCAAGTTCTACTGCACTTTTGTCCTGCAGTTACCTGTCAGTGTCCAGTCAGCTAATAAACACGTGCATACACACCATAATCTGGGTCAACTAGTCAAGGGAATTATAGCTTCATGAAAAGAAGCTTTGTGTGAAAACAAAATAGAACAGCTCCCACACGCTCGAAAAAGCATTACCAACAGTCCATGCAGTGGATGGTGTTGATGCCCAAAAGTCATCACATCAGAACCTGAAGGCATCACATCTAGGTTGTGTAGCCAAATCAAGTGCCAATAGCTCCTACCTTGGCTTGTCAGAGGACATCCGTCGAGAGCTCGTCTCGTCCTGGAGGGAGGAGAAAAAGTCCTCGGCGTGAGCTTCCGTCAAAGTTGCGCTCCGTGTGCTTGTGTGTGGTGGTGGAGCTCGGTCCATGTGGCTGCAAGGGAAATAGGAAATGAAGCTTCTAGGCAACAAGCCACGGACAGAGTGGCCTTTAAAGAAACAGCAGTCACGCTCCTAACAGATATATAATAATAATAATAATAATAATAATAATAATAATAATAATAATAATAATAATAAAACAGCACACACTTCTAAACTGCAGGTGAATTCCGTGGTTTAACTGAATTACATTAACATATAATGCACAGACCATTGCATATGGAGCAGTCACTGTCGCATCAACATCTAGTTGTTAACAAACTCGAACAGATGCAGCTTACTTGTTGGTCGAGCAGAAGCACCTGTAGCTAGAACAGGTTCCCCCGAAACATACGGTATTGTGAATCTAACGAAATAAAATTTGTTTGACACGGTTACAACGGCATATTTGAGCTCGTATTGTTAAACACCATGCAATGGTGCTCCGCTGAAGTTAAAAAATAATAATCTGGTGGGTGTCTCCCTCTGGTGGTTATATCTCAGAATGCAGATTTAGCAGAACTCCGTGCAACTCTACTTTGAATGAGAGGGAAAAAAACCTCTCTGAACCCCAAATCTCAGAATTGTGAGGCAGATATGCTCACCACTATTGCACTGAACGGATTCGTGAGTGAGTGAGTGAGTGAGTGAGTGAGTGAGTGAGTGAGTGATTTGCATTTTCAGTTCATCGCGAGAACGGATCAGTGAGGCAACGAATCCTGACTTTCTCGTTCGCGAACGAGTTAATGGGTGTACTGCCTTCCCGTGCATCAACGGATCAGTCAGTGAACGTGTTGCGTCTCCCTCCTGGCGTGAACTATGGAAGCCAGAATGTCGATTTACGATTTGCCAAGGAAAGAAAGAACCACTCACTGAAACACCACTTCTTTTATGCACGTTTTCTCCAAGCTAACGGCTAACTTTATTGCAGGAAGGTATGCGCCGTTATGCAACAACGGGGAGATTGTGCTTCTCTTGGGGTAATCTTGATTTTATAACACTTATAGTAGTTTTTAAATAACGTGTATGCATATATACGCCAAAATATTGTTGTCCAATATATCTACTGCAATTTCACATTGGATTGCTGGTTTGAAATTTACTTTTTATTTATTTATTTATTTATTTATTTATTTATTTATTTATTTATTTATTTATTTAAAATAAACATATATGTTAAAACTTGTCTGGTGTTTTATTCCTTGTTTTTAAATTCGCCAATTAAAACATAAAAATCCGACATTTGGTTAACTGCTTTATATGACAATATGTGTTTTACGTTGTTATATGAGTTGGTGTCACCCCAAAATAACAAACGTCGGCATTACGGATTTTTTTTTTTAAACCTTTTATTCAAACACAAACACATTCGGTATAATTAACACCATCCAACAAATACAAAATTCAAGTCGGCTGGCATAGTACGCTAGTACAAAACAGTGCAGACAGCAAACAGCTTCCATGTCGAGGTGTCCGACTGGTTAGTGGCATGGGCTTCCACTCAGTAGATACCTGGTTCAATTCCAGGTGTGAGCATATATCCAAATAAGATTTTAGAAAAAAAAACTTCGCTTTGTATGCGTACGCAAACAAGTGCAAGTATTTAGTATGTGTAAATAAAAGTTGGCGTGAAGCTTTGATTTTTCCCTAATGAATTGGCCTGTTATTAGATACACATGAAAATGGCGGTGTACCTAATAGAGTGTCCGAATGACGTCACAGATCAAGCAGCCAATCAGAAAGTGGGGGTGAGGGCGGGTGTGGCACTTTTCACTTAAACCAGGGGTGTCGACTTCCAGTCCTTGAGGGGCCACGTTCCAATATGTCTTCCAAGTTACCCTCGTTAAACACACCTGCGTGAAAACTTTTAGCTCCTTTTGAATGTGAAAGTGGCTAAAACTTTTCACGCAGGTGCACTTAACGAGGGGATCTTGGAAAACATGTTGGAATGCGGCCCCAAGGACTAGAGCTTGACACCTGTGACCTTTGACCATGATATTTCCCTAAGAAAGTGGCCTGTTATTAGGTACACTTGAAAATGGCGGCGTACCTAATGGAGTGTCCGAGTGAGTCCCTCGTTAAGTGCAGGTGCGTGAAAAGTTTTAGCCACTTTCACGTTCAAAAGTGGCTAAAACTTTTCACGCACCTGCACTTAACGAGCGACTCACTCGGACACTCCATTAGGTACACCGCCATTTGAGACTAGGGCTTGAGTGACCTTTGACCATGATATTTCCCTAATAAAGTGGCCTGTTATTAGGGTTAAGGTTAGGTTTAGAGTTTGAAACTTTAAAACCCTAACTTTAAACCCTAACTCTCTTCGCCCTGCCCCCTAACACTATTGGATTTCACCGCGCCCCCTTGGTAGTGGGCGTGGTCCATTGGTTTGCTCCGCCAAAGTGGGGTTGGGGCCACCTTATGTATTTACACATAAATACTTGCATTTGTTTGCGTACGCATACAAAGTGAATTTGTTTTTCTAAAAATACATTCGTGTATGTGCTCACACCTGGAATCGAACCAGGTTCCTACGGAGTGGGAGACCGGTGCACTAACCAGTCGGCAGTTTGAACCTGGCAGTCCTGGGCCGTCTGCACTCTTTTGTACTAGTGATGTGTATTCCAGTTCTCAAGTGAATGGAATCTTTAGAATCGGTTCACTCCAAAGATTCACCGAATCGTTCGCTACACTTTCTTATTCATTTATTCATTTATTTATTTTTTACCACGTGTAATGTACCTGTCCATAAAGTGTACGTAATCACAGGCCACTTCATTAAGGAAAAAGCTTAAGTGAAAGTGAAAAGTGCCACACCCGCCCTCACCCCCACTTTCTGATTGGCTGTTTGATCTGTGACGTCATTGATGGTGTTATTATACCGAATGTGTTTGAATAAAAGGTTGAAAAAAAATCCGTTATGCCGACATTTCTTATTTTGGGGGACACCAACTCATATAACGCAAGACACATTGTCATATAAAGCAGTGAACCAAATGTCTGATTTTTATGTTTTAATTGGCGAATATAAAAACAAGGAATAAAACACCAGACAAGTTTTAACATAAATGTTTATTTTAAATAAATAAATAAATAAAAAATAATAATAAAAAGTAAATTTCAAACCAGCAATCCAATGTGAAATTGCAGTAGATATATTGGATAACAATGTTTTGGCATTTTCTTCTTCGTTTTGTTTTACGGCGGGGTGGCACCAGCTTCAATGCGCATTAAGACACCTACTGGTTGAAGTCATATGAACTGAAAAAAGAAGCAATCATTTTAGGAAGTGATTCGTTCACTCTCGTTCACTGAAAAAATAAACCGTTCTTTTGAACGAATCGTTCACTCACGAGCCAACACTAACTTGCAGTGCAGCATGCAGCATGTAGAGGGGACTGAAGCAGCTTGGCCATATTGTGCACCAGCTCCTCTCATCTCCTCTCATTCCTCCTCACAGCGGCTGCGTCACACGTTAAGGCGCTTGTGTGAATGACACAATCAACAACACACGGCCCCGTTTAAGGAGGGAAAACCGCTGCAGAAATAAAGTCTATTTTTCAAAACAATTCGCTCGACTGACAAGGTGAGTGTTCCGATATTTTATATTTTTGTGGTGACGCGATTAATGTGATCCCCACCCCCCATACGGTCCACAAAGGCAGCACCTCAGATCACTGTAATGCTATTTATGGTTCGTATATTTCGGAAGAAAAGCCAATTTGGACTCAGTGGATGATTTATATCACCACAATAGCATGTGATGCTTGATATGAATAATAAAGGCCGGTGCATGACATCCCCCTCCCCCTCTCCTCTCCTCTTCATCCTCCTCCAGGTTGGTGTGCGCACAAAATGGTTAAACTGGGAAATAATTTCAGTGAGAAAAACAATGGGAAGGGGGCTTCTGAAGATGGATTTGACACAATTCCCCTCATCACACCTTTAGATGCCAGCCAGCTTCATTTCCCTCCGCCAGACAAGGTAAGGGATTAGATTTTATATAATAAACATTTCAAGTCATGGGTGGATCTTAGATATGTGGATATCTAGAGCTCTATTTCAGGGATGGGGAACCAGGTATGCAAATCAAAAATAAAATAATTTAAAATATATATCTCTATACCACTATATATATTTATGAATAAATGTATATCTATGTATATTTTATTGATTGAAATATGCACAGCTTAATTATGCATATATTCTATCTGTATGTGTGTTTCTAGGTGGTGGTGAAGACAAAGGCGGATTATGACGGTGAGACCAAGAAGGGCAAGATCAGATCTCCCAAAATTGCAGAGTTCTCAATAAGCATCATCGAAGGCGTGTCCGAGCGACTCAAAGTAAGCTTCCTGCTCTCTGAAATGTCCAAAAGTAAAAATAAATTAGCTGTTTTTAAATATACAATACCCATTTTGATGTGCAAGTTTTCCTCATTTATTAACTTGCATGAAACGTTAAATTAGCTCACGATAGCAACTAAAAAAATAGAAAAAATAAAATAGAAAATAAAAAATACTGGTATGTGAGTCTTGGAAGTTAACCAACATCAAACAATTCTCTTAAATAAGGCCATAGATAGGAATAACTCGCTTATCTGTTGCATTATTATTTATACTCAAAGTGACTCTGACCCACTTCCACATCCTGTCGTGCGACTTGACTAAACAATCCATCGTGCTCACCGATGATTCACCTGACGCTTCCTTTAGCCGCTCGCATTAAATCAGCTGCTGCCATGGTGATGGCCTCCCAATAGCAGTTTCTCTCCCACCTCGGTGGCTGGCAAACGTGCACTCTTTGAATGGGACAATTTGAACATATGCTGGAATAAAACAGCTCTGAGTCAACAGATGATCTTTGTCATAGTCAGATGTGATCAAAACCTCTTTTTGAGTTCCTGCGAGCTTTGAAGTGCTGCAGGGAGTCCTCGCCTCTTTGATAACCTACTGTTGCGTTGCTGTGTGAAGGAAAAAAAACAGTATTATATGGTGTCAGTTTTTTCTGAGGAAAACTAAAACACAAAATATTCCAGTAATCACTGCACCTACCTTTTGTCTCATTTGTTGCCTGATGTCCTGATTGTTGTGTTCCTCGTCCAGGTGACCTTGCTGGTGATCTGTGCTCTGGCCTTCTTGGTGTGTGTGGTGTTCCTGGTGGTCTACAAGGTCTACCAGTATGAGCAGCCATGCCCTGACAGCTTTGTCTATACGGTGTGTAGAATAACTATTTAAAGATATTACGTGGTATAAATGTTGGGTCTCTTGAGCAAAGCAACGGATCCAGGTGTGAAATCCAACAGTGGCAAGCCTGCAGGGCAAGCGAGGCTTTCTTTGCTGACCTACATTCACAACCTAAATTCTATTCCTGGTTCCACAATATGGTATTCTTTTCTTCCCAGTGGTCTATTCTCTTCATTTCATAGTTCCGCTCGACTGCTTCCAGTTAATGTGTGTTAAGCGTTTACGTCCAATGAGATTTCCGCCTCTGTGTTGCCATGCCAATCTAATCTTCCCACCCCCTTCGGGATTCGTATTAGCAACGAGATGACTTCTTTAATGAAAGGTTAATGTTTATGACTTTCTCTCTGTGGAGCAGCAAGGTCGTTGTATGCCAGCTGGGATGTACGGCGGCAACTTCCCCCACCAGGGCCCGGGGAGCCGCGGGCGCCTCTTCACCCTCATCAACCACTACAACATCGCCAAGCAGACCATCACTCGGTCCGTCTCGCCGTGGATGACCATCATGTCTGAGGAGAAGGTCACCCAGCAGGAGACGGAGACGGCGCAGAAGCTGGCCTAACCGATCGGGCGTGGCCTCGCCCGGCGAGGGGGGAATCAATAATATGGTTGTGCCATTCAAGCAAACTCAAGTCCTGCTTCTAAACGTGCCCGAGGTGCTGCGCTGCCTTCAAGGTCGGCTGAATGTGTGGAAATTGGGGTCACGTTTACAGCAAGATGAGCCTTCAGCTGGCTTTGTGGTTTGTTTGAATAGCATATGCTGTTATTTATTGATACACAGCTGAGTGGCTTACATACATGTAAAATGGCCACACACGCGCACACACTCTTGATGTTAACTTTGTGCATAAAAACACGTTAGTCTTCAATTTAGTGAAATAACTGTGAACTATCTCATGTTTGTGACACTTTTAGATCAACATGCACGCACGACAATTAGAATCGTACTTTGCTTTTATTGCTTTCAAATAGAACTTGTTTGGATTACTGTAGTTGTCATGACAACAGCAATGTTTGCAGCATAATTGCCAAATTCATAAGAATTTAGGAGGGAATCGTCGACACCACCCGAGTTACTCTTGACGATCATTTCAAAGCTGTATTTAATACATGTATTCAATAAGACAGCTGCTGCTTTCTGGTAATTACGTATAGTGCTTTTTAAGGCCTACTAAAATGTTGTGAGAAGAACTGTCTGCACCAGCATCAAATGTATCTTGCACAATTTTAAGTTGTGCACTTTAACCCCAAACTGCTTTTCTTCTTTGTCGCTGTATCAACTAAGTGTATTTATAAAAGATGATCACCCTTTTTGTGAACACTTGATCGAAGCTAAAGGCTACACACAACTTTTACGCTGCTCGACTGAATGTTTTTTGCTTTGATAGTAATGACGCTGTATTGTGCAACCGTGTGCATTTTTAAATGTCAACAGATGGCGAGTGGAAGCCGTCGATTTACTGACTGTTTTAATTGAACAATCTGAAAGTAGTTGCTTGTCCTGATGTTTTGTTTTCCTGTACATGTCTGTTAAATGGTCACAAATGCCTCATTTTCATACAGTGTAATAAGTCAAGTGCATTTGCTACATTCAATGTGAAATGACAAATTGAAATAAAGTGCCCACCTTTCCCACCAATAAAAGGTGTTGAATCTTTATGCTGATTTATTTATTTGAAACTGTTTGTCACCATTTGCTGGAAAAACTACTTTGAAGTCAATGAAGTGCTTTTTCTGCCATCTTGTGGCATCAACGGGGAATTATAACATTTTTTAGGGAGTGGTGGCGGCACTGGAGATGTACCTCAATAAAAACGTATCATCGTGATGAAATTGTTTCTGTCAGCAAACACTAACCAGAACAAGCCTTGTTTTTTAGCTGCTCTCAATCTTGTCTGAACATCTGCCAGTACTTGGAAATATCATTATATCACATTTAAGCCCTGAAGTCAAGAAAGATAGTAGAAAATGTCACTGGAATTATCTCGGAGATGACAATATGAGCTACGAGCTGCTTTATTAGTCTTACGGTCTGCTGCTGAAGGCAAAGCATTGTCAGTATGACGGTGAATTTAGATTTATGGATGCATAATTGTTGTGGGGGGAGAAAAAAAATCCGAGTGCAAATCTTGTCTGAGCGGGAACCTTTGCGTGCATTAAAGTTATTAAGCCGCAACGGGAAATCTGTTTTTCATCCAATGACGTTTTCCTTTTATCAAGCATTTGCCTGCCCAGATCACCGTGCCACCCAAAAAGTGTTCATGGTGCTGAATCCAAGTGTGGCTCCACCCACAGAAGCTGCCTTCCAACTTGTGTTAAGCAGATAAATAACTGGTGAAGAGGAGGCCGCAAAAACCTGTCAACAGTCTGTTGTCTCCAAATCTAAAAACTCCGTCTGGTGATGTCGTCACGTGACTGAGCCGGACAGTCTCCCGCTGTGCCTGTTAGCTGTCGTACCAGTCGAGGAAGAGCAGCGAGAAAGAGCACATGACCAGGAAGAAGAGGATCCACACGCGGAAGCCGGCGTTGTTTTTGATGGCCTTGTGACACAAACAAAAAATGACTTTCGATTTATAACCCACTCTGCGCAAGAATATATAGCACACGCGTTGTTTCTGTGAAGCTCACCTCCCGTATATCCTCATTGCCTTCTTTAACGTTCTCTGTAGCGCCAACCACTAACTGATGAATGTTATCGATTTCAGTCTCCTGCCAGGACAAGCGAAGAGCAACATGTTACTTTAGGGGAAAGAAAAAAAAACCTCACATGCAGGAAACCAGTCGGAGTTGGACTGTTGCTTACTTGATGGAGAACTTTCTCAGAAAAGATTTCCTGCAGTCTTGAGATTTCTACAACCTTTCCTTCGATTTGCCTGAAGAACATAAGAAACAAGAATATTTTCCTCTACTCTTCATTATGGAGTGATTTATAACATAGGTAGCCATTTTGATATTTTTAAGAGGTAACAATAGTAGTTGGTGACTCACCTCACTTCATCTACCAAGTTGCTCATTTCACTGACCAGCCTCTGATTTTCCTGCTCAAACTGCACACATGCAAATGAAAAACAATCAGGAAATCGTCCTGCGTGCCGCAACAGAGAAATGATGCGAAATAAAATTTCAAATACTCTCACTGAAGTCTGAGGAGCCACATACCATTTGGATCTCCTCAGGAGAGAGCTCGTCCTCCACTTTGCCTTCGTCCCATAAATTGACACTTTGGTCCAACGCCTCTCTTGCACTCTTGTCTAAATCACACAAAGAGTCTTGACAATTGCAAAAAACATGGAGATCACAAATTCCCAAACTCAATAGAAAAAACAAGTATAACAAACAGAATTGACTAACATACCACCAGAGCTTTCCTCCTTCACTATCTTTCCATTCTTGGGCTCTTCATCCGCCATTTTCTCCACACGACTGTGCAGCTCAGATCCCAGGCGTGACCTGAAATCAAGACTCTCCTGTTTATAAATCTGGAAATGAGGATAAGTAACACTCGCAGGTACAAATACTCACAGTCTCTTCTTGTCCACCATTCTCTTGACTCTTATGGCTCGCTGCTCCGAGTACAGCTGACACACTCCTTTGAAAGCGACCCAAACACGCACGTTTAGGCCAAAGCAAACATTTTAATGTTACGGAGAAGCAAACCTCTTTTTGGAGTGGCATCAACTCACCTTTCAAGTACATTTCAATGAGGTCCAAGACTGCACCCCTGTGCTCTTTCGTCTGAGCTGATGTCACCTGCTTTTCAGCTGGAAGGAAAAGTCATGTGTATTTAAAAAAAAAAAAGGAACAAAGACGATCTAACATGAGCGTAAATGCAACGCACCATCAGTGCGAAGCTGTTTGATGGCCTCGGAACACGTCCTCATGAAGATTTGGGCATCCTGGTCAATCTGATCGCGTTCGTTGTCGGACATGCGGGTGAGGTCGGATGAGATGAGACTGCAAGATAGAAACACGACAACAATCCACAATAGTGGAAGGTCAACGGGTCAGTCAATAAAATGGAAGCACGGAAGTCAGATAGCAGGAACATTTGTTGCTGGGGTTTTCCCACCGCTTTTGAAAATCAGGCTCCACCTAACTACCGTCATCTTGCGGTTGAGTTCATGTGTGGCTCTCGAGACTTGTCGAGAGGAAGTCGAAGCTTCAGTTTTTACGGGACGTTAATCTTTCTCCGCTCGGTCGCACTCGGGCGATTGCCGACGACTAGACTGGAGCCGGCCGCCTGAGACCACACGGCTTGATCGGGCTCAGCAGAAGCGTCAAAATTAGCGTTTTGTCACATTTGGTGACATTTCCCACAGTTGGAAGCTGAGGCTTACCTGGCGGCGCTCACATAATCCTTCCTGTGTTGTAGCAAGAAGTCTTTGAGCTTGGTGATGTTAATGATCTAGGAAAACGCAGTGAGAAAGACATAATTCGGTGTCAGTACAAACATGTCAAAGCAGCAAATTACCTAGAAGCAATTTTCTTCCAGCTAAGCGTGACTAAAACGTATAATCTTGCGCTTTATTGGAGACGACAGGTGACCAATGTCCGTCCGCGGTGGTGAATTCACAATATTTACCTTTGACGATTCATCCGCGCACGGGCGCACTAAATTCAAACTTGCCATTTCCCCGTCAAACTGCTCTTATAAATAAAAAGGCGAGCGCTGGCTGGCAGAGTGATTGCAAATAAGCTTTAAATTCAGGATGTGTTTCTATTTATCGCCGAGTGTCTATGTGTGGAGGGAAACATGCTTCAATTCAATATTTGCCCCTGTAATTCAGTCAAATATAAAAAGAAAAAAAAAAAGACCCAATTGCTTCCCCGTTTGCCGAGTTGTGCTGGCGGCGCTGCCCCTCACACAGTGGGCTCTGTTGGACCGCTCACAAGACGCAAGTCGGACAAGCTGAGGATTGAAAAATGACACAATGGCTTTGACTGTGACGGGGGTCTGCGAGCGCGGGAGATTATTATGATAGCATAATGTCTTCGGCCTTCAACCTTTCCGCTCTAACAACACCAATTATCTAATTGCCTGGGCTGTAAGCGGTAATCTGGCACCAGCTGTCTAATAATATCTCTAAACATCCATTCCGGCATCACATCGACTTGAAGTGAGGTTTTATTTGAGCTGACTCGGCAGGGGGAAAAAAAAAGGTGTCAGAATCTACAGGGCTGAGCAATTTGTTGCAGACATAGATGCCCTTTTCTTGCTTGCGTGACGTATGACACGGCTGCGGGTCGCCCGCTAACCCAGGCAGGCTGACCCTTGTAATGATACAATTATTTGGGGTCAGGAGTTAATTGTTGTTCGGAGCAGTTAAGCTTGGGAGGGAATTAAAGGGGGTAGCTGAAACGGTCTTTTGCTTCAAAGACTTTCTGTGTTGCGGGTTGTCGACGGGGAATCAGAAAAGCAGACGTGATGCCGAAACTGGTATTTAGGAAAGCTCTCTGTGTTCTCACGCGTTTTTAGTTACTTAATAGCACAAAAGACACGATTCTTTGTTTTCTCTTAGTGGCTTTTGTTTTGAAGTTCAGTACAACTGCTGGAAATTAAACGTTGCGTTTTTAATATTTAAAACAAGGTCCAGGCTGTGTTATTAGAAAAATAAAAATATAACAATGAGAATATACAGGAAATTACATCAAGCAAGCAGACTTGCATTCAAAAGCTGACTTCAGTGAAAAAAATTAGACGTGTCTGTATTCATGACCAAGTTAAATTTTGTGTTTTCAGATTTTACAGCGGTTCACTTCGAGGTTGTATTACTGAGTTGCGACGCGTGTATTTCAGATGCACAAGTTGTACTACACAATTAGGCCAGCAGGTTGTGCTAAATCCCCAAACTAGAATGAAATAAAAATGCCTGGCAGGGGTGGTGCGTGTGAGTGTGTGTGTGAGTGTGCGTGCATGGGTGTGTGTTGAGAAGGGGCGCAGCCGGGTGTGTCAAGAGTGCTGCTTTGGGGGTTGAGCTGTCTCCAGTGTGTATACATTGGGGCTCGGATTCCCAGCACAAGCTCAAGGGCTTGCAGGGGGTCAGAGGGATCAATTGCTCTTGTAATTTAAGACTATAAAGAGCAAGTAATTCCTCAACAATGACGAAGGAGGTGGCCGCATGTGTAGCGATGAGCATGCAACACGGCGTGCGCGTTTGCGTCGCTGCGTGTGCACGTACGCGAGTCAGCTTGCAAGTCAAAGAGAAGGAGACAGTCTGCCGGGCTAAATCTAATCTTGACATCATCAAAGACCCCCACTTTACCTCCTCGCTTTCTCGTTGGGCCTGCAGCCCTGACTGAGCCCAAACAAACCATCAAGAGGGATTATTATGAGCAAGACAAGAGAAAAAGGCTTAGTTAGCATTTTTTGCCCCCCCTTCAAACAGCTTGAATGTCTCTTTTGTTTTGTTAAATCCAGGTAACGGACAGAATTAGATGATGACTAACTTGATTCAGTTGAAATCCTAAAGGCTATTTATATTGACGCCATGCTATGTTGGATTCAATTAAGCAGGTCTGATACAGAAGGAGACCTTAGCAGTGCTGACATGTTGATTTTATTTTGAAGTCTCCCATGGGCTTTGGCCTTTATTTATTTATTTATTCCCCCCGCTACCCCAACAACAACTAGTGAATTGAGCTCTTCGACTTTTCCAGCATTCTCCTGTGAGAATCGAGCTGTCATAGAGAAGGCACTGCATGAAACGTCTCTAAATTTCTTGAAACTGACCATCAAGAAAGGTCCACAATTGGATTAAACGTTGCCATCTATTTTTTTGGTCCCACTTACCTATATTATATAACACTGCTAAAATAGAGATCAAGATTAAGTACGGCAAATATTTATTTAAAAAAAAAAAATCTATTCTAACAACACTTTATTGAAATCATAAGCAAACTCTCCCAATGCGACAACAGTTCTCCACAGACGGCCACAATGAAAGATGTCAAAGAGCGCCGGAGGAGCCAGTTTTGGAATGCCGATACTAAAAGCACAGCAGGGAAGCCGGCACTTCTCTCTACACACAATTTAACAATTTTAGAGTGACCTCCACCATTTAAACTTGAGAAGGGAAGCATGCTGTGTAGAGAGGGACGAGGTGAGCATTGAAACCAAGATCACAGTGGCCCAGAGCCACCCCTTTGAGGCCAAAGACCCCCCCCGCCTCCGACCGAAGCCAAATGCACGCCTCACCGCGGTCGCTCTCGTCTAGTTAGGAATCCTGTTTGGTTACAATTTCTTTTTAAATGAGCTGCATTTTAGTGGAGAAAAGCGCTGTGCATTTGTCAAATTCAATATGCTCTTTCTATTTTTGTGACGCTCCAAAGGGCGTTCTGCATGTCTAGGAGGGCACCGACATCTGTTACACATTTGGTGCCGGCCGTCAACATTGTTGCCGGGGACCTAATTTAATATTTTCTCTCTTTTGATCTTCCACCTTTAATCACTGGCTCTCGGGAGGATCGTCTTTCCTTAAGAAATTGTTCGAGAGCAGAAAGCAAATGTTATTCCAGTATGTTTATGGAATGGCGCATGTGAAGAGAGGACTCGCACACAAAGAAAAATGCTTGGCCATGTCAGACGTGGGAGAAAACCGCAATGGAAGCGTGAGCAGTCAGGACATTCCGAAGTGGCAATTTAAATTTCTCCGCCGAGATGGTTGCCGATGATATGTGCAATGCGAGCGAAACAGCGGTAGGGGGGGAAGAGAGCGGGCAAGCCGCACCACAGGATCGAGTTGGGTTTCTTTGAATCAGCACCGCTCTGCTTTGCTTTTATTAAACCACCATTTCTAATACTGATGTAACATAACAAAAACTCGGTTGTTCGGGACCGAGGTGAGCCGGCTCATGTTTTCATGGTTGACATCAGGCACAACTTAAAGTCCAGACTCCCTGAGGGAAATGTAAAGTGCTTCTTCAAGGCGCCTTTGAAGAGGTTTGTTTTCACGGAGCTCATGTTAGGCAAAGGACTCCTTGCTGTATAAGCAGCCCTCGTGACATCCAGAAAATACTTTAGTTTTGGGGGGGGGGGGGGGGGGGGGGGTGGAAAATGCCAATCGTCCTTTGCCAACCGTTGATATATGGCTGCACTTTTTGGGCGCTCACAACAGAATGGTTCTTGTTTAGGTTCCTGTGCTCGTGTTTTTCATTCAACGATGAAGACAAAGTCTTATTTTTAAAACTAAGAATATGACAGTAGACGAATCACGCAGAATAAACACAAGGTAACCTTCTATACTCATAGTGAAACAATGTTTCTCAAACTTTTTATACCAATCTCCACCTCCAAAATACTTAGCTCTCCAAGGAACCGCGTTATGATTAAAATTAATACTGTAGCATAATAGGGCTTCTTCTTTTGGGGTCAATACTGAATTGTGGGGCTTCAGGGAGATTTTGGTGCTTGAGGTGTAAGTGTCAAACGCAGGTCATTAAATCAATATGCAGCTTTCACAGGAGGGTTCTGCAAGCCGCTTCCCAGCTGGAGAATGCGGCGGGTAAGTTGAACGCTGCAATAGCACAATATGATCCAATATTAACAATATCAGCCGCAGATACGGATGGGGTGGGTGACTCTTCCAATATATTTACTGGCCCACTTTTGACACTTTGATATTACAGGATATCCTTACCAGATCTGACTTGACATAACCTAAAACTTACTTTCTT
This sequence comes from Syngnathus scovelli, assembly GCF_024217435.2. Lineage (NCBI taxonomy): Eukaryota > Metazoa > Chordata > Actinopteri > Syngnathiformes > Syngnathidae > Syngnathus > Syngnathus scovelli. Next base: position 5,732,531 of record NC_090857.1, on the reverse strand, counting down.
GAACAAATAGTACCTCATAAAAGAATCATGGTGGCCGTCAGCCAAATAAAGCATTTATTTTACAAACATCTTTGGTCTTTAGCCATGACAACTTGTCATGATAAAAATCCCAAATAGAGTTGCTTTAAAATTGCCCTTGTATGAAAAGTCATCGATCAATCAGGTCTTTGCCTGAAGCTACAAACTGACTTGTCACCTGACATCTCAGTATATGCGAGGAATGGAAGTAAGAAAACATAGAACAGGACGGCAAAGTTCGTATTATCAACGATCAACAAATTTTCCAAAGATTATCTGAGAGGGATAATAAAATGTAAATATTACTTGCAAATGGATGTTAGACAATACAATAGCTGCTTAACATAGTAGCCTAGAAAAGTTGAAAAAATGCATTGCTATTATTGAAAGCGTAGAAAATATCAGAATAAGTAAACATTAGTTTTGCACCACCCCTGTGTGTGTGTGCCTGTATAAGAGCAGCGACTCCACTATGACGCTAACGTGAGCACCAGATACTCATGCAATGAAGATAACGTTTTAAATGTGGGTTAAGCAACACCGCGTGCAAATATTTAAACACATTTATTAAAAGCATGACAGTTTAGTCGTTTAATGTGCGAGTTTGTGTCGGCGCTTGCACGGTTAGCTACAGTTAGCAAAGACTTACCACTTCTTTCGCCTTCGGAGAGAAGGCATTCTTGGGTCTGCTCCGCTTGAAAATCTCATCTTTGGTAGAATCGAAACCGATCCCTATCGCCTTGTTTCTGGTTTTGACTGTTTTGACACTAGCTTTAAAAAGTAGCGTTATATCTACAGCCATGTCTGAGATGGTTGCAGCGCCGGGGAGTCCGCAAGTAAACAAACTGACACGTCGCCCGGATGTGACGTCAATACCATGCGACGACGTTGTTTACACTCAGCCGGAGGAACAGAAGGGCTTAAAGTCTCGCTCAAGGAGGACATTATATTTTAATATTATATATGCAGGTGTTTTGCCCGTTATGAAGATGTGCATTGCCTTATATTAATTTCGAGTTGCTTACATTTTAAATATCAGTGTGATACACTGGTACAGACTCCAAGAGATAAACCGATCTGGATTCGCGACTCAATTGCAGTGATTTATAGTTTTTTGTACTGTATTCCAGTCATATAAAAACCTTCTTTAATTAATTAATCATGCCACTGCAACTTGAAGCGATGTCAAGCAGGAAGCGTCGACCCAATTGGACAGACCAGGAGTGTTATCTTCTCGCTCAACTAGTCCACGAAAGAAAAGAAGTAATCCGAGGGAAGTGCACCAGTGGCTTATACGATAAACGGCAGGCATGGGACGAGATAACACAAACTATCAACTCAGCCTTTCCACAGATGCAGCGAACTGTGTCAGACTGCAGCAAAAAGTGGGAAAATCTACTGGCAAAGTCACGGGAGGAGATCAAACGACAGAAGATGCACACAGGTACGGATGAGTAAGATGCGCAGCCTCTTGTACACTGTGTTCCAAATTATTATGCTTATTGCATGCATAATATGCATGCATATTATGATTTAAGAAGTGAAACATGCGAGCAAACGTTTGCAGTGGTCTCAGAAATAGTTTTGAAAACAGTTTTGTTGATAAATTCTGCAGCTTTATAATGTCCAGATTCATAATTGGTTATTTCTAACTGATCTCATAAAATACATAAATACATTAAAAACATGGAGCACTGTTAGTCCTTCAGTCTATCTGTGTATTTAGAATGCCACATACCGTATTCAGTTTACTAAAATACAACAAATTGTTTCTTTTTACAGAGGATGACCTGTCACTGAATCAGTTCAGTGCTTTGACCCAGATTGTGATTTCTGTGATGAACCCTTCAGTACTACAACAAGATGACGACGACTCTCAACCCTTTGACTTGGTGGAAAGTCAGCAAAACAGGTGTTCTATAAATATATTTGTAATAGTAAGTAATAACTAAAGCTGAGTGTTAAATGGAAACATTCTACTCTTTCAGTGGCACTAAGGATGGAAGCATGTTCACAAGTGGCGAACAATTTAAAGCCAAACATGAGCAGGCAGATTTTGTGCTCCCGGCCTTTGGTGCAGATCCATCCTCGACGTCTCCGGGACAAAAAATGACCCCTTTTTGTAACTTTCCTAAACAACTAGCAGTGCAGTTTAGCCCTCATTATTCCGCCGCCTCTGGTGAACAGTCCAATTCTCACTCTTTTCCTTGCACACATGATGCACACTGCGCCACTTCACAAGAAAGGATGGATTTGGAAATGTCTGTGCTAAGAAGACAGGAGGCAGTCCTCAAGCTTCAAGAGGAATATTATACACTCAAAATTCAGCGGATGAAGAAGCAAATGGCAGAATCACCTCTACAGGACTGAAGAGTTTCTACCTGTTGTAATTTTTTTGTGGTTTGGGTGCTGTAAATGATCCTGTTATTGTGGTTGGACACTAAATAATTCACTTGTTTGGTTTGTTATTCATAATTTGCCTCTGCAAATACGATTAACACTCGCGGGTTACACAGTTTAGGGACCAAGCCCTGATTTAAAAATGAGCAAGTAGTGTACCGTTAAAATGATTGTCCTTTTTAGGAACTCCAAATTTAAAGTACTTTTTTTGGTATGATATACATGCACATATTTTGAAACGGGAAATTAGGTTTCATGCTGCTTCATAGTGTTTACTGTTAACTGTGCAGTAAATGATTGACTTAGTACCTCAAGATAAAAAACTGTTCCTGACAAAGTAAATGGAGTTGAAATTATGTCCAGTCTAGACAAAAAATGTTGTAATTTGTGCGTAATGTTCAGTTATGCATAACCGAGTTCTGCCAGTGTTTCTAATTTTTTGCTTCTTCAGCTTTTAAATAAAAAAGCAAGCAGCTCTTCACATACCAGAGTATTGATGTACATATATTGTATATTAACGTAAAATGATTTATTTCTATGTAAAAAAAAAATGAGGCCATTGTTTGGCATTCCTAGATGCTATCTCTTTCTGGATGGAGTGTCAGTGACAGTATCCATTCCTCCCATTCCTGACAGCTGAGCCATGTTCCGGGGTGTCCTCCGGGCAGTCCACTTAAGAGCCTCAAAAGAAAGCCCTTAATCTCCACTTTCTCTTTGTTTGCACTACCATCACAAATGTCCATCAGGTCTGCTTTATCTTCACAGGGTCCGTCGAGTGGCTATCTGACGTTGTCTTAATGCTATCAAAGGTTCTTATCTCAGCTTTGCCTGAGGATGCGACAGACTCCCCTGAAGAAAAAAAAGGCTCTGCTTAGCGTTTTGTTAGGTGAACATCAGGTCTTCACGTATAAGAGCGCTCTTGGTAGTGGCATGCAGTTTTTTCCCATGGTAGGTTATTTAATGGGCGAAAATGAGACTTGTTCCACCAGTGAGACAGACACCCTGCTCAGGGCAGTTTAGCAGTCTTGAAAGAGTAGAAGAATGTCCCACAGCCCGGTCAAACGCAGAGTCATGACATGGGAGTTGTTGCCTTTAAGTCGGGAGCTTACCTGTCACACCCTCCGGCCTTCCAAACAAGCCCCCAGACACGTCCCTCCCTCACTTTTCTACGTGTACCTCTTCTCACGGCCAAAGTTGACAATTGGTGGCCAAGAGGGAAGACTTTGCCATGGAGTAAAAATGACTCATTTGGCTTGCTTTGCTTGGGGTTGATGTCAACAAGGCAAACCAGAAAAAGGCTCTTTCAGCCCTGAAGAAAATGAATTGAAAAGAATTGTGGCGGGATAGTTTTGATTGAGCTCCAACTCATCTAAAGGTCTTCCTTTGTCATTCAATATCATGCTGCTTTGATTAAAACGAGAACAAAACATAGATGGCGCACACACACGCACACAAAAAGCACAGAGCATGGCTTTGCATGACAGAGTGTAATTGTTTTATACCACCATATTAGCCTGTACCCACTTTCTGGATCAGAATCAGTTTGTATTGCATGCAAGGTCACGTGCATCCAAGTTTCCCGGAAAAAAAATAATGTAAAACACATGCGACGATAGGTTCAATACACATGTTGCAATCACAAATTAAGATTTTCCACAATGCAGCTGCTGTTACAAATGTTCACATTTATTTAGATTAGAACGGGCAATGCCCATTACTAAAACGACCTCGGGCACAACGCGCAGTGGATTAACCACAACCGATGCTTTTATTTAGTTGGTGAAAGGAAATCTGAGAAAGTTTTTTTTAAAGTCCAAGTCCCTTCTTTCTCTTTTTTTTTCAATTTAATTTATCCCTAATCACAAATAAACTATTGATTAAAAATTACGTTCAGACACGGACATGTCAAAATATGATCAGTTGTAACACAATGATTTCTTATTGATTGCTACATTCTGAAACTGCAATTGTGTGTTAGTGTTTCATATGGCCTCACTAATAGAGAGCCCACATTAGAACATACTGGATATGCCTGACTTGATCATTTTCCACAATGCTCTTCAAAAAAAAAAGGGTCAGCCATTTCTGTGCCAATGAAACGGGATCCTCTTTGTAATTAAAGCCAGAGAAAATTGGATCATTTTTTGCCTGGACAGCTTTCACATTCCAACCTAATATGGCACTTGAAGCTTTTTGAAGTAGCTGTATTGCTTTCCTAAATTATACCTTTCATCAGTCAATCATTTAAAAAAAAAAAAAAAAGGCAAGTTGACATTTTTAAGCATACCCGTGTTATCAAGATAAAACCAGAGTGATTGTAGAATTCAAAGTCTTCAATTATACCTTGCGCCATCTCGTTTTTCCGAAGATGACAGGAACATTTTAATGTCTATCTCTTGAATGGAACCTATTCAAGTTTGTTCTTGTGGAGATGAACCTCTGGTCATATTTTGTAGATAAACATGCCTGTAAAGTCACAAAAACATTTTAGGAGCAAAACCAACACCATTTATCATCATCATACAGGTATGAGCATTCGTTACTAGTTTTGTGTTTATAATTTGTATTTTTAATTGTTATTCAGTCAAACTATAAAAAAAAACAAAGATTAAAAAGTGCTAAGAAGTTCGGTTTTAGATGACTCACAAGACAATTCTTTTTTTTTTTGTTGCATTTCCTCATCACGACTGTCATTAAAAGTTAGGTTACTTCCTTTTCTCAAGTGTCTCACATTTGTTGGACGTTTACACTCTGTGATCTGTGTGCAATCATCCAGCTACAGGTTGTCAGATTTGATGCTGACAAATATATGTACACTGACACAAAAGGGTGGGAAAATACTTCATGGAAGTCGTTCACTGGGCAGGTCGCACAGCTTCCCATTGCCTCATCCTCAGTGGACACACGTCACGTTGACATAATTTTGAGACTTAAAACGTAATGTGATGGAATAAATGCTCAGGGAGCATTCTTTCTGCAACACAAATGTAACTTGTCACCTTTGACTTTGCAACGAGGCGGCAAGCAAGCAATAGTCGCTCTCATGCATCTATTGGTCTTTGGCATTTTTTTTCCTAATAATTTCTGTCGTCAAGCCAAAAAGATGACTACGGCCACATGGAACAAGGAGAGACTAGCTCACTGTTGAGACAGCATAGCTTGACACTCCCAGCCGGTCCCTTGAGTCTGACTGTCTGAAACTGGGAAGGCTGCAATAGGAGAAGGTCAAGCAATGTCTCGAGCCAAAAACCAAGTGATTGGTGAATTAGAAAAATACATGCAGGATTTGAAGAGGAAATTGTTTTAATGGCAAACACTCAATAGCGTGTAATTATACAACCTTGGAAGATGGTTGATTCCGTTTTGTTAAAAGGTTGTTTTGTCCATGTGTCTTTAGAGGAAGCCAGGAAACCACCATCAACCCAAGAGAAACCACGTCAAACAAATATTATCTTTCTTCGTCCTTCAACTATTGAGCCAGCATTTCCTACTTGCAATTATAAACAATATCCTGCTTGAATATGAGAATATAAATGTAGAATCAGTGCAAGTAGTCATGTCTCCTTGTCACATTTTGAAAATATATAATTCTGAAACATGTAAATGTGCACAAACAGCATCCTCTGCTGTCACCTCACATTGGTTTGATTGGCGTGTTGGCCGATGGTTTATTTCCACTGAAACGTCTTCACACAGGACAGAGGCTTAGTCATTGCTTTAATACTCGGAGCTTCAATAGACTTTCCCATGCCTCGCTATAAATTCAGCCTTTTATAACCAACACATGGACGAATATCAGCCCACTCGGTGTCAGAGCGCATGTCCCGGCCAACCGACACCACACCCCGGTGGAAGAATGAGAACTCTGTGTGATTGATAGTCACTTCTAATTTAGCTTCAGGCATTTTGTGTGTTTCCCCCGTTGAAATATAGGCCCCTTAACGAGACCGAATCACAGACGTGGGCAGGCCCAACGCTTTGAAATCCAGCAATCCCTGAACCAGAAAATAATCAAGGGGACTTAGGCACGCCACCGTGGCCGGAAATTCACTATGCATGCTGGTTTTAGCCGTGACCATTTGAGATCGCAAATTTTTGCCTTTTAAAATTCACTGCAAGTCAAACACCAGCCCCCCACCAGTATCCCACTTGGCTTTATGTAGAACACTCAATTTGTGCTTCCTCTAAACTAAAAGTGGATGAGTAGTCCCTCTGTTTTTTCATTTTTTTATTTAGGCAGGGGGGGGGGGCTGACTTTGTGACACACACACATATACAATAACTCTCTTTTAGGCATGCGGTTTGCCATCATAGCTTAAAGCACATCATAGGCATGGCTACTTTTCTGCTCGTCCAGCACAAATTCTATAGCGACATTTTCCCCCCTCTGTTATTTCTCCGTGTCCTCTTCCACTGCGAAGTAAGACATTGCGGTTCAGCGTTTATGCCAAGTCTCCCCACAGCTTGTCCTGATTACTAGGTAGACAAGTACCCACGGTACGACGCAACCAGAACCCTTTGGTCTACGTTTCCCTTCCCTCAAGTCTCCAACTGATCATCTCCAAGGGAAGATTTTAATTATTCCTTGCCATGGTGGTTCAGATGTGTTGTTCCGACATCGGGACTGTACACAATCTCAATCAGCTTGTGGGAACACGCAAAATCTAATCACATTTTGAATAAACAACGCTGGACCGCATGTTTTTATAATCTTGATGTCTTCAGAATGCCAACCAAAGGTTCTTTTTGTTAATCTTCAGCTTTACTTTCCCCCCCAAGCCTCCTTTCCTTCTGATCACAGTTTTCCTTCTGATTTATATGTACGGTTTACTGCCTTCTAGCCAATTAGCAAAGGCAAACACAACAATAATCAGCCTCTTGGCTTAATGTACTCCACCTCTTCAGCAGTAAATACCAAGTGACTCAAAAGTGTATTGTCATTCAGAAAAGCCTGCTGGCTTTAGTCTTTATCAAGTAGAAAGAAGACCTTTACAAATGGAAAACCATACCTCAAAAAGAAAAAAACACAAATTGTCAAAGTGCGAGACAAAGAGGGATAGTACAATGGCTGATGAACCCTCAGGCAGATTATAGTTAACTGACCTAGTTAGTCATTACAGGTTTGTTGTTATACACAACATCTGTTGTGAGCGTACTGTATTATTTATATTTGGATTACTTTAAGGAATCATACATTGATTTGTCTTCCACTAGAGATGTCATCAGTTATTAATGTAAAATGTCTTTTTGAGCTAGCTAGTAAGCGATTGAGGATCTAATAAAGTGACATTTGCCACTTAAAACTACAAACTGTAAAATAATGTAATGTAAAATGTAAAAAAACTAATAAATGGATGATGACCATGTCAATCAAAATTGAGGTAGATTATAATTGTTTTTAATATTTCGCAAGAAATGAAGAGAACTGACGTTACTTCTCAGCATTAAGTTTAGCTTAAAGGTGTGTTGTTAAACGTGTTTGTACAGCATACTGTCATTACTGTCATTACTGTCAAATCCATTTACGACATTTATTAGTCAAGGTATTGTTCGCCAGCGGAGTAAATTGACTTTATTGCCTGCTGATAAAGTGAGGTAAAAAGCACGAGGGGGCATCATCACAATGACAAAGGCCCGTCAATAGACAGTAGCATGACAAAGGGGGCATGCAGTAAATGGCGAAATGCTTTGCATGTAAATCATTCTAGTTTCCTTGGCGTCATGTGAAAGTATGCGAGAGCACGCAAAGCATCCCAGGCATGTTGCCGGTATGGGAAGGCCCTGACGCCAGACCGAGCGGCGGCGCCATTGTCAATTTGTCCATCCAAGGAACACAAAAACGGGGAGGGCTGGCGACAAAGGGAGGGACAGGTCGCCAGACACACCACAATAAAGGATGAAAGGAAAGCGAATATGATGTAAAGGGAGAAACGATGGAGCGAGGAGCGGCAAAACAATCCAAAAGGGGGAGACAGGTGCCTGGAGGTTACGTTGGAGACAGAAGGGTGAGGAGGGGTGAAGAAGGGGCAAGGCAGGAAGATGGATGAAGAAGACCCCCGCTGGGTAACCGTCTCAGACTCCCGTCGCAGACTCCTCTTCGCTCCCGTGAGCACAGTGGGAGAAAGCAAAGAAAGCAGTTTTGGCCACATTTACACAATTTTCTAGTTCTCCGCCCCTCCCTTAGCGTTCCATTTTGGGTGCTGTGTTTTGTTAGTTTGCAGGATTCACCCAAAAAATAAAAAGACACCAGCTATCATATAGATTTCCACACAAACAACACAACACTTTACTTTTGTCAGAAGAATATATATTATGTTTTGGCCATTTCAGCCGCAATAAAAACCTTTCCCATACCCTCCACTAAAAATAGTAATTTTTTTTCCAACAGTTCAACCACTTTTTAAATTCTTTCTCAGTTTTCAGGGTCAATCTTCCGAAGCGTCATTCGGAATTGTGAGCATGAGGCTCAGGCTGGACATTGAAATGACTCATCCTAATTCACGAGGGCCTTTATGGGGTTTATCAACGTTGATGGAAAGGATATCTGGGTCCCTGAACCTCTCCATATGGCCTCCCTCCTTTTGACTGCTCAGCATTGGAATAAAACGGTGTAATTAAGTGGCAGTCAAAGTTTATGTGGGTGACAGTCACGGTGGAGAGAATTGTTGTTGGTGGTGGTGGTGGTGGTGGTGGAGGGGGGTCACTTTGAGATGAATGATGAGAAAAACATGGGGAAAACCCCACTTTGCTCGACATAAAAGTCAATTTTCTCACAGCTATTTAGTGTGGAGTTGCGTGAAGGGGTGGTGGCAATGATCTTCATATGTATTCATAAAGTTGCCACAAACTAAGTGCATGTGTGAGTAAGTTGAGACAAATCATGATTTCACTGTGCAATATTTTTCAAGACATTTTGGTTGCGTGCCTTAAGATTTCAAACATGTCTTGGGTCAACAAAGGTTGGCAAAAACAGATCATTTACTTTTCCTCCATTCTAGTTTTTGATTGGGGCACAAAGCCACACCAAGGCCATCAGCTTTGGAGGCTGATCGTGATGCTGTTACAGCAGAAAACATCACGAGGGCAGCGTGGCGCGCAGTAGGTCGACACCCAACTGCATCAAAACAGGAAACGACAATCACGCGACACATCTTCTCCTTCCACCACCAAAAACGTATCCAAGATGTCGATTTTTTTTTCTGTTTAAATGGGAGCTTCCAAAGCAAGGCCTCCCTCAAGTCCGTGCACCTCGGAGGAATGTGAAGAGTGTGCTGGTGGAAGCGAGCTGATTTAGCTGTCCTTTGATGCTCCCTCTAGTTAGCCGTCTCCCGCTGAGCTCTGACATCCTGTCAGCATGAAAGCTCTTCTCATCCCCCGGGTTTGTCACTACATGACCACAAAATGTTGTTCATGTGGGTATGTGTGTGTGTGTATGTGTTGGGGGTGGCTGAACTAGAAAAAATGTTTCCTATGCAGAAGGAACTGAACAGAAAAAGGGACCCAAGGGGAACAAAATCATTTGACTATGATAGAATGCCAAAAGCATGGGCCTGGTTTGACTTAATTGCCTGTGTTGCCTTATTATAGATGTATTAAAAATAGAATGTTTCAATAAATAGTGGCCAAGGGGCGTTGGGAACGGAATGCGGTTATTGTCAGCTGTAGGTGGGGAGATGCAGCTACTCAGAGGGAGGCCTTTGGTTCCATAAACACATTTTCAGTTAAACATTGTGAGCCATCCAACCAGCTCTCTCTTTACCTTCCTATTTGTTTAAGGTTGATCAATATCATCACATTTGCAGAATGCAAATTTCCATTATCCCATCAATGGCATTTATAATAACAACTTAAAATATGTAGATTATTGGTAACATAGAGGAACAGTCAGCTTTCCATGGCAAGATGGAAGACAATCTAAAAAAGGGCAAGGTTAAATGCAGACAATTTATACACCGACAAGTGGAATACAAGTGGAGGCAAAAGGAACTCAAGCTTCCGAAACAAGAGGAAGCAATTAGGCCTACTACAAAATAAAAGGAAAAAAGAGGACTATGCATAATTGCCAAAACATTCTGTCACTCGGAATTTATGCGTCCACACGACAAGATTCTGAAGGAACAGTGCCTCTGGCGACACTCGTACTAAACTTTTACTGTACACAGAGATGGATTTGTTGACCGTGCAACATAGCGGTTAGCATGTCTGCCTTACTACGGTACACATGCATTACTTTAATTACAGGGCTGTTAAATGACACCAAACTATTCACTAGGTTAACTTCAAAATAAACACTTAGCAATTTTTACATTGCAATCATTTCAATTATGTACATTTTGATGTTTTCATCCTTTGATCATTTTATAGTCATATTATTACCTCGTGCTCATCATCTCATTTTGTTTTATTGCACTGTTTAGGATATCGGGACCTTTGAACAAAATGGGATGCCCTGGGGATTGGGTGGAATTGGAGGTAATTACTTTTTGAGGTAATTATGAATTCTAAAGTAATCCTCACAGTGGTTGTCATGTAGATGTAGCATGAGATTTGTCTGAGGTGAAGTGAGGTCTCATGACACCTTAATTGTTCTGTGGGTTGAGGTAACACACATCAAGAAACAAAATGGGGTAAAAATGATGAATCATTATGTGCTTGTTTGAGCTTTGATCAGTCAAATAAAAACTCTTTACCTGTTCACATTAAATATCATAAAAGGTGGTGCATGCGATAAAAAACAACTTTTGGTATTTTTAAATGCTGACCCCGCAATTTCACTTTTACGTCAATGGAGGGCATTTTGACACTTTATTTATTCAACTGAAGCACAATAGTCTTCATTTCAAAATGTTTAAAAAAAATTATAATTGATTTAAAGTGTATGGACCACCATTAAATGCCTTTTTTAAAAAAAGTTCTATTTGATTTCCTCTGCATCCAACAAGTTTTATTTTTTTCAATTAAGCGTTTGACTGAGATTTGAGGGCGCACACATATTACACGCAAATCCTAATCCTAATGAGTAATAATCCCTTTTTCTCAGCCCAGCTAAAGGAAAAACACAGGCGGAATCAGTGCTCTTGCTTTAGCGTTGCAGAGATTGAATAAACAGTTGTAATTGCCACCGAGGTCAAATTTTGTTTTGACTGCTTGTCATCCGTGCGCCGTCTGATGTGTTTTTGATCTGCAGTCGGGCTCCTTATTCACCCTTCAAATTTCAGCTCCAAGCAGACAACAAACCACTGACTGCGCAAGAAACTTGGACACACACGCACACGCTCACTCGAATGATGGAGTACACATTTGCTTTTGTTTGCTGTGATTGCCCCCTGACCAAATCAGACACAAAGCAGCATTTAATGTGTTAGAGGGGAAAAAGAATACAAAAAGAAAGAGCCATGAATATGCTTTGCATGCAATATGTACGTAAACATCTCGATCAAAGTCATCTGACTGAAAGAACGGAATAGTTTGTTAATAAAATGTAATTTGATTTCATTATCTCATTGTAATGAAAAGTTCAAGTGGAAAAAAGTCATAAAATTTTATTCTCCTGTGGTGGACAGCATGCATGGCCAGTAAAAGCAAACAACTGGAGTACGTTTATATTCGTGCAAACAAATCACATCCAGACCACGACAATAACGACGAATGCTACAGTGTCACGTGACTCATTTTGGCAGTGCATGGACAAAGTTTTTCAAAGCCTTTGAGTTAATGCTTCGAATGTAATGTGAATAACTACCGGTTGATGTCGACTCGTGTCCAACATAATACATAAATTTTCAAAATTGAAATGAGGGGGAAAAAAAAGAAAGAAATATCCACTACTAAGGTTGGAGACTGCAAACTTCAAAGCTTCTGTAAGGATGAGTGCCAAAAGGCACCCATAGGTTATAAAAGCAAAGCTCCTCCCGCCTAGGTTTAATTTGTTTGTAATTACTACGTCACAGTTTTAACTAAATGGATCCATTAATTCATCATGATCCGCACCCATGCTCCACCCAACTTATTAGTGGTTCAGTGTAATCCAGTCAACAAACAAACGGCAGTCAATTAGAAGATCAACAGACAAAAATAAGACCAACACGTTGAAACAATTCTTTTACTAAATATTTGAATCACTATTTTTTTTCATGCTGATTCTGAATCGGCTCTATTTTTCTGTAATAATCAAAATATGGTAGGTAGCATAGTAAAATATTTATGAAATCAACAAACAGGTGGAATTTTTTTTTGTGAAATGTCATAGTAGCTATTAATTACAACGCATGGTAAAATCCAGAGGACGATTGCTTATCAAAAAACCCAAGTTCCATTTTCTATTTGAATTCAGACAATTCAGAGCTTCGTGATTGGCTGACGAATAACGCGTGAGATGTTTCTGTCAGTATCTGACCCAGGTACATCTGACCTTGTCAGCAAGTTCCCGTCAAGCCCGTGGTTTCAGTAGCCGAGCTCGACCCGAGTCGAGTCGAGGTGAGGTTAATGCCTGTAGCGACATTCAGTCTGCTTCTCATTTTCAACCTGCTGGATCATCTCTCTGTGTTTAAAGGTTTCTGTCAAAAAACAAAGTCTCTTTTTCTCCCCCAAGTCATTTTGACATGTCAATTACTTTGGATTTACTGTTATTAGTGTGATTGCTGCAATAAATCCACCCTATGAGTTTCCCCATTCAAGCAGACTGTCGAGACTCTCGGGATGCCTGACAGGGAAAAAAGTGCAAATATTTTGGTCCCTCCCTGTCGGTGAAAAGAACATATTAAGAAGTTAAGTACACTTTGTGTGTTTGCTCTAACTTCTGACAATTTAATTCAGGCAGCATTAGGAAAATTCCATGTAAATTCATTAGCGATAATCTGCTGTTTATTCTTTTGAGCATTGCTTATCAACCAGCAAGCCCCCCCCCCCAGCATTTACAGCCTGACGGGCATGAGAAGGTTTCAACCTCTAAATGAGGCATAATGACAACCTACGGGCAAGGCGAATGCTAATAAAAACGGCTGACAACGGCACAAGGAATGTTGCCACAATTAATGAAACTTACCGGCCTCTCTTCTGTCTGGTGCCAAAGCACATGTGGAACCTCTAAAAGCGTGTGTATCTGGCCCAGCGAATTACCCCCTCCAACCAGTCACACCGGGGTATCAGGATGCAGCCCGGACTGAAGTTAAAAGGCCCAATGAGGGCCATAATCCCCCTAAGAGCAATAATGTATACATACAAGCTCTCGGACGGGGCTTGTGCACGCCCGAACACAAAAATACACGGACAGGAACTAAGTAGGACTGGGAGATCACCGATAGCCTAAACAATGTATTGACATAGAGGCTGAGGTCGCTCAAATCGCCTGTAGAACTTGAAAGCAGCACAGTGGCGCGTTTTCATGAATCTTGAACTATAATATAAATAGGAAAAATGAATAAGAGTCAACCCCGTAAAGCAACATGGGAGCAGACTGGAGGCCTTGACCCGAGCGGCTCCGGTCACAGCAACCTCTGAGCAGTGGTGTCACCTACTCTTGTTTAATTTTTGAGTGATTGTTTGGCGAGGAATGCGGAATTAAATAAGATGATTTACACAAACTGTGTGTGATGATATAGTATGCATACACATACAATTACTGTATTGATGACTAATTACAGTTGCATAAGCCACGCTGGAAAGCACACTAATTATCGAACGCAATTTTAACAGTACACTTTCACTGTGAATAACTAGCACACCAGTTGCTATGTAATTATCTACAATTATGCAATTAAGAAGTTAGGTTCGTTAATTGATGTTTATTAAATGTTCATAGTTTGGGGCAAATGCTGTGCACTTCTGTGGGAAAATACACACCACACCCACAAAACTTTCAAATTTACTTTGACGCTCATATTATAAACATTGAAAATTTACCTAAATGTTTGTATGAGTTTGCATGAAAAAAATAAAATAAGAATAATAAAAAATGACAATAACAACAATCACTAAAATTGTCATTCTATTCATAAATATAAATGTATTGTAATTTTCCACAAGACTAAGAAAGGTTTTTCATCAAGTTGTTCATTTAAAGATTATGATTAATGCTAATTACAGCTTTTCTAAAGGTGCAGTGTACTAAAGGGGACTGTTTGTTTTAAGGTTTCATTCCATTCAGCTGTAAAAGACACTCTATTCTTACGTAAGAGGTCACACGGAACACCCACTCGATTATTATAATGAGACATATCAATTATCATAGAGACACAATGCTGAAACAATAACATTTTTTCCCCCCTGTGAGTGCGATCACATAGCCGCCATCGTTTACCGGCTGAGTGAGGCCCACCTTAGCGACCAGCAAACAGAGCCCCGGTGGCTCCACAGAGGGTGGAGTCCTCAAACAACATAAGCGGGCCCCCGCAGCTCACTGCAATTAACCTTATTGAAGCTGTCAGTCAGAGTGATCCCACACTGACCCGGCGTGAACATCAAGGAGAAGGTGCCAGCGGGGCGAGGCGAGGCCTCGGAGCCGCTTGGCCCTCATATGCTGACTGCAGCTATCTGTTACGGCTTTAATAATAGTGCGGACTCTTCGTCTCTCTGTGGGTCTGAAGATCTTTTTTGGCTACTTTACTTCTCAAATGTTTGGACGTTAAAAAAGCAAATCAATAGATGTCATTGTTCTAAGCAGTAGACATGTTCAAAGAGAATGGAAAGAAGATATTTTTAATGGAAAACATCTTCTAGCTGTTACATTTGAAAGAGGAAAACAACAACAAAGAACGGTTTCATTGTACACAAACAAATGAGCCAACGCTTTTGTGAAAATTGTTTGCATGCAGCTAAAAGCAATAAAACGGCGTTGTTATGCCAGCCAAAGGTATTTGTGGGCCTAATTGCCTTCATTTTCCTCCTGGCATTTTGATGGGCCAACACTTAGCTTGGGAATTTTCATCCGCTTTGAACACCATTGTCATGAAATCAACCCATAATTGTTCTAACCCGTGGGCACTGCTTTGCTTTATATTATTATTTTCCAACACTCACTCAGTAGCCCTGCCAAAGATTTATGTTTTTTTTTTTTTTTTTTTTTCAGGCAAGTGCAGGCCATGAGCGCTAAAATTCCTTCAAAGATTATTTTTGAGGTTGCTGTAAAAGCTGAATCTGCTTTTTTTCATTTTTAAATAAGCCGTTTACAGTAAAAACTGTGACCCAGTTTTGTGCCATTTAACTGTGATCTTGTGCCTCATCAAATTATTTCAGGGTTAAACCTATATGCACAAGTAAAATAAATTGAAATACTGCTCCAATCTATTCTTAAGTTACGTCAAAAAGTACGCAGCTGCCATCTTCTTTGTTCTGCATGGGCACTGCTTTCTAGCACTCCCCATCATGTTGTGGTTTGGTTAGAAATGACTCTTACTTTATGAGTTTAAACCCTTTTAATTATTTTAATTGTGCACAATCAAGAATTGTTCATAATTTTGGCAACAAATTGCTGAGTTGTTTCCTTGTCGGCAATTCTCTTCTGTGTTATGACACATCATTGATGTTATGACACGTTTGAGCGTGGAAAAAAACATTCAACGTGATCTTTCTTCTCTTGTGTCCTGTCTACTTTTAGTGTTCTGCTGTGACACATGTTATGTTTTTTTTTATGGACTTTTTCAGAGGCAAGATTGTGAGCAGATAATAATGTCGCATTGGAATCTCCGGAAGAATATTTAGCAAAACTAATCTGATTTTATCCCCATGCGACTCTGTCATGCCAGATTTGCTGGCGATAGAAGTAATTCCAGTGTATTTCATTATTTTTCATATTTTTTTCCAGGAAGCGCTGTTTTGAATGAATCATTTTCAAAAATCCATTTTTACAATCACTCAGAATTCACAATGATTGCAATTTCTGGCGTTCTCTTTGTGAGGTCTTCGCCTCACGGTCGTATTTAGATGTACAAACACAACAAATCTAATCAAGATGCAAACACAACAGTGTGTTATTGATGTGTTATGTGCCTAAACACACGTTACGCACATGGAGCATTCCCAAACCGAGTATACTTCAATCATATGTGGCATATTGAGTTCAATGCCTCTGTGATTCACAAAGGAGATCACAGGATTAGAAGATTTATTCCAGAGTGGCTTTTAATTTAACACAATGACCCAAAACGACAGACACAAATCTTCAATCACCAAGTGGCTCGGCGGCACAAAAGCAAGCATTTTGTGCACAAGAGCGGAATCAAACGCACACGCACGATGCCGCAGCCACTCCGTCTCTTAGTCATGAGGCAGGGTGGTGCAAATCAAACGCTAATGACAATATAATGCTTCATTAACACATGGCATGTACTGTGTATGCAGATGTGTGTGTGTGTGTGTGAGTCACTGAAGGAAGTGCATGTGAGTGTGTTTTTCTTCCCAGACTAACCTGAATAGGTGAGACACTCTGGCACCAGCCTCCCTAGGCTGCCCTGAGGGGAGGTGTACAGTGTTGCAGCCTGCTAACTGAGGTATGCGCACGCACACACACACACGCACGCACACATGCACGTACGTACACACACACACACACGTCTGTTGTCCTAGTTCAAAACTCAAATGATGACAAGCTAAATTAGCACATTCAAGTGTATTGTAAGTAATGATTACAGTAGGTCGGATTATATTCTTTTTAGCACTCAAGCAAACATTTTTGCCATTTGCGTTCACGTGTATACACAGCACGTGTTACACTTCACTCACCGAGCGCTCGGTGCGGCCGTGGCAGACTTTCGGGGTCAGGTCTCTTCATGTGTTTGACATTATTAGCAGAGCTACCATGTAATCCAGACACAATCCTCGGGCCAATGAGACTTTACTGGGGGGTATAGGGTGACGTTTATGGAAGCTATTAGGCAATAATGGAATAAACTCTCCTCTTGAACATATTTGGTCCCTGGAGGCTTGTCGCTGTTCACTGAATTTTCCTTATCGGCGTGCACCGAGACCAAATTAATGAGATACCTTGATAAATTTTGGGAGCTCATCTCTGAGTAGGATGAATCCTGTTTTGATGTTTGATGCACATTACGAAAGAGAATATTCCCAGAATACAAGCAGCAGGAGGGATGGAATATGATCTTCAACTAATTCATGAGGGTTTTATTTTGATTTATTTATGAGGGTTTTATTTTTGTATTTTTGACTTTTAACCCGATTGTAACTAGGTCAACGGTCGCAATCAAAAGCCAACAATAAGGCCCAGCTGAGAAAGTGATCTAACAAGAACGCTTTAAAGCTATGAAGATTGCGGGCGTTGCGTCGTCCTTGCAACACCACAGCAATTATCCATCATTAACGTCTATTACACAATAAGTTATTGGACTGATAATCATCCCTGAAGAGGCCGATTACACGGTAGCGTGCCAAGAAAGGTTTTGAAATGCGGGAGACAATATGTTCTGACGATGACAAATTTGTCTCCATTCCCTCTAGCCTGTCATTCTTTTTTTTCAACGACCGCACCTTATCTGGAACCTGACTCCTTTTTTTTTTTTTTTTTTTAAACTTCATAAAGTGTTGTGCTTGTTTAAATGTCTGAGTAATCCGAAAACATGGCTTAAAGACCTGTTTAAATTTGGGAGTAATAAAAAAAATTTGACTACAAAGGAATATCCAGAATTCTGAATCTGAAAATCTAAACATATTTTCTCACAGAAAATAATGTGAAAATAAAATATCCTAACATGTCATACTATAAAACGTTTTATCAACTTCAACATTTAACATTTAAGCGGGTAGGTATGTGAGCGTCAGCGAGGGTCCATTCGGGGGGTTCTGTGAGAATATGGCACGGAGGCTAAGCTCCCCGCTCCACTGGAACGTGTTTTCCTTTCTCCATGTTTGGACACACAGCAGACAAGTGGAGGTTAGGACAACACTCCAGTAGGAGCCGAAAGACTTAGCCGACAAGTAATTAGGAGCGAGGTCAAGTTGAGAGAACTAAGCTCGGTAATTCCCTCTGCAATGCTGCAATGGGTGAGGTAAGGCCCGACTCCAAAAGGATCTGAGGGCAAGAGAAGAAGAACACACAGCCGGAGAGAAGCATGAGGGAGATGGAGGACAAATACGGTAGAATGGAGAATTTCAACTAAATCATGAATAATAACATTTTACATAAATTGTAAAGCGGTCAAAATTTGTATGGAAATCAATTTTTCTCATGGCTATGATTTACACACAACAGCAATGTATGGATTTAAGTAAGCAATCCATTACTAATACCATCATTATAAAAAACATGAATCAATAATGCCAAAATGATTTAGCCCAATTTCTTTTATTGCAGGCTTGTTATTGTTGTCGTTATTAGGCGCATATATGTAATTTTATGATTAAATGATGTATGTACTAAGGTCAGCAATTACGTACATCAGTCACATATTAGTCACAACTACAAAATAGAGAAATTTGACTCAAATTAAAGTTGTCAAAATTCAGTTATTTTAATACACACAAAAGAAATTTATCAAATCGTTCACAAGTAAAGACAACATTAAAAAGGACAATATTACTATTATTACAATAATAATTGAAAGAAAGAAATTGCACAGTCATGGACACTAGTAATAAAAATGCTCCCGTGAGAAAACACCTCCCTGCTAGCCCTCCAATGACCTCCAACTCCACTTTCATATGGCCAAATCCAAAGCTGACCGCAAAAGCCACAACATGCTCATAAATCACATACTGATGACACACACAGAAATTATAGTTCATTCTTAAAGCCAGAGAAAGAATAAAACATGGGCCGGAAAAATTGTGTAGTAGAGATTCCTCTACATTAAAATATATGTCAAAATGGCTTTCATCACTGCAAAGCATCTTCGTCATCATTCATGAATAATCGAATTTCTCGTTGTGTTGACGACATGAAGATTTCCCGTTTCCTGTGTTTTTTTGTTATTGCATCAATGGATTAAATTCAGAGGCTCCTCATTGGGGGAAAAATCTGGGGGTCTGTTCATTGAGTGTTCATTGATGAGGCTAATGTGTGTTTAAAGTCAATTAGAAGGGAGACAAGCCAAGCTTTAGGGCAACTGTTGATGAAAGACTTGCCTGAAAGTACACAGGGGGAGGGGGGGCTGTTTTCCATTTGTTCAAATCGCTTTCTTACTCAGCATGTGAGGCACACACAGATACCTGCATGGATGTTCTTTATACTGCACGCACACACACACACTACTCTCTCCCTCTCAGTGGCCTACACATGTAAGTCATATACTAAGGGGAGAAGGCCTGGCGCCCACGGAGAGCGGCCCTAAGAAACCAAATCCACTTTATCAAACTGCCAGATGTCATTCCCAATCCTTTTCGGCCGGACGCTACGTTCACCAGGCAGCAGCAGCAGCAGATGGCACGTCTTGACATTTGAAATGATGTCCATTGCCTCGCTTTTGGGCATGCCATTTGCATGTTAAACACGCAACATGCTACGAGTACGGTTTTGTTTAAGTAATTTACAACACACACTTTAGTATAGATCTTATTTTCTCCCTATCAAAAAATGGAACAAATGAAATCAAATGCACAACCAGCGAATCAGCTTCTATAACAATAAAAATGTGGTAATTTCCTGCACAAATATGAATTTAATAAGGTATGTATTATTGCCATTTAATTCAATTATTTCTTAATTTAATTCATGCTCACTAACTAATAACAGTAATGTGATTGTATTGATATGTATTTTATATTGGATTGCGCAATGTTGTGTCTAGGGAGGGAATGGCCCCTCTTTAAAAAAAAAAAAATAACAAAGCCTTTGCCTTTTCATTGTGAAGCCTAATATGATAATTAATGTTCTTGCCAATCCAACAGAGCCACTCAAGTGTAGCCCTTTCAAATAAGGCATGCAACAAAAGGAGCTTTGCGCAAACCATTCTTCATTACAAAAGGGTCACGAGATGCCAAGCTAAGCAAACACATTTCAAAGTGCAACAGCTCCCTTGACGACTGGATTGAACAGGAAGTTAGCCGTAATTTGCTACGGGTTCTGTCCAGTCTCACAACTCCCAGACGTTGTGTCGTCCAATTAGAGCGCACTCACAAAGTTGAACTGGATTCCTGCCATCCCCAGACACTTGATGATTGACTCCGCCGTCATCTGTTTACTAAAATCACTCAATTAAAGACACATTTCTCTTTTAATTTAGTAATGATTGTGTCCGATTGCATCATAAATCCTGGCCATAAAAACATGGATGAATATCGAAACTAAATGCGAGGTTGCTTTCAGGAATTGTGGACAATGTGGTTTGAATAAAAACAAGCTTCTTTTGCTGTGATTGTGTAACGAATTACATTTCAAGCTTTCCCCATTTTGAAAATGAATGTCGTCTTCAGCGGGAGAGAGACATTTTAACCCATTTTCACGGCGTAATGAATTTGTTCCACTTAATAGCTTGGCAAAGCCTTGATTGTACCATCAACATGCGATCAAATCCACACACAATCAATTACTGATTGGTGGCCAAAACAATCCTGTCATTGTCTAAATAAGTTACATGGCTCCAGTTGTCACCATGAAGACAAATTTCATGTTGAGGTTTGCTTAAATGTCTTTTGATTTCCTCAGATGACTACTTGGAATCGACTAGATAATTTCATGGGAGGAGCTTTGAATTGCCAGAATTTATTAAACTGAAGAATGCGCATCTGATTCTCTACAGCGATTGAATCAAAAAATGTTTTTGTCTGTGGTTTTTATGTATATTTTGGCATACAGAGATATTGTAAAAAAACTGGAATATTCCTTCCAGGCTGTTATTTTAGCCGTCGTTTAGCTGTTGTGCAAATGATCCTTCGGGCATTAAACATGATGATTGAGAGAAAAGTAAAACTTCCTAAAGTTGGACAATTGAGAAATGTTGAGGGAAAATATGCCAATAAAGTTGGAGGAAAAACTGTCAAGCCTGTATGTTGAGTTCTTTCTTGCACTTTAACATGTTACACAGCAAGTAAAGAGCACGACAGTCAGCTTTTGTTTACATTCACCGTATAGCCTCCAGAATGGTGGATGACGACGCGGTGCCGACGCAGTGCACGAGCCCAATTTTGCCAACGTGCACAGGAAACGGTCTGCAAATTCTGACCAAGCTCAAGGTGACATGCATGGCTAACATGGTGTCTCCTTACCACCTCTTCACATCTTCATCCCCCTTATTTCCCGCTTTGTTTGTTTGTGTCCCTGATGTTTTTATTTAAGGCATCAAAAGAGCCCCCCCCCCTGGCAACCCACACACACCCTCCCCTTGCGACATCCCTCCCCGAGCCCCCGAGCAGCCACGATGATTTGTAAACTTCAAACGAGTAAAGAGCCCCAGCTCGGGCTCCTCTGCTCATTTAGGTAATTCAATAAGCCAGAGGGGACAGGAACAACGAGGCACGGCTGTCCCCCCTCCTCCGCCCCCCCGCTTGGCGGTGAGCCCCCACTCTTCCGAATGAAATCTCTGTAGACCGTCTGCAACAAATGTGCAAGCTGCGACCGTCAATGAGGAAATCATGATTCTCCGTCATGACCACAAACATGTCACATTACTGTCACATCTCTAAATGAGATGATGACTTGCAAAAATGCAGAACTGCCATACTGAGTGTCTGATTCACATGCAAGTTTGGAAGTTTTGACATACGTGCATGTAGGCTGCAGTAATTTACGGATTCTTCTGCCTTTAGTTTTCAAAATTCAGGCTGTTGTAGAAGGCCTCGTGAAGGGAAATGCCTGATATGGAGCCTCTCAAGTCCAATTTGTGGAGTCTAATAATAAAGAAATAATGACCAAAGTCACAAATCAGCTCGGCCAGATCTTGGCGTGCTGATGACGATATCATAGAAGAGGCGGGACCAAAGGAGATGGGTGCAGTTAATGATACAAACACAAACGCACAAACACCTCACCCGCCCTGCTTGTCGAGACAGAGGAGGCGACACAAGTCGCCAGTAACACAATGGTCCAGCAGCAGAAAGGCTGGAGGAGCAATAAATCGCTATCGTTATCAAAACCATGCAGTAACATACTGGGCCACTCCCGTCACCCGACAAATCTGAATCTGATAACACACACACACGGCCCACTACTCCACATCACACACACAACTTAATGATGCCCCACGGAAGCATGCAAAAGGTTGCTTTTACTGGCACCACAGTCCTGACCTTGCCTGACTTGTCACAAAATTGAAATCAGTAACTGAGCTTCTGGTTTGTGATGCAGATATCAATCCCCGAAGCGAAGACGATTGCACAATGCACGACTTGAAACAGTTTATTTTTCTGAGAGTTTTGTAAAAAGAGTAGCAACGTAGCCAGTTGCTCTGGCTCCTCTGGTCTGGAGCAGCCCACCCCCAAATGAGTGCAGTAAATTGCCCATTTTATCTCTTTGCTGTCAACCATAACCGCAACAGCACCATAATCATCTGGGGAAGGGGAGGGGGAGAGAAAAGAGCAAAGAGCAAAAACAATTTAATTGACTTTTTTTTCACACAGTCGTGCAAAACCAGTTTGAAGGATGCAATTGCCGAGCGCCTTCCGCAGGCCGGAAAAGCTGACGAATTACCTCGGCATCGATGTTAGCGGCTCATCACGGGCTGCCACGCGGACAGCGCCAAAGCGCGTGATTTCCTCTGAAGGGGAAAAACAACTCAGGGAGACGAAACCTTTTTGGATTTTTGCAGTTCAAATATTTGGACTTTCTTGGCAAGACCTCCACCGATCAATCCTGGCAAAGCAGGGATCGAGGCTGTGTAATTGGTTTAATTGTCAGTGATTACTCCGCTGTTTTTGCGTGTACCAAGTCGGGGAGGAGACGGGATCTGGGTTAATGATGTGTTTCCATCCTAATTAAACGCTTTGGTCCGCTCTGCTTAAAGCGCAGGCTGGACGTGCACATGCAGAAGTCATTTGCAGGAGACTGGCACAGTTGGACGCGGAGGGTGGCCGTCTGACACGACATGAAATGAGTGAAAGGAGAGTTCAGTTGTAGATTTGTTACGTTTTGACATACAGCAACCGATGCGACAATGAAACTTAACACTGGAGTGCGTAAAAAGTGCAGTAAAATGAACATTTGTGGGTACTGTATGAAAGGTGGGGGTGGTTCAAGTGTTATGCTGGAGCCTGTAAATGTCATGTTTGCTTGACGGTTTCCTTTTTTGCCTTCTAATTGGTGTTGGGGGATTTGGGTTTTTTAAAGAGGAGGAGGAGTTTAAAAAAAAAAAAAAAAAGAGCGATTAAGGGGAGTGTGAGGTTGGGGGGGGTTAAGCACACAAAACTGCCAAGTTGCTTCGAAAGCAAACTGGATTCTGATGTTTCTGCAGGGCTAGAGGTGGAGAAAATGGGGTCACACTGGAATAATAAAGCACGATTTTATTGGAAAGCACTAAAACAAATATTAGCCAACACATTATAAGGGTTACACTTGATTGTTCAAAGCTGTCAAGGCGTTACAGGAGTGACCGTTAAAACAACAGCTTTTGTACAAAGATGGATTGTTGAAGGTCTTCTCTCATCACACTTTTCGGTTTGAATTATTTTACGACGTTATTCTACACCGCTACTGTCCACTTTGCTGCTGTAAAAAACAATTTGCCCAATTATGGGACTCATAAAGGCGCATTCTATTCGATTTTAAAAGAGCTGTCAAAATGTTCTCGTCATAGTTATACTATTATAAATCCAAAAGCGTGTCTCTTTCACACTCCATCTTTCATCCTCTCTCCACCCAGTGAGTGGGTTACTCTACTGTTTACAATATTTCAAATTCCCACTCAAGTGTTTGGCTTGGCATGTTGCGCAGCCTTTTCCTTAGCAATTACAGGCTTGCAGGCTTTCTCAAATGGGGCTTTTGAAGAAATAACACTTTTCTCCCTCAGCGCGAGGGAAATAACGGAGACATTTGGCCCATAGTTTACGCAGTCAATCATACGCGTCCGCCTCAAGCTATGTCTGACGCATTTGGCTACAAAAATAGTCCCGTAACTTGTGACTCTGCGTAACTCTGTGAATGCTTGTGAGTGTGTGTGTGTGTGTGTCTGTCTGTCTGTCTGGGTTATGTGTTGTAGAATGCAGACACAGATAGACACACAGACACACACACTAGAATAATAATGCAAGCAGTAACTAGAACTGAGGAAATGAAATGCAGTATTTAGAAACACACATTGACATCGCAGTAAATTGCCCTCATAAAAAATAGCATTATTCTCTTTACATCCTAACTTTGCATCTTTTTTGTAAATGTATAAATGTAAATGTATAAAAAATAACATTATTCTCTTTACGTCCTAACTTTGCATCTTTTTTTTTTTAAATGGCTGTCATGCTTTTGGAACACTGTGATCAACGTACATATGGGCACTCCCACATTCCGAAACACACATTGTGGGGTTAATTGCAGACTCCAATTGCCAAGATGCACAGGTGTGCTCGAAGATGTTCTGGGCAACTCTGGGGTGTGCCCCACCTCAATCAACAAGTACTACGTGACACCAGCCTGGGTAATTCAGCGTCGGTCATGCAAAGTATGTATTGAATGTTTGCGGAACAAATAGAAAAGCGACATCATCCACAGACCATGAGCACCCGGGGGGCAAAAAAGTACACGAATAGTCTAAGAACATTTAAACTGGTTGTGGTTTATATCAGTAAGGAGTCAAGATGAAGTTGCACATCCTGTTATCAGGAGAGGAGAAAATGAGTGTCGAATTGATAAAGCAATTGAAACTCATGTGACTATGAAGGGAAAGTGTAGATACAATACATTTAAACTTTCAGACGTAAAAGCCGAGCACTATTCTGGTCGACGGCATCAGCATAATTGCACAATTACTCAGCTAAATGTTCTCTCTGAAGATTATTTGATGCCGGGTTCAGATGAAAGGCACAAAAACATCAACATTAGTCGGACTTGTATTGTCAGGGGCAGAGAGAGGTGGGGGACGCCTTTGGAGAGGTGGTGGTTGTGTGTGTGTGTGTGTGTGGGGGGGGGGGTGAGTTCCTTAGCCTGAGGCTAAGAATGGCCCCTCCCTCCAGTCTTCCACCCACACAAGGGAGTTTAAAAATCCCATTTACTCTGACTGGAGCCAGGAGTTGGCTTGAAAAGGCCGCAGACAAAAAGCAATTTTCCACGGAACAAAACCATTACAATGGTTCCTCTTTGATCTGGGCCCCCCTCCCATTCCACTCCTACCAGTGCCAATTGAACTTTGTCACCATGCAACTGTCATCTGCCGAGGGAAAGACCTTCTAGGCTGAATGAAGCGGTCCACAGCAATTTAGCCCAGACAGCACTTTGAAGTGTCAGGGAAAAGTCCAACTCCAGTCCTGAGTCTCCTTTGAGTGGTCCGTCTCTCCCTTTGCGCTTTCTTTCATTCTCTTGCCAATTGCTAATATCCAGCACCAACAGTCCCGCGGGGCAGCCAAAGAAGAGCCAGGACATTAAACATCCAGCACCTTTGCATTCTCCCCTTTCGGACTCCCTCCCTTCCTTGCCTTCCAAGTAACAGAGGCATGCGGCGCTGGCATGTGGATAATCAGCCATGGGGCCCCCGCGACATCAAAAGCTCGGAGAGCCCCTAAGAATACAAATGTGAGGCCTAATGGTACACTTCATTAATGTCCTCCCCATCAAAGGCCACTTTACTGACTTGGGAGATTGACTAATTTACACATTGTGGGAAATTGCTCCCAGCCATGCGTAAAACTGCCAAGCATTTATATAGAGAGAGTCGGAGAGAGGCGGGAGGAGGAAAGTGGACGGGACGGCCTCTGGAGGAGCTTGGACTGAGTCAAGTGGCTCCAGGCCAAGTCACACATGTACTAATGTCGAGCAACAGCGTCTAGTTTAAAGTTGACTGTTTTTCATCAATACGCTCGTTTAAGGTTATTATTTTGTGGGTTGCTTTACTCGATCAGGAAGATGAAAAGGGAAGCAAGGACGGTTCACGACAGCAAAGACATGCTATGAAAACAGTATTAATATGGCCATCCATTTTCTATTTTGGCTTATTCTTATCAGACACCCAAAATGTAATAAAAAAAAAATAATTAACTAGCGTGCAAGATTAAATTAAACAAAAACAAATACTTTGGTCCATTTAGCTTTAGGCTGTTTCCAAATGGATGAGTCATTCCACTTCTTGGTGCCCTTGAGCTAAATTACACTTCGCACCACTTACATTTTTATTTATTATTTTGGGTAGCATTAATGGTTACAGCTGGGATAGGCTCCAGCTCACTTATGACCATAATGAGGACAAACACTATAGAAAATGGGTGAATGGATATTTGTTGAAGGAATAGATAGCGGTGCTTTAGATTAATGACTCTGTAAAACATTTTCTTGAATAGCTTATGATCCCAATTATTAAAACAGAATCACGTGTGAATTATGATAATCTTTCAGGCAACGTAGAGGCAGAAGATGTTACGCTGGCCCATCCTTCCTCTAAAATTCAATTGACGCACCAGTCAAAATGTCAACTTCAAGACTCGGACACCAATAGGCGATGTCATGGTAGCGACATCGTCTCCTATTAGATGTTAAAGTTTATTCCCATGGGTGTTACCCCAGCCGAGGCAGAACAAATCAGTTCAAATTCACAGCATTGCTTTTGGAGTTAGTGTTCTGTTCCTACAAAAAGACAAAAGCATGTTATCGACTTCAACCCCCCCACACACACATCGACTCCCACAAAGTCATATAGCTGTCATCAGTTATTATTACGTGCTGCAGCCCACCTGCATGGCCAGCCAGCATGTTTTATAACCATGTGAGCCTGGCGCTGAAGTGACGCCATCAAATATGTTTTGTGGCTGTCTTGCATGTATGTCTCATTTGGCTTACTCTCCGTGTATGTGTGTGCGTAGGCCCGCTTTGGATGCCGACACCTGCGATACAGTGAGCGTCTTTCAGCGGAAAAATTATATGCTTTTAATTTGTCTTCTTGAAACAGCCAAGTTCCGCACGACTGTAACGTTGAGGAGAATGTTAAAAGTGTGTTGAGTGTCTGTATATGTAAGCGTAGCCTTGACATAAGCAAACACAGCGCTTTGGGTGTAACACCTGTTTATGTTGGAGATGGAGCAAACTGACAGATTTTCTGAAGAAGTTTTCAATGTAGCCAGAAAGTGGTAATGAAACTTTTTTCAGGGAGAGGGAAAAAAAAAAAAAGAAAGTGCTTTGCTGCCGGACTTGGGGTTGCTGGCAAGAAAGGGAAAGCCTAATGTGTCTCCGCTTTGCATAGTTTTGTGGTCGGGCTCAGGCCGCAGCAGCACACACTTCACTCATTGGCTGGTCAACAGAGGCCATTTGAATATCGTGACTAATTCGACCAATTAAACTGTCACAGGCCTGTTTTCAATGGGCCTTTTTCACAAGTTGCTCATCCATAATGCTCGCCTCTGTTGCCCAGAGCTTTGACTTTAACTCACTCTATTCACAGTGAAGCAGGATCACAGAGAAGGTAAAAGCGACGTCAGAGGCAATACTGCCTGCAGATGAAGGGACAGATTTACAATTCCAACATAAAAACGTCTGTACAAACACTCCAAGATGCTCTCAACTGCTCGTAAATCAAAAGATGTCAGTTTAGAGACAAACTGACAAAAGGTAAATAGAAACTTGATACAACTTATCAATAATTTCCTCATCATGTGTATCAATAAGCGAGCACTCACTTTTCTGTATGAATAGTCTTTTTCTCAGCTGGAGTTTTTCATAATAAAACAATAAAAAGCAGGATACATGCAGGGACTGTTCTGAAATCTGTATTCATCAGAAGCTCCAACAGAAGAGAATGGAAGAACTGAGTTCAAGTTTTTATTTTAAAACAGCAACTTGGCTTAATTCACCTCAATGCAACTTTATTTATATTAACATATATATATATTGATTATATTAATCAGAGCGCCATGGTTAGACTAGTGGGGGCACATATTGTAAAAAAAATATATATATATTTTGAGATTAGAATTAGACATTTTGTTAATGAATTGCTTCATTTGGGTTCACTTGAAAATGTGTGACAACAATGAACACAAGTTAATAGTAATGTGAACATGATCACCATTTTGCAGTTATTTTCCACTGTCAGAAGAGAAAAACAGCTGACAAGACTGACTGAAGACCAAAACTGTGCTGTGTGGCTTCTTGCCATTTCTGCATCATTACCCCAATTAATCCTGATACTGTTAAAATTATTACAATTTTGGAACACAAATTAGTCTAGATTTGCTGCCAGCGCAGGTGACTAATGATAGCTTGTTCATTTGATGACCTCGATGAACTGGTTCCGTGACTTGTCACCGCCAACGGCTGTGCAATTAAACCGCTTGATTATCCAGAACAATCACGTTAGCCTACCATTAAATAAATGCCGCTCGACTGCTGTGGGAAAGTTCAGATGAGTCATGTGAATGGATCACTCATTCATGATGACGCCGTTTTTATAGGACAGGTCCAACCAAACCCCGCAACGGCTTTCCCGAGACACAACAGGCCCAATGGAGACGTTTGGGGGGCCGAATGAGGAGGCGGCATCAATAGACCGGACTCGGGTCTCCTGAAGCTCAAAGGGAGAGCTTGAATTCACCTTTTGTCCAGCCCTCAACGAGACGCTGGGGAGGCAGCGCCAATCTAGCCCGCCGATCTCCAAGCGAGGGAGAGCCACACTTGGATTGAACTAATGCGCTGCTCCTTGTTGAACAAATTCACCATTGTGGCTAGTTAGCCTGATACTATCCACATACCTGCACTGCTCGGGGGGAATGCATATGAAAAAGGCGGCCGGCAGTCTGTGCCAAGACGACGGATGGAGTCGTGAGGAAAAAGGAGGGGCTCCTCTTAATGGGTCACAAATTCACATTGAGAGGAGCCACATCTGCATTTTATCAGCAGGGCCCAGATAATGTTACAGGGGACGATTGTCTGCAGATTGGCCATTGGCTCTTTCAAAGTGGTAAATTATTGAGCAAAAGCAGAGCTGCGTGCAGGATGATGTCGCTATGGAACGATCGTCTGCCGCTCACGAGTGCTGTCAGACCAACACCGCTGGGGGCAAATCTTTTTCAAAGGAACTTTGGAGTGTTAAACTCTCCAATCATCAGAGTTTCCTTATTTCCAATGTTCTTTGTTTGTGTGCGTGAGCTCCTCTTAAGTGTTTTTGTCACACAAGAGCGTTCTCGGTTTATGATCCCACTGAGCGTGACCAGAATACCGTTTATTCACAAGCTACAAAAGTAGGACGAGTTAGCACACGCGACCATACTCTCCATTTTAGAATGTGTTTACTGTTTACTGGAGATAAAAGATAAAATGCTCCAGTTTGAGATATTTGGAAAGCTTTGGCTTCAGTCTAACTACTGTCATGTGAATGAGTGAAGAAAAATACTTTATTTCCAAACAGTCCCGTACAAACAGCTCCGTGGAGAAAACTCCCCGTTTATTATTTACTTGAAAACATCAAAAGTAGCATCGCTAATTTAGCAGAAAGCCGTTATCTGAGCAGGCTGGGCCTCTTCCCATGCTTGACCCACAACATCCTCTGACACATCTTCTCCACAGGGAGCTGTGGACGTGGGGGCCAGCGCGGTCTGACAGTCAAACAAGTCCCGAGGGGCATGAGAGTCCCCGCCGAGACCCCTTGTCTCTACCCTCCACTTCATTACCATCTCCCCCCCTCCCCGGTCTCCGCTTTCATCTGCGGTCTGTTCCTGGCTCCACGTCGCTCGCATCCGGGAATATGGGGAGGGAAACGGACTACAAACGGATATGGGAATCGGCAGAATAAACACTCTAACGAGAAGGGGATTTTCATATCACTTTTAAAGTCTTTCTATTACCATAGACGTTGACCCAAATTCAAAGAAGACACAATGATGGATGATAAACTGTTGTCAATTAGGTGATTGAATCATTAAACTGTCAAGGGATTGAGTCAATACAATACAGTGAAACCTCTGCAGGGGAATGCCCTAGAAGTGGTACAATTTGCAATTCAACCAAAATAAGTCACACTAAAGTTCAAACCGCCATTGTTGCATGATGACAGGCAAGATCGATCTTGTTCGGCAGACATGAAAGGATTAAGGGCATCTATTCTAGACTTCATAATTATGAAGAGATTAAACATAGTAAAAGAAGTCAATCCACAAAAAAGGTAAAACAATTCCATTAGTCTAAAACGGAGCTCTTCGTTTTATCTTAATGATGTGATTATAGTCACCAATTTAGAGTCTAATGGTGTGCATAAAAAGACACCGGAATAAACAAATTATGTCGGATGGACATGATAAGGCACACATACTCGTCCATGCCCATTTCTCGGAGGTGAAACGTATTCGATGAAGTGGAATTTCTCAGTCGCAACGCTAATTTGTCGTAAAGAAAAGCTCATTCTTGTCTCGTAAATAACGTGAAGGATACAGTACAATTGTTTCTTTCCTCAGATTTATATTGACAGTGAAAAATATTTTTGGCCAGAGATATGAAACCAATTCGACCGATGAGAATTTGCTAACTGAGGACGAATGATTTACAGGTTTCGCATCTATTGGGGGCAGCTTTGAAACATATTTTCCCCTGTGATACTCGCCTTTGATTTGTCAGGCACGCATACATGTCATTGTTTATGTGTATTTCAACGACACACTCGTCACGATGGGGCTTATCGCCAGACTCTCATGCGCCCCCAGACCCCACTAATCAAGACAAACTCAAGCCATTGCCCCCTCCTTGCAACTTCCCTCCCCTCGACCCCTCCCCTCTCCTCTTCCATCTTCCCTCCCCTTCGGCTTGGCCTTCTGTGACCGCCGGGCCGCACCGGGACCCGCTGTAATTGGTTTAGACATAATTTACTGCCCACTTGGTAATGTGGCATTTCAGCATCTGATAAAAATCATATCAAGTCACAGCGCTGGCCACTGCGACTTGAAAGGAGCTCATTGTAATCATTTAGATAGGCCGGGAGGTTCCTGTCTGCTCTCCCGCTCTCATTCGCCGTCTCCACTTCTCTTTTTGTCTCATGCATGCACAAGGACACTGACGTTTATTTTATTATTTTGCCGTCTACTTTACGATTGGAGTCCTTTTCAAAGGTCATGACAAAGCACAGTGGTTGTCTACAACTAGTACTTAAATAAGAAATTTACTCGGAGGCTAAATGCTAGACAGAAATGTAACATGTTACCCATGAAGCCACCATTTTTTTAAGCCATATGTTCAAATGCGTTGGCCAGTCAAAATACTTTTAAACCAAATTAGCATATCCATAATTCTGTAGTTTTATAAAACAACAAGCTCACTGGCATTTAAAATAGTATTATTGTGCAATAGCTGATCTAACTTGTTATTATCAACGCAACTGTTGTGTAATTGTCTGTTTTTCCACATGCAGATAATGAGGGGAAAAAAATATTGTTCTATTTCAAATCATTTTCACTTCAGCGTCATTTGTACTTGAAATGACCCTGAGAGCTGAAAGGTAATTTGGACCTGTTTAATCATGTAATGACCTCGATCGTACTTGCAGAATCCTTTTGTGAGTCCGTCTGTATTTCGGCAGCACGTATTATCTTTTATAGCCAAGCTGTGGAAATATTTGGTGTCATTCTAAAACAGATAAATTGCTTATACTGAAGGAGAATATTCCACCGTATGGTCAACCAGTGCTCTGTTCTTTTAAATAAATTATCCATAAATCCTCATGATAGTTCTGTACCTTGGCAAAGAATATTAAAGATGTAAATGTCAACCCACATAGAGAGTTAAAAGGGCAGAAAGAATCACCATCAGTTGGCAGTGGTATTTGAGATGGAAATTTAGTGGTCCTATTACCGGGCCCTGGAGTAGATATAAGTGCACAATTAGATCCTCGCCTTGTGTTTTATGAGTGCCACTAAATCTGGCTTTTATCAGCTTTTCTAGACTGTGCGG
Source organism: Syngnathus scovelli (assembly GCF_024217435.2). NCBI lineage: Eukaryota > Metazoa > Chordata > Actinopteri > Syngnathiformes > Syngnathidae > Syngnathus > Syngnathus scovelli. Next base: position 5,700,166 of record NC_090857.1, on the reverse strand, counting down.
TGGAAGGCGAACGTCCAACTCCCCACTCGTTCTTCAGGCTCATCTGCCGCACGCTTGGCTACACAATCACAACACTAAACAGAGGCCTTGCGTGTGCAGCATTCCAGATGGGCAGACAGGTGATCAGCACGTGATCAAAGAGCCAACAATACAGCCAAAGAGATTCTTTGCTTTAAAAAAAAAACAAAAAAAAACCACAACTGATTGTGCTAATTACTGTATGCCAGTTCTTGTTCAACAAGATAAGCACTTAATGTCTCAGAGGAAGTTGAAGCGTCAACTGATGTTGTTCCAGCATCAAGACGTCATGGCAGAAAAACGTGTAGGCCTACTATATTGTCCGTAATGTATATCCTCTTATAGCGTATAACGTGTAATGACTAACTAATAAAAATTAAAAACAAAAACATTGTCTGTGATGGGTGAACTTGTTACTTGAAGGGAGAGAGAAATAGATGAATTATATATATACATGTTTTTATTTTATTTTTTTAAACAGGCAGCATCTTGTATTTGAGTCATTTTTCTATTTTTCCGAATCCAGGTTGTGTTTTGGATGTTTAGTTTCTATTCATGTGTGTCTAAACTGTTTTAGCGTAACAAGTGAAGGCCACTGAATGAAGATGTGAGTGTGTGTGCGTGTACTTTTGTAGCAGCGGAAGCCGCCACAATGCCGCAGCCGTCAAATGACGCCTCCTTCCGAGGTTATTTGTACTCATTCGGAAAAGCACGTCGGGAAAAGTAAGTGCCTTCTAAATTAAAGACAGATTCAAATCGCGCTAAGAAGAGAGACTTCAAATTAAGTGCGTGGTTTTCCTGATGGCTCCAAACGAAATAAGTTAGAAAACTGTTTCCATGCACTTTGGGAGGCAGGATGATCTGGGTCCTATTTACACGGTGAGCAATTTAGCCATCTCGTGGCAGCACATCCATGACCGTGTGCACAGCTGCAAGGTATCGTACGACCTTGAGAGAGGCCAAAGCTTGTCGACTTGGAATAACAGCCAATGGATTAACAATGCGTGTGGCTGAATGCGGTTGAACAGCCAACCTCTGACTTGATAGTCCTAACAACTTAATAATATGTACAAAAGGGGCAAAAGTGGGCTTCCAATTATGGTGGGAAAAGGAGAAAAATACAATCTGTTCACAGGATGGCTTTGCAACTGGAAGCCATTTCTGAACGCAAACAGCAAGTGGAGCGTTTTAAGTCGCTTTGCCTCGTTTAACGCAACCTTAGAAATCGGATCCGGTGTCATTGGCGGACAGGGTAATTGCATATTAATCCCGTCTAATACGTCTGAAAACTGTAATAATCGTTACAAAATAATCATTCGCCGCTCCGCTCACACCGCCGCTTCTTACTTGAATGAAACCTTATATGACTTTGCACTGTGGTCCTGAAATCATCACGCCACTGCCCGTGCGCTCTCTTGACATAAGAGCATGCACTTGATAAGACTCACAGAGCACTTAGGAGGCGTTTTAGGCTCTTGTTAAGAGTCAAGTGCAGCCCCCTGTTGGCTTTCTTAGAGCTCGACCCTTCTCACTGAGCTGGACTCTATTATCAAGGCATGGCGGATTAACTTCAGACCAATAACACGCAATTACATTTATTTTCCAATCCTAAGCCTATTAGGCTGCACCCAAGCAGGCCTCGGTCTCGCTTTAGCTGAATTTAATTGTATTCCTTATGCCCAAAGAGCTTTGTGCTGCAGGGGGTGCGTGTGTGGAGGAGGTCTTCAGCGGAGCCCCGCTTCAAGGCTTCACGAGAAGATCTCATCGGAGCGCCACTGAGACTGCCCAAGATCAGCAACTCTTCAAACTGTAAATTGAAAGTGACCCCGCCCGTAATCGTGTCACTTTGCATGCCGCTTCTTTCAAGGGCGTCATAATCCTCTTAGCCCCAAAATGAAGACATAAGCACATCGCCCTCTCGCAGCTCTCACGCTGTTGCTTTACTGTCACGAATCGGAGGGGGGGGGGGATGGAGAACCCAAGTGCAGGGAAGCAAGAATGCGGGGCTGTAGTCAAGAAATATTTCATCTAAATGAAACAAAAAAAGCAAATGCTGAAAAAAAACAAAGAACATGACATTCACAGGCCGTGTTGTTTTTGTATATGTAAAGGGGCTGGTTTATTAGATTGATTTGAATTTCAATCATGGCGATGGAAAAAGTTATGTAAGAATAAATCAGATGGCAGGTTCTGCATCGAGAAGTACAATTCCAAAAGAGAAGCTAGCTTTTTTTTTTGTTACTGGACAGGGTCTATTTTTTATTCTTTTATTCTTCAGCCATTCCCCTCAAAAGATCATCTATTTCTGAAAAGACAAAGAAAAGGGTTGGCTTGTTTCAACATTAATCAGGAAAGACAATTAGTGGAGCTGACGGAAAGGATTTTGTCTGACAATAACGCTCAACATTAATTCCTGTGATGATGCTCTTAATCAAAGCTGGACTTGCCGCCTCCTGCTCTGTATTCAGCTAAACGTGATGTCTGGCATGTAGATAAATGGAAACTTTATCCCTCCGTGTCTGGTGGATGCAGTACCTGTGCTCACGAGCAGAATACACTCACAAGGAGAGCGCTCCATCACATCAATCCCAAATGGGAAACAAACAAGACGGCTGCGGCCTCTTAATAGAAAATCCCGGGAGGAGTGCGCAAATTCCCGAGACAGATCATCACTAACGCTCCTTGTGGGATTTATTCCCAAACAACACACATAAATACACGCTTCATGTTCTACCCATGTTGTACACAGCCCGCCGGCACCGGGCCCACGTTGGCCAACAAATGAGGGCTATTAAAAGTAGATCGCAGGGCACAGAGTAAGACAAGAGAGCACTCAGAGACGCATCAAGCTTTACGCGGTGCAATCAGAACAAAAACAAACATCTGAAGCGCCAAAGTCTCATTAAACCATCAGAGCCCAAGACCCCCACTTCAGTTTGAAACACTTTTTGATGGCTGAACTAACAAATCTGAACATTTTAGTGTTTGGCTTTGGGGGGGCAGATTAGTAATCATATCTCTGTCCTGTTATTCTATGTCTAGGCTCAGAGGAGGGTGCGGGAACAGCTGGGTGGGTGGGGGGGGGTTAGATGAAGGAGGCATGAGTGGACCTTCGCTGAAAACATAATTGGCATGGCCCCCGTGACACTGTCTGTCAGATTGCGAGCTGGGCTCTGTGTGTGTTGAGCGGGCCCCTGCAATGTTCATTAAACAAGAAGCGCGGTGGCCTCTGAGATGTTTGTGCAGCCTCCGTGGCTCCACCACACAGTGAGAGCGGACACCAGCACAGACTGACGCACTTGTAATTAGCAAAGCATTTAGAGGGACGTTATTCAATGTGAATCAAATATTTTCAACGCATATACAAAAAAGATACTTGAGTATTTCTGACCAATATGAAGTGAGCTGAAAGGATAAGGTGCCTCACTTATACTTCCAAATACATTGTTTAAATAGATCATATTAATAAGGTAAGATAAGGTGCCTTACATTGTTGACTTAAATCGTATTATTAAGTCAATTATGATTACCTGTTGGAAACAAAAGCAAAAAGAAATTGTTACACTGTGAAATAAAAGCATAAAAGGAGTGCCGGTTGTTCATAAAAGGACTGCGGCCGCTGGTCACGGCGCTTTACGTCAACAGAGATAGTCATCGGCAATATTGAATAAGCGATCGCGGAGATAATATGAAGCCTTCGAGGCGAGAGGGATTCAAGCTGCCATATAAGGTGAATGGGGAAAGGTGGCAGGGGGCTTCATCTTTAGTCGGCTCTCTCCAAGGAAAGTGAAAAGTATAGTAAGAGTTTGCGAAACAAAGAGAATTCCATTGTGTCACACTTGGATTTTATGAGTCACATTAGAGGCAACGTTCCTTCAAATTTTCCACCTTTTGATCCCGTAAAAGGGTGACTACGCCGAAGCCCCATCTCCGACACTGAATTGCCCCTAATTCCACCATTCAAGTGGCGCTCAGTATTTTTCCAGTAAGCCATCCAACCCTGCGCCGCCGCACTTTTCATTTACCAGCCCGCCCCATCTCTGAACGTACTTTTCACTATGCTCACGCGTCCATCACGTGAAACTCAATCATCATATTTGTGTAAGTCATTCTCAGCGTTCCCTTCCACTCAACAGAAGCTCCATCTATTGCACTTCGGCGGGCTACGCACGTTGTGTGCCTGTTAGCAATTAGCATAAAGGTTTGCACGAATGCTTTTGGTGTCTGGGTTAGGGTGCGTGCGTAGACTGCCGGGCTCTCCGAAAGATAATGAGCCTTAATGGGTGAGTGACGCGGTAATTGCAAAGGTGTACGGTGACACGATGGTCAGCGCAATTACCCAACTTTTGACATCAATTCTCAACTCAAATGATGTCATTGAAATGTGACTCATTGCACTCACACCCAGGCGGCCTTGGTTTTACTCATGCACATATGCGGCCTGTAAAAGACAGAAGACCAAAGTCCATTTATTTAATTGGCTTGATTTGTCTCAAAACTGCAACTTGCAGAAAGCATGTTGCCATCGCTGTGTCCAAGTGACTGCACTCGTCATTCCTGTTTTCATTTAAATCTGGCTCGGAATGGAATTTACAAGGTGCCCGTGTGAAGCGTACAGAATATTTTTTAGTAAGTGTCAAAGGCTACCAGTGTTTTAGTCACCACTTAAATATAAGCAATAAAAAAGTGTTAAGCAAATAGCTTATGACTATTTTTTTTGTTTTTTTATTCAGCCAAACCACTTTTTCTTTCACTGGGCTAACTTTAAATTGGGTGGCTATAAATAACAATAACGAGAATGGGCTGTTTTTCTTCTTCTTCTACTACCCCACTTTTTTTATTGTGTTTTTATCTGTCTCGTGCACACTTGCATCACCGCTTGAATTGCAGCACTGACCAGCCAGTGGTGACAAAAACAGGCACAGGCAAAAGGCCACCACCATAAATAAGCACAAGAATTTGTAAGCTTGACTTTTGCAATTAGGACGGCAAGGGAAAATATATGTGCAAGAAACATTTTAATGAGCTTCCACTTGGCAGTCATGCTGTCGAAAGCGAGCATCCCAATAGCGGTTCATCGCTCAAAAAGTGATAGCGGAAATTCTTAAGGGTGTGAAATATTTCCCAGCCAAATATCCCCGGGCACCATAAAAGCTCTAGGTAATTAAAAAAGGTTGTTTTTCATTCCGTTTTCTGAATTCTGTAGCAATTAATCTGCCCAATTTGATTATGAAGTGCACAAATTAAACAATAAAGAGCTGTCTAATGAGGGATTAATTATGGGAAGCGGGAGGGGAGAGGCGGCAGAGGCTTCGGCCGTACATCTGCGTCTCCGACAGACAGCGCAGGCCCATAAGGAAGACAAAGAGGCTCCTCGTCCATGTGGTGCCGCACTGATAGGGCCCCCTCATCACAGATCAGTAGATCCACAACCCATGGAGCTCATAAACTGCTGAGCCATAATTGAAAGTGCCAAAATCAATATCACTGACAGGCCTTAATTAAATTAAATATGTCTCCCAAAGGAGAGGGTTGGACTTTTGCTAGATGTGGGTGGGTGCCACCATATGTGCTGATGCCCGAGTGAGCTCACGCCATGAGGCGCTCCCACTGCAGTGGATGCATTAGGCAGGCTTGACAACACCCTTTTTTGCCTTAAATCTGTGACTATTATGTCATTACAGGGAGGAGGATTCTCATACTGTCCTTTAAAATCGACTCTTCTCCATGTCAGGAATGATAATGTATAGATGACCACTATAAATAAATAAATAAATGTGTAAATAAATGCATAAATAAATGTGTAAATAAATGCATAAATAAATGTATAAATAAATGCATAAATAAATAAATGCATAAATAAATAAAGAAATAAAGAAATAAAGAAATAGTGAGTGTCAGTTGCATTTCAATCTTTTCAAAGGTTCAATGTTGTATAGTTGTCACACGCTTATCTTAAAACACTGTGTATAGGTGTTGCTCATACCTTGTTGAAGATGGAGGAAGAATGTCCAACATGCAAGCAGGCAGCAGAGATAGAGAGGCAATGGCAGGCAGGCAAAGGTGGTAGGCAATGACGGGCATGCAAGGAGAGGGTAGGCAATGGCAGGCAGACATACAGGTGGCACACAGATACAGCCAATCCAAATTGTTTGTAATCCAACTATGGCTATAAATAATCTGAATACAACAGAAAGAGTTCCAAGAAGTAAACTAAAGTTTGTTTTCCAAGTTCAAAGATCCTAAATTCCAAACGATACAAGCTTGAAGCTGTAACAAACTAAATCACTACTGTCTTCCTTTGCCAAACTGAGGCTGACTACTGTGAGGGAGCAGCCATCTTTACCTGCTCAGGTGCCTGATCAGGTGACTGACCAGGTGACTAAAGGTTGTGCCAAAATAAAAGTCCATGGCCCAATTTTAACACACACACACACATTTATATATATATATATATATATATATATATATATATATATATATATATATATATATATATATATATATATATATATATATATATACATATATATATATATATATATATATATATATATATATATATATATATATATATATATATATATATATATATATATATATATATATATATATAATTGTATATAATATAATATATATATAAACCGTACAAATCAATAGTACATCAGGTGTATTTAAAAAAACAAACTAGAAGAAAAAAAAGAAGAAGGAGAGCTAGCTCCTCATCATTTCTGACTTTGCTTAATGTTTAAAGGATTAGACAGCCGGAGTCAGTTGAGGGTCACTGACAGAGTGCTGCTCTGGGCAGGAGGAGGACAGTGGTGGGCTCCCGATGGGAGCTGTAAGAAGCCCCCTTTGGATAAACTTGGGCTGTAGACATTGTGAGATTAACATGGAGCCAGCACTGCTGTGGAGATCCCAAAGACTTGGATGTGAAGCAGCCCGCCATCCTCACAGTAACTTCCCACATGCACGGTCTCACTTTTTTCAAAGACGAGGGGGGAGTCAAAAGTGATGGGTTTAAAGTTTGAAAGAAAGACGGTTCTTGTACATGGTGTCACTGGAAGGGCAAGGCAAAGGTTTCTACGGTGATATTTTTAATAGCTTCACCTCACACTGGTGCAGAATTTTAATCATCTTTTCTAACCGATGACAAATACCACAAAGTCAATGTTCAATAATAAAATTTATAATAATAATAATAATAATAATAATAATAATAATAATAATAATAATAATAATAATAATAATAATAATAATTTGTAGTAGTAGTAGTAATCATTTCTCTCATAGTGAAATAGCATTATTATTATATTTGTGAGAAATTGGTCTGTTACTAAAAACAATTAAGATGGCAGATAGCTTTTGAAATAGTGTCTCATCTAATATGAAATTAATTTGATATTATTATTATTATTATTATTATATTTGTTTATTGCTGTATATTTGTTTCGATATTGTTATTAGTGCATCATTAATTTGCTCTCTTAATTGCCTCTGGTTCACTAAAATGATGTGTGACCAAAATGATTGCTTGTTACGCGCTTATTAAGCATTTCATTCAAGACTTCATTTAATTTCTAATCAACAAGCCCACTCGGGCAAATGATGATTTTATCGACATAAATCATCAGGCCAGCCAATCGACTTGGAAGGAAGGTCTGTATATCTCATATTGTCCGAGCCAGTGATGAGCAAATGATTTTACTGTGCTTATTGTTTAATGGTGCGAACAAATGGAAAGACGATGACTCAATTTCACAGCAAATAAGGCGTTACATTCACGATGGAAATCTTGTAAAAGGTACCTTTTTATCGAAGCTTAACAGAGGAATGCCCCAAAAACCTCTCACGCGATGGTATTTTTAATGTATTATTTAATACAGTCGTCTAGAGGTCAGGATATGATAGTGTGCGCGCCCATGCGCGTGCGTGGGTTCTTGCACAGAAGTTTTTTTTATGCATTAACATTGTATTTTCCGACCTTTGACAATAATATTAATATTAGTGGTGGGCTAATAATTCGAATAGAATTCATCAATTAATTATCGTCACTCATATCGCAAAAACTGCCTTTTTGTATTTTAATCGTATTTTAACCAAGAAGCACTTGCTTTATAAGTGAAAATTTTCTCGGTGCCATATAGCAAGCACATAGGTATATTTTATAACAGTTTCACTTAAAAGGAATTTTTAAATAATACACTTCGACTTAAAATAATGTCAGTGAATCAATGCCGCTGATAATGACGTGCTCGTGCGACCAGTCTGCCGAAAAAAGACAACGGCATTTTAAATATTATTATTATTATTATTATTATTATTATTATTATTATTATTATTATTATTATTATTATTATTATTATTATTTTGTCTTAGACATGTGCTACAGTGAGGGGAATATATATGCGCTGCGGTATGAGATGTAATTAATGCATAGTTCTGGAGCGCAGATCATAAAACTGCATGCGACAAGGGGCCAAGTCATTGTGTGCGAAGGACAGCCTTTTCGCTTGTACCAAGTGCAAACATTTAGCCTGCGGATGCCCTTTGGGGACCAGGCTGCCTCTTTCTAGTGCACACCGACAGTGGGTGCATGAAAAGGCTTAAGACAACTTGGAGGGGAAGCAACAATGGGCCTTTGTGTGGAGCCCTGCCTCTTGACTGGGAATCAAAGCTAGTTTATAAGTCAAATAAAAGCCCGATGAGCCTTACAGTTTTCTACCTCATGTGATGCCCCAGGGATTCAACTAAAACGCTGCTATTGTAATGCCTCTCTGAATGCAAAATCGGGTATCTTAAAAGACTGCTCTTTGTGTTGCTATATTGTCATCAAAAGTTGTTTCCAACCTCCCACCCAACACTTCAGAAAAAAATGCTATATTGATCATCAATACAATTAAATTCATCCTCTTATTTTCTATTCCTCCAAGTCATCACGTTAATGCATTCTCCCGTTTGTTTTCATACGCACGCTCCTTCAGCTTTCACACGGCCGTGGGATCCCACGGACTTCAAAAGGCTGCTTCACGACCCACGTTAGGGGGTTTTAATAAGCGTCTCCACACATGCAGCCTGCTATATATTTACCTGCATGCAAACAGGAAATCACCAACAAAAACCAAAGCACTGGAGATTTTTATGCACGTCGCATCATTTTTACGCCGCATTTTGTTGCCTCTCCGTGTCAGAATGAAGAGACAGTTACGGACATTAATTAGGTACTCCCCAGAAGACTGCGCAACCATCACTTGGTGCGCAACCATCGCGCACATGGCGCGTACACGCATCGTAGATATATTGCATTATATAATAAGTTATAATAATGTCAGTGTCTCTTGTGTCCCAGAACCCCGACGCCTCTTTGGAAGCGGAGCAAGGAGAGTCTTTTCTTCCTTCACTCTAGGGTTGACACTACTGTGGCGCGTATTTGAATAGACTCAAATGGCGTGCGATCGGCTGAGAAAAGGCTAATTTTTCAGCCTGAATGGCTCAGTGTCCCTGGGCGTGAGGTGAAGGAAGAGGAGGAGGGGGAGAAGGAGGAGGAGGAGGAGAAAAGGAGGATGGAGATCAGGAGGAGGAGGCTGCTGCTCTCTCTATTCGACTTGAACGCGTCTCGCTGAGTCGAAGGCTTTGATCAGGCCTGCTGGCGCCTAAAACCAGCATAACTTGTCTGCCCATTAAGGTGACTGACAAATCAAAACAGATTGTTTAGGCTTGGCAATTAGCGAGCACGCAGACGCTTTCCTACAGCCACTGCAAGGACCAAAGCAAATATTTCCAAACTTGTTTTTTTTTAAATTTAATTAGTAATAATCGGCCAACAAAAGAGCACAAATTTATTTTAGTGTGCCCATGAGCTCATTATGTCATTATGTGTTATATATTAAATCTCCCCCTTGTCTTTTGCACTCCCCATCATTTTTAATGGATGTATAGTCAAAGGGAAAGAATCTCAGTGATCCCTCCCTCAAGGCCAATAATTAGCACTAAACGACTGCAAAGGCCTGTGTGCTGCAATCTGATTATAGAGCCCTGCAGCTATCAATAAACAGCATGCTGCAAGGGGCTGGGGCCATTAAAACCGGGGGACAGGAAGCTCTTCTATAGGGCAACAGTCGACAACAGTCACTCAGCACTGAGTCACCGCATGTGTCGCAACGCGTGTCACCATATCATAAATTTTGTCAAACACAGACATACCTTATTGATTGCAAGAAAATTATACATATTACGTGTATTGCACACGATAAAGTCACGATGTTCCATAATTGCTATAATTATAAAATTGATCAAATGCTCACATTATGGTTAAATCACTTCTGTAATTGTTTTTAATAGTTCCAAGTCAATTTGTGGAACAGAATAACAAAAAATAACTTTTTGATCGCAGGTAGGCATCAGCAAGGCTTGCGAGTAACAAAAAGATATTCATGGCCCATTAACGGTTTGTCGTGTTTATTTGAAGTTGCTTCGTGGGGGGAAAAGCATTGTTAATTTTCCCCATTGGACTTTTTTCGTCCAGCCCATGTAGTCGGTGATTGGTTGCCTCCCACTCCACGCCTTGTCTTATAGCTCCGCTCTGCACTCAGCTCGCATAAACATGAGGATGTCGACACCTTGACGCACCAATTTCTTCCTTTTCTTTTTTTAAGAAAAAAAAAAGTCACTTAGTTGTTTTTATTCTCTAGTGTTTACCACGAGAGTCACCACCACAGCTCCGCGGCGTCAGTCGGACCTGTATGGCCCCATCGTCGGTGTCGATGTCAGTTTTGGCCGCCGCCACGGGTTTGAAAAGTGAAGCTCTCCCCCAACGCTCGGCGCTCGTCACGAGAGGCGACATGCAGACCAGCCTGAGCCCTGCAGAGGACGCCGGGAAGCCCAAAGTGGCCATCCTGCCCTTCAGCGTCGAGGCTCTGATGGCTGATCGCAAGCCGAGCAGAGACTTATCTTCCCCTGATGGCCCATCCGTGGCCGGGACGTCCCAGTCTCTGGGGAAGGGACTTCGGATGGGTCCGTTCGGAGGTCTGGATACTCCCGTGCCTGCTATCGCGATGGGTTCCTCTTTTTCAGTGGGCGAACTCATGAACATGCAGGAGGACGTGTTGATTAAACCCGAGAGTCCAGATAGCCAAGAGAGAACTTCTTGGATCCAGAGTCCTCGTTTTTCTCCCACACCTCCGCGTAAGTCCGCTTTGTTGTTTCCGGGTCTCGATGCGCTATTACGCACGGTGTACTCATAAAATGACCAGTCTGGGCTCTTTGCATGGACCATCGTATCCACGTTGAATTCTATTCGGACTATTTTGTTAATGCAAATGTACCGAGACTTCCCTACGGTGTGGATTTTTGCGTGATTTGTAATTTTCAGTATCAATAAATAGCTCTACTGTTTACATCCAACGGTACTTTTTGCCTCCATTGTTGCCACTTTTGGCCAGTTGTAACCCATAAAACATTTTGTTGACATCCTTGTTAATGGGTTAAATCGTACAATTTGGGTAAAACATCTTTCAATCTAGAATCAACAAATTAATTTATGTGTAGTGTGAATAAACTGGAATTTGACGGGAAGTAGATTGGTGTAATATTCCAATGACAAGAATTTATAGTAAAAATCTCGTTTGCAATGAAAAAACATCAGCAATAATAATAGTAATAATAACAACAATAATAATAACAATAATAATAATAATAATAATAATAATAATCTCTGTAGTCAAAAAGGCCATGCATGAACAAGCTGAAAGTGTCTAGCAAGATTAAAACCTGCTTGCTTCTTTTTGTTTTTTTCAGGGAGGCTGAGTCCCCCGGCATGTCCTCTGAGGAAACACAAGACCAACAGAAAACCTCGGACACCTTTCACAACATCCCAGCTATTGGCCTTGGAGAGAAAGTTCCGTCAGAAGCAATACCTGTCCATCGCCGAGCGTGCCGAGTTCTCCAGTTCCCTTAGCTTGACAGAGACCCAGGTCAAGATCTGGTTTCAGAACCGGAGAGCCAAAGCCAAGAGATTGCAAGAAGCAGAACTGGAGAAACTGAAAATGGCAGCCAAGCCCATGTTGCCTCCTGCTTTTGGGATTTCCTTCCCGTTAAGTGCGCACGTCCCGGGGTCCTACGCGGGCTCGCACGCCTTCCAGAGGCACTCGCTGCCGGTGTCCCCCGTGGGACTTTACGCCGCCCACGTCGGATACAGCATGTACCACCTAGCCTGATGATGGACAGATGATGGACACCTTTTTTTAAAATCATGCTCATGGGGTAAGACTCCTCTTTGAAGGAGTTCCCCCCCCCCCGCAGTGTCTTCTTTCGAGGACCTGATGTCTGATCTCACCAGTAAGTCCTCCCAAAAGATATCTAATCTTGTGCTCATAGTGATGCATCAGATTTATTCTTATTTTTCAGAACCATTAAAACAGGACATACAAGTATGGACACATAATGCAATTATGCAGCAGGATTGTTGGGCTGCTGCAATACTTTTGTTAAAGCATTTTTGGATTCACATTAATTATCCAACTGGACCGGATAACAGTGTCAATGTTTTTTGTAAATATGAAAAACAACGGCATTTAAAGAAAAAAAAAAACAGCACTAGTGTCTGTTGTTGCAATGATTCCCTTCGCAAGGGATCCGTGTACTGTAAAATAATGTATATTTGGAAAAATATCCTCATTTATATGATGAATATATTTGTGACATAACTTAATAAATTGTTTATTCTTTTTCATTTCACTTGTCTTAATTGACATTATGTAATAACTGGCAAGCAAGAAGAAAAGAATGACGTTGGCAATATTCTTTTACATTTATGCATGCAAGTTCTTGCACTACCCCCCCCCCCCCCCCTTTTTTTTTTTTTTACTTTCTCTACTTATGCTCAAGCAATGTCAACTTGTCACATGTTATTTGCAGGAATGTATTGCTACAGCTGTTGCCCATTGCTTTGAGACGACTAACCTAGATTGTGATGGCGCCAGCAGAGTTTAGGGGTGGGGATCATGTGGTGGATGGAGGTGGAGGATTGGGGTGGGGGGGTGCACGTTGACGAACCCACTTCAAAACACACTGATAAATATTGGGACTTTAACTAGCCCTCGTGTGTCATTAGCGTGGCTTAAAGGGGTGTAAAACGAGCCAAATGACAGGCCATTAAGGTGTAGCACATGAGTGTTAGGCACATTCCTCATGGAGCACCTGAAAAGAAACCTCTGACCGAATCATCCAAAAAGATTGTTGCAAATTACAGAGCGTGTAGTCGCAGTAAAAAAAGAAAAAAAATCTTTTCTCTCTTTTTCTCCGCGTGAGCCAGAAAGGGTTAAAAAGGAGTAAAATAATTGCTTGTAACGAGCGCGGGCGGATGGAGGCCCGGCCCGGCTCCAGAGCGGCTGTAGCTGCAGGCAAGGCGGAACTTTTATCATTCCTAAAATGTCAGCGGAGGACTGGGACACTCTGCTGCGGGGATTTCCTCCTCCGCGCGATGACAATATGCTGCCCTGAAAGTAGGCTCATGCAACAGGAAGTTTGTTTTTTTCTTCATGAGCAGCTCCAGCAATCGTTATTTTTAACACGTTGCGTGAAATCTGCTTGTAGCCAGTTAAAAAAAAAAAAAAAGTCACTTTTTGATTGTGAGTGAATCACACGGATGAACGCGTCATGTGAAAAGCGGAGAGACGTGACTGGGATGCGCCTATTCTGCAAAATGCTTTTGTCTCTTAAGATCTTTTGGCCCCCGGCAAAATCTCCACCACCGATGATGATCAGCGGGCTGCTGTTTGGTGCAATTGCTCATTAGATACCATTTAGCATTCCTCGTGATCTACTGGTGGTTTGGAAATCATTCATGTCTAAAAGGCATGCCTGAAAAGCTCTTATATGTGTTATTTGATGAGTCATGTGAAAAAATTTGGACATACTTAATATTGGTTGAAAGTAAGTATAAAGTATACACATACTATATCATTTAGTATTACTTAATATTTATAATATTCTATGTTTTTTACTATTGCCCTGAAAATGATAAGCAAAATCAGTTTACTATACAGAACATTATTGCAATGCCGTTTTGTTTCGAACAGTCTCGCAGGTCAACGTATTTTAAACCACTTCAGCGGTTACTCTAAAATACAGTAATACTAATACTTGTATACTGTTAGCTTTATTGTTATATGCCCGATCAGTTAGAAAGAGGCAGCATATTTTACACATAAGCTTTATTTCCTCCATTTGTATTCCTTCATATGTATATTCTATAATTGCAAGATCTATGGAAGGTAAATACCAATGTTAAAAAAACAAACTAAGCACTTTTATAAACTACTGTAGTTCTTTCAGCCGAGTTGAGTTGCAGGTTGCAAATTTGACATTTATAGTTTCTAAATCAAATAAACACACACAGACACACACACACACGACCGTTGTTTTGCATTTTGGCGTCAAATGACACGGCTGCAGTTTTCTGTCCTGCATTTCGTTATGGAATCTTTCACCTGACACATATGGACTGTATTTTACTACATTTCATTGAAAGGATGATGTTGAATTATTACGCAGAAAAGGTCAACTAACAGGCTGTTTCGATTTGTCTTTCACAATGTCAGCTCATAAAAAAAATCATATTTCATCTCGACATCTTAAATGATTATAAATACCCCGAATTAAATCATTGAGGTATGTTTTCAGATTGCTCTTTACTGGCAGGCCTGCACTTGAGTCCTGTGATGTCAAAACAAAGCTACTATTAGTAATGGAGTAGCTATCTTATAAATCAATGTTCAGACATCTGCTAATAAAGACATCAGCACAAATGATGCACATTTCTGAAATATCTTCTAAAAAGCACAGCACAAAAGAAAAGCAGCTGTTCCTAACTTTCGTTGACAACAGCAATATATCAAGTTATAATGCAGCAGTCCAAGCAAACTAATTATTTTTAAAATGTATTCACTGTTTTGTGTATATAATTACGAGATGAATGTTTTCAATAACTAATATTTGCTCTTGTTTTTTTTCAATGGTTTCCCATCAGCATTACAACTCCAAATGATGAGAACGTCTATTGCACATAGTGTCTCTACAATATAATTTATTTTAAGTGGAAATTTTATATCACCATTTCTCTTTTGATTTCTGCTGTATGTTTATTTATTTACAAACAACATTTCCTCACTGGAGGAATGAGGGAGGCTGTTAAACGTCCCCCCACTACTTTTTTAAGTGCAGTGGCCGACAGTGTCCACAAGAGAGCAGTAAAATACTGAAGCGTGAGCAAAACTGACCAATTAGTACATAAATTTCAAAACCTAAATGGGAGTCAGAACACACCACCCTTTAAAGTTTTTCCCAATAACTCTAAATACTTTTGAGATGCTCTAGTAGGCTTTTCTTGACATTGGTCATTCTATCAGAAGCTTGAAGGAATTTCTTCAAACACTGATTGAAATTTCAAATGGCACATTGTACTTTTAAAATGATGGCCAAAGACATAAACTATAGTTTAGTTGAACCATAACAAATTTTCACGTGACTGAAAAAACAAACAATGAGTTGCTTATTGTGATAATGGTGGAAAAAGTTTTAAAATGATCTTGGTCCCATTTTTATAGCACAAAAAGTTGCCATTTGAACAGGGGTGTGTAGACTTTTTACAGCCATTGTACTTTTCCCAACCGACGCCATAGTTACAGCCATCACCACTGTGAGAATGTTTAAAGACTGACAGAATTCCAAGTTGATAATAAGACTTACAGTCTTAATTTCTCATGATCTGCCCTCAACTGAGTAATTACCCACCACATAAGACGAAGAATGGAGCTTTATTTTGTTTATTAGTGTGGCATTTTTTAAGCATCTTTATGGTCGACAGGAGGCATGACTTCAGTCCACTCTGGGTAAAAGTATAGACCTGGCATGTGTGGCCACATTGACTGTGTAACATAATTAAAACTAGAGTGCCGCGTTTTCCAAACATCTATTTTAATCTATTTTCTTATGTCGACTAATGAGGCAACACGTCTTTTTAAGATGTAATAAAAAGGGCTTAATGTGATGGAAAATTGCCCGAAAGGCCTATAAAGCAGAAGTGAATCACAAAGTGCATCAGTGATGCTTTAATGTAAATAGCTTTTTGATCTGTACTTTACAAGCTCATTTATTTCAACAAAGCAGAGAATGATTACTGTGACCCCCCCAAGGCAAAGTTTTTAGATTTTATGATCCAGCGTTTAACATTTTTGGTGCAGGGTCACAGAACATTAAATTGGGAAATTATCTGGACACCCGCTGACTGAATGTTTTATCCTCGTTTTGCCTTAATGATACAAAACAATGTGAATTCTGCAGCCCTGTAATGATGATGATCAATAAGCACAGCAATTACGTTTTATCGTTGCATTTATTTTCAAACAAGCCTCATGCTGCTCACTAACATTTTGGTGTTGGCAGGGTTCCTTTAATGGAGGAGTTTCCCAGCTTCATGTGGTTAAGAGGCACATTTGAAACCGATTCTGCATTATGAGCAACCATCATACTTGCTTTAACAGTAACTTGACTTCAACTCAAGGTTATACAGTATATCAAATATTAACAGAAATAAGCGAAAAATATTCTAAAAAGTGAGGTAATTCGTTTTATTTAAACATATTAGTAATAGGAATCAAATTGAGGCTATATTTATTGTGGCAGATTAGTTCAATAAAGATAACAATATAAAATGTTAATAAAAAACGTTTATAATAAACGTCTCATTTTTTTATGTTTTTACTATTGTTTAAAATTGTTCATGAAGATGTGAAACTAAATTGCAGTTACGTGATTTGCAACCTGCATTCAAACTGTTGACAAATGCTGACAGGCAACGCTACCTTGTGGCAACTAGCAGTATTGTAGCTTTTCAAAACCAAACTAATATTGAGTAGGTAAGTAATCAACCACGCTATCATGGTCATACTAAAAAAAATATTCAGTTATTTTTGGAGAGAGGTGTATAATCAAAACAAGGGCAAAAGAAAAATAGACGAGCTGCACTATAATGTAATGTAATATGACTTATTAGGCGATATTTGAATAAGCACAATTAAGTCTTGGCTTGTGGCAGTTTTGTGTTGTATGAGAGCGAAAATTGGATCATAGAATTCCTTACATAGCATTTTCTAGCAGTGGATTCAACTTTACAAATATCTCCAAAATGTTGTACATAGTGCTCCTTCAAGTTGTGTTTAGTCAGAGCAAGGGTTATGGCAACACAGCCAATTTCGCTTAATGACACACAACACTTTGATCAGCAGCGCTAAGTCAACACAGGCAAAGGCGCACTCACAAGCATCTCTTACTGGTTTATTATTTTAAGGTTTGTCTCGGCACGGTTGGCATTCAGCAAATTTCCTGTGGAAAGTTCTGCCGTTTTTTTTTTTTTTTTTGCAGGAATGCAATGATGCATATCCACTAAACACGAGCACGCACGAGTCAGCACAGTGTGCCGCGCTGCTTTCGACTGAATACACCGCAAGGTGTGGCGTTTATGTACATAATGCTATTTACTTTAGGATGCTTATTGCTGCTTTCGGGCGGCTACTTCCTCGTGTTGCTTATCTCTCCTCCTGCAAAAGCTGAAGTCTGTCCTCCGCAAAGTGAGGCCTACTGTGTCCAGTGTCAATGGCCTCGCAGTCGTCTGTGAAAAACACCAAGTCCTGCCAAAAGTAACAAAGACGCAAGGTCACGGTCTGACCTGTAAAAAGTGTGTCGGAGTCCGTGCAGAGGTTTGAGATGCTCTCACCCGATAGCAAATTCTTGTGACAATGGTGTACAAATTCTGGATTTTTGTTTTCAGCAGCACCATCCTGGGTCGCTCTCTGCAGTACTGGCTGGGATGATTCAGAAGCACGTAGAGGAAGTCACGGAGTTTGGTTGTGATGCAGGCATTCTACAACGATAACGTCAGCGCCGTTAGGCTGCTGTTGAGGCATGCTCACTTGGCCTCACTTCTGAACACATTCATGACCACCAAAATATATTTCTTCTCCTTTGTTAGTCACGTGACACACCTTCAGTGGAACACAACATTAAAAGGATCTCATGACTGTTTTCCAATGACTGTACATATTAGAACAAGCCCAGACTTTTGTTTTGGGCTAATTAAAATCTCTCAATATGATTGTGATGCTAATCTGGCATCAGTGTAAGCATTATTAGTTCTGCCGCTCTTTTTCTCAAGTAGAGTTGGACAGGTCAAGCAAGGCGACCTAGGCAAAATACTTTCAACTTGGAGGAACATACCTTGGGTCAAAAGTTTCCAAAAGGTCATTTTCATGCTTTTGCTAAAACTTGCAAACAGACAAAGAATTATTGATTCCACTAGTTTCTTCCAAATTACCCCTTTCTTGCCATACAGAGTTTTTGGGGTAAATTGTTCTGCTCATATTATCTTAGTTAAAGTCACTGTTTTGGAATATAATCGTCGGTGACGTCACAATAATGGCTAAATACAATAACCACATCACAAAGTTGGCAACACTGATTCTGTTATTTTAGTCTGGCTTGCCCCAGGTTATGTTTGAAACCTTATTTAAATGCATTTATAGAACTTACATGAACATCAAGGAAGATGGTTGGTAGCGCCGCAGCACACCCTTTCTGCAGGCAAAACAACAGAATGATGAGAAACTCAAAAGAAGCTGACAATGCAACACAGTTAGGCGCGCTTACCGTGCGATGATAAGTGTGGATCTTATCCAGCAGCGTCATAATTTCTTTGCTCAGACTCAGCGACCTGGAGTAACAAGTCGGAGGCGCGCATTCAGACAGACACACAAAGCCGAGGAAACAGAACACGGCTGCCGAGCCGACTCTCATGCTTGCGATGGTTCCGCTCGCTCGCTGGGTGATTCGAATATGTGCGCAACGCTTGTGCGCTCAGCAGCAAAAACCCCGGTTGCAAAGCGGAGGGCGACTTGCTGCACTTTAAATTGAAGGGTCGAGGTTGAAAAAAAAAGAAAAAGATGTGGAGGATGACGTGGGTGCATAACAACGGTGAGGAGAAAAATATTTCAGTGTTTTGGAGAGCACACATTTGAAGTGGTCCAACTTGGAGCGCCAGTAAACACAATTACGACACAGGGAATGTAATAATGCATAATTTGTGTTTTAAGAGTGTGGAGAATTTAGTCAGGATTTGCAGACAGGCAGGCACCTTGTGTAAGTTTCACACCCAAACCACAAAACCTCAAACGCCAAATCGGCAAATGTTATACTGGAGCGTTTGGTACCTGCCTGTCGTATGGCTCTTTGTAATTTGTTCTTTTAACAAAAGATCTGTTTGTAAGGAGTGAGAAAGGATAATCACAATGTTTGAGGATGTGTTACCCATCTGATGTTAATCAATGTTTTTTTTTCCCAACATGTCAGAAATAGGGATGCATACCGTGGATCGGTACTTTTTGGTACCGGTACCAAATGCTCAGTATTGACATCGCTAAAATCCTAAAGATATGCATCCCTAGTTAGAAATGATTAAAATCTTGTTTTTCCATTATGCTTCTTCAAATGTCAGGATTGTGACTGATACCGTTTCTTCAGTAATAAGATGTTTCATTACAATTTCATTTGTGCTGAATATATCATCATCCATCTAAAATGAATAATGGAAGGTTTTGAGAGAGTGGCCAACATAATTTTCAATACAAAATTATTTTATAAAATTGCCAATGTCACATAGTTATTTACACTGTTTATGAAATTGTTTTAAGAAACATTCTAAACGTATCCTTTAAAGCAGCAAAGTTAGTGAAACAAATTTAATTCAGTGCCCAAATCTTTGGCCAAGACTGCTTATTATAATATCTATTCTATGAATGTCAAGTTTGTGGTGTTGGAGCCACACAGCCTTTCTTCAAATTGAGGAAGTTCCTTTTTCTCTTTCTCTTGGTAGAGTTGATACTAATGTGGGATTGAGGTGGATCCCGAAAGACAAACAGCCTTTCCCCGTTGGCCTGGCAGATCACTTCCACATTGGCAGAGGTTGGAATCATGTCTTCTTCTTCTTCTACTGAGTTATGCAGCGTTTCACTCCCTTTCTCCATGTTGCTTTGGTTGGGAGCCTCGTGTTGCTGCAGGGTGTTTTCATTTACAGCTGATTTATACTCGGGTAACTTTTCCTCCGCAAAGCTCTCCTTCCCTTTTTCCACAAGCAGCAAACGAGAGCTGGGAAGAAGTCTTTCCATCAAATGTTGCCTCTTTTCCTGGAGTCCGTGAGATCTAACATACAAAGGAGTCGCTGTTTGAAAGTCTGTCGGAGAACATGTGCTTACCTCACCCATACGCGCCTCTGACGACATACATATTTCCTCTTCTAAAAGGATCATGTATGTGGCGTTCATGGCCACCGAGCTGATCGCTGCCCCTGATATTGGGACGTCTTAATCTGGCAGCTGCTTACTCACCTTTCCTTTTCCACACGCGGCATGTTCAGCATACTTCTGTGCACAAGGTCGTCCTTCAGTTTGACAGGAAGACGCAGATTAGGCCTGGTCAGAGAGGCATTAATGTCAGTAATGCGCTGTACTGGAAAAAGCGGACATTCTAAACAACTTTGGAATAGGATAGCGCAAAAAAAAAAAGTACTGTACACTATGTACTGGTAGTTGCTCATGAGGTACACTCTTGTACTTGTTCAGAAATGGCATTTTTGGAGATAGACTAAAAAGTTATATTCCCTCTTTACATGTAAAGCAGTCCAATTTCAGACTAGTTGAATAAAAATGTTTCTTATCCAAATGCTTACCCAGAATGTTCCTGCTCCGTAGACGAGGAACCAAGATGCTGCTTAGGACAGACGGCATCAGTGATGGAAAGAAGTTCACTCTCAGGCATCGTGGGGACCAGGAGACGCAGAAGCTCAAGGAGAACCTCAACCGGCATCCGACATTGTTTTACCAGTTCTGATGCGAAAAGCAGCTCCTGAAACACGGAAGTGACGACAAAGGATAACAAAGAGGTACACACACAGGAAAACTGCTTGAAAAGTGTTTGAACCTGGTCACAGTTGGAATAAAGTCTCTTGAGCGCCATTTTTTCTCTGAGATCTTCCATAGTCTGATTGCCAGCAGTCATCTTGTCCAACCTAAAACATGACTTTTAATAAGTAAAAAAAAAAAAAATTTGTCCCAGGGTCACGACAGACCTACCTAGCCGTCAACGCTGTGCTGACTTGATGACACTTATTGAGCGCGCCCTGGAGGATGGATGACATTCGGCTTTCCAGTTCCAGGCCAAACAGCTCCTCCTGCCTACGGGCTTGCTCTTTCGCATCAGTGTCCTCTGTGTGCGTTTGGGTTGACCAATGAACTGTTTCCAGCTGGTCCAGCTCTCCGTTCTCTTCCTGGAGCTGACGTTCTGCTTCTTCAAGGCCCTGTTGGTTAACCAACTACAATTTAGGGGTGAAAGCGACACAATCCCACAATTCTAGTTGACATCCAATCCCTCTTACCAGGCAGTGCCTCTTTATACTTTGGGCCATTTCTTGTCTCGCCAGATTCTTCTTGGTCTCTCGAAGGTGATGACTTAGCAGGCCGTGAAGGCTGTACAGTGCTCGGGACGTCTCCAAGACTTTGGCCCTCCTGTCAGCCTTTTGGTAGTGCACGGCGGCCATTTGCATTGCCAGACTGTCGGCCTGAGAACGCAAGTAGTCTTCCCTCTCCTTCCTCATCTCCTCTTCTACCTGCATTTACAGTTCAGCAAGCATCACCTCAAATGACCTCATGATGGTTTTATACGAGATATCAAATTGAAGAACTGCACGTTACCCTTCCCTTGTTTCTTACCTTACTTATAACCCCGTGATCCATCTCCCTAGCCGTCTCCTCTAACAGTTGGATCTGGTCTTGAAGTTTTTTCTGGAAGTGAACCAGATCGGATGTAGCTTGTGCTTTCCCGCTGAAATGTGACTTTATCTGTGATAAAATAACAAAATGTGCACGATGAAGTTTAGAAAGGAATCCAGGCCTGCTGTCCCGGTGTGATTAGAAATGAAAACACTCTGTGTGCACTTTTGCTCAGCAGGCTCATAATTGAGTCTGATCACAGCGAGGGGGCAACATTGAAAAGAAAAAAGAAAAATTCTCAGCCACTGGGCTTGAGCAGCAAATCACAAAAACAAGTTTACGGTGCTTATGATGTGTTCACCATTTGTTGCCCACTGTCCTCCCTCCAAGTTGCGAGGCAGTTGTGGACTTTTGTTCTGGACACGGCGTGGGGCAGCATGAGGCATCGGTCCATCACAGAGAGACATTTCTGGAATTCAAGTTTCATTGCCAGGCGCTCATCGCCAGAGAGAGTCAGTTGGGACGAGCACAAACATCTGACAAGGACACATACGAAGACAATCAGGAGACTGGATTTACAATACACTGTGCCACAATTTATTTACAATTCAGGTAAATAAATGACTTGAACTTTGGCAGCTGGACTTGTGGAGTAGATCCATCTGCCCCGATGCCATATGACAACTTTATTCGACTAACCTGAAGAAATCTCTGCAATGAGCCCTGAGCTCCTTCTGCTCTTGCAACTCCCTCTCCATGGCTCTGTTCAGGCTCTCCCTGGTGGTGCTAAGCGTGTGTAAGGCTGCTTTGCCTTCCTGGTGTAGCATCTCTTGGCCCTGCAGGAGCGCACTCCCTCCTTGGCCTGCTTCTGGGTCGACTTGCAGCAGTGAGCTCTGCACGCTTGGCGGCAGGATTGTGAGCAGGGCCTGCATTGTGGAAGGCTGAATGGCTTTGACTTCTGCCATGGAACTCTGGATTACACGCATGGTCACCTTGACGACAGACAGGGGGAGCCAAACAATGCATGGACTGAATGCCCCCTATGTGTGCTTTCTTAAAAAAAGTGTGTGTAGTATTATTTGTACCTTCCGAATATCAGCTGCCGCCTCCTCGTCTAAATTATTGATGAGCTCAGCAAGCTCCAAGCTACAAGTTGTCAGTAGCTCCTGCCAACACTGCAGATGATGGGCTACTTTGATGCTTCCATCTTGATTCTTAGACAGGCCAGACAAGTCCTTCTGTCTCTGCATGTGGACCCTGAGCTGAAGAATGGAGGACATGCTATTTGAGCCACATTATAAGTTGTAGGAAATTTGCATAATTTCATCAGTATATTTTTCAGTATCAAATAAAACGAACCTATATAAACTTTGGAAAGACAGATTTTTCTTTTTGAGCTCTTTTCACCTTAGAGTACAGTATAGAGTTAAATGACAGACAAATGAACCAAACGCTCCAAACCATGTCAGAAATGAGCTCCCTCCGCTTCTTGATGAGACCACAGCGCATGGCTCTCCTCTCTTGGCTCAAAGCGTCATCTAGTCTCTGCCTCACCATTACAAGATCCTTCTGGGCTTTCTCCTGCAGCTGAGTCAGCTTTTCAGCAGACGCCGTGCTCCCTCTGGTGGAAAATATTCAATATTATGCATTAGCTAGGCACAATCACAATGCAATGCAATTCTGAGTCTTAACAGATGGTAATGTTGTAATAGCCCAACCTTCTGATGTGTGTGAACATGCTGTCCAAATTGCTGGAGGTGCTGGCGAAGGTGTCTGAAATGAGACTATTCAGGCTGTGCAGGCTGTGTAGCAAGAATTTCCTCTGTGCATGACGTTCAGCTAGCACATAACGCCAGTTGGCAAGGATCACATCCAGAGTTTCCTCCAGAAGATCCTGGACACAGATAGAACATGTACTTGCAAAAGATGAAGACGGACTGGCATAAATGTGACCACAAAGTGACCACAGCCGCTGGTTGCTGACCTGACACTCAAAGTAACTGTGATGAAGACTACTGGCAGCGGTCTTGTCCAACTCGCCCATCTTTGTGGCTTCATCCAGTTCCTCAGAGAAGATCTTATGAAGCTCCACGCGACGCCATTCGATGATCTCCCTCTGGACCTTTGCCGAGGCTTCTTCGTGGCGGACCAACAACGTGCGCTGCAGGTGAGCCTGGCTCAGTTTGTGCAGCTTCTCCAGCAGGACACTACATTGGAGGAGCTCCTAGTGGAGTCAACATTAAAATGAATTGAACCAAATTGAACTGAAAGCAACTATCTGCAGACGACAGCATCCATCATCTCAACCTGTTGTTCGGCATGTTGACACAGCAGCTCAGCTTGGGCCTTCTCTGCAGCTTCCCTTCGATGCTCTGCTTCCATCTCCTCACGGGTCTCCAGGTTACACTTGCCTGCAAGCGCAGCCATGCGAGCGCCTCGTTCCTCCTTCAGCCGACCTTCCATACCCAGCAGCTGGCCATGAAGCACACTGAGAAGCCGCTGCTGAGCTTGGAGGCTGACCTGGCCGCGATGCCGCAGGCCTCCCAAGAGGACAGACAGAACATCCTTGTAGATCTGAATCCGAGTGGCCTCCAAGTTGTTGGTGGCGTGCAGCAGTGTGGACATTTCTAGGCTATCACGAGTGACATGTAGAGAAAATGACAGTCAAGTCAATTGTTATTTTAAAAAGTGAATACATATAAATGCTTTATTCCCTTACTTCTCCAGCGCCTGATTCATGTTCTGCGGTTCCTCTAGCACCATGATGTCAACAATCTTATCTTCAAAGGTTGCCTCATCTTTAACAGTCTCTGTTATGTTGCAGTCTGCATACTCTGGGTCTGGGTCACTTCTGTTTTTCTGAGCAACAAAAATACGACAAAAAATATTTTCTTCTTTGGCATAAATTATTTTTAATGCAACTGTACAGTGATGACTGGTTGTCATAGTTGTAAAATTTATTTAACTCTAATTTTTTGTTTCATTCATACAAACATTCTACTCATTTTATGAGCACGGTATGTATGTAGTTACCCTTTGCTGAAGAAGATTTAGTCTGGTTCTTGGACCAATCGTGTGAACGGCTAAAAAGCCCAGCAACAGCAGCACCAACGCAACGAAGAACCCAGCAACAAATCCAGCAAAGTGCACACCATGGTTTGGATAAATCTAAAACAAAACAAAATAAATGTGCATATAAGAAATAAATGCAGCAACTTCTGCTTATTTACCATGCAGCACTACTTACCCTGTCTGTGGAATTAACACGCAGTGTCAGATTAGCGGTCAAGGGACCAAACATGCTGACATCGTTCTGTGGGAAAAATAACAAGAAAGCATTTTATTGCTGTTTGGCAATATTGCAACAAAAAGGGAAACTTGAAGCTACCTGTGATAAGTTAGAGAACGTGAGAAAAGCTGGAAGGTCCAGAACTCCACTCTTATGACTTCTTATTTGTGCAGTATAGTTGAGAATCGTTTGGGATCCAGCTGAAAAGTTTAAATAAACTTCAATACGGCTGTACGAATAAAATACTTTATTTATTTATAGTTATGAACCAACAGTCAGGCATACCAGATAAAGCATCAATGGTAAACACTTGGTATCCTCTCTCCACAACCCTGCCTTCAGTTTTTAGGGGTACTATCCCAAATATGGAGTCCCGGATGGCCACCTGAGAGAGGTTAGTGCCACCCACTGGGCTCAGGTTGTGAATCAGCAGGAAGAATGTCAACTGTGGCGGGTCCACTTCAGCCAGCACCTTTGGGTGTGGTCACATGGGTTGATGGTCACTTCCAAAAGCAGATTAGGATAAATACATGTAAACAATATACCTGTGCACACTTGTGAAACTTGACTTTAAAAGCTGCTGGTGGCGTCAAACTCTGAAACTGCAGAAATCCAAATGATAGAGTTATGTATAGTGTTTTGTTTCGAATGGGCAGTAATAGACTAAATATTCTAGTGCATCACCTGAGGAAGAGTGTGACCAGGATCGTATCTGGTGAGTGAGCTTCTGCGATCTCGAGGTTGTAAAATGGCTTTCATGCGAATCAAGGGTTTGTAGAGGGAATGTGCCCATGGTTCAGGAGAAGCAGATGAAGAAACAGCTCTCTCAGCTGAATATGGAGGATGGAAATCCATTTGACCTATGATGTCACAGTGCAGGAACATTTTGCTTAACATTAAAATGCTTGACCAATTAAATGTAAGCGTAATAGTCTTTTTTTTACAATTTAAAACAATTGCCATGTTCGTATTTTTTATATTCAGTGAACATTTGTTTACATACTGTGTGTATGCAGCTGCAGTCCTGTTGGGTTCCCTCCAAAGTCTTTGGTTTCGAGGTAGCTGGAATTGCTCTGCAACATGCAAAACACACAAAGTAAATGCATTAGACTCAAGTAAAATAGGTGCTCTTAAGACACAAATAGTCAAATATTCGCTAACGGGCTACTCACTGCATATTCGTTGCACGAATTTCTTGTCGGCAGTTCGCAGGACCAGCACGTATCATGACTTGATCCGTTGCATGGAAGTTCATTGCCTGGTGTCTCACTTTGGATGGCGATGGGACACCAATTTGACGATGGATTCGTCGGAGAAAAACACGACACTTGGAGGTTGACTAAAACAGACCATATTGTCACATTTTCCGCCATCAAATGTACCGCAAGTTTTTGTTTTGACTGTCACTCGGGAAAGCCGTTCGCCAATGATCGCGTCGGCTCTGCTGCAGAAATACAATCGGAAAACTCCATATTTTTGTAAATGGGTCAAACAAAATAGTTAATGAATAGAATAAAACTGTCAGTCAACGTCCACTCTTCTGCGATTCCGTGCACATCTGCTCCGTTTTGCAAATCACTGCTCACCCAAAAAGTTCCGAAAGTTTAGACGTGAAGGAGAGGCTTTTAAAAAGTTGATTTCAGCATCTACATCTTGTCGTGCTTTCAAATTAAAACAGCATAGTCCGAAATAGTGCGCTAATTAAAACTAAATGGAGTAGATGCAAGCCCACATCCAAAAATAAGCGTTTAATATTTGGATTTTACGTAGTCTCACTAAACTTATCTATTAAAGTAGCCTCTCTTTTCTGATGCATGACCAAGAAAATGTTTTTATTTTGAAAGCTAATGTATTTTAGTTGCTGGTTGGTCGAAAACGTTGCAGAGATTTGAGCTGGTAAAACTTTTGTTGAAGATGCACATTAGTTTTGCTGGATTCTTTTGTAAGAATTTAACATTATGAAGGTGGGGATATGCTTAAGGTAACAATTAGAATCGTGATTTTATTGTGAGGCTTTCATCAATATGCTATTTTGTGCGGAACTGCGCCCACAGAGAAATGTCCGAGCAGAATTTACTAGTCGAATGCGGTACTGACGTTTTAGTCAATTACGTTGAGTCGCTGCACGTCTACACAGGATTGTTGACAGTGGCTACAGTTTGTGGTGGACTAACGGGAATATTAGCCGCTGCCCTTTTCTATACGTTTTGCCTGAAAACTTTAATTTTGACAAGACAGGTAAGCAATCGCCAACATTTTTTCCACCCATTTTACGCATTTCAACTTAGTGCGCATTTATTGTATTCCACCAGGGGCACAATGCAAGAAGGCTACTTGAATCTGATGATGGAGAAGTGGAAAACATCACCAGTGATCATGCGAGCAACAACAGAAAAGAAGCCCCGCCTGCTGCAACTAATGACAAAGTATTATATGTCTTTTAGATTTTTAACCCGTCATATGGTTAACCGTGTGTCTTCATTTTATTTTTTCATTTAATTTGGAACAGGAGAAGAAACAGGAACCGATGAACAGTGATGTTGCAGCATTTGCATCAAGAGCAAAAGTGGTCTACCCCATCAACCAAAAATACAGAGTAAATTTATAACTGCATAATCTATTCGCACACTTAAAGATAACCGCCCACTTTCTCTATTTGTTTGCAGTCGTGCTTGTATTATAATATCTGATGGTGTCTTGTTTCATTCAACAATCTTTGTGGCAGCCTTTAGCAGACGGAGCATCCAACCCTTCTCTTCACGAATGCTCCAAGTTGCCGACAATGCCAAAAGAGGATTCGTCGTCGTCCTTCACAGAGGGAGACTCTCTAAGTCAAGATCTGGACAACGATGACGGCAGCCAGTTCATCTCCTCCTCATCGGTCCCCAAGAACCTGCAGAACCAGAGCTTTGTCAGGGTCTCCCACTACTCCTACACACTGACACAAAAAGGGTAGGTTTTGTGAGGCTTTCAGAATTAAAGATGTTAACATTCACAGGATGTATGAGTGATTTTGTCTTGCTAAATGTTTCTGTTGCAGTTTTGAAGCAAGGATCAACCTCCATTGTTTGGCCCTGAAGGATGTCGAACAGCTCTGCGCTCAACTTCTGGAAGAAAAATATACTGTGAGTGTTTGTCATTTTATTCCTATTACATAATTTAAGAGGCAGCATTTCATGAACATGTCTTAGTACTGGTGATATTTACATGGGATAACATTTTCCTGTCTTAGATTTACCTTCAAATGGTAAAAAAAATATTTTGCAGTCATTTTCCAAGAGACAAAAACGATGCAGACTTCACTAAGCGTATTCTTCAAGTGCAGCAAAAGGTAACCTTTTAAATTAAAAGCAATTCAAAAGGAATTCAAAGTTTCAACAAATAACTGCATTTGAAATTGAAAGAATACAGCCAGGATTGATTTTTGAATCTGTATGAAAGCATGCACTGTTATTTTAGGAATTGGAGGAGCTAAAGAAACAGCTGCCAACAGCCCATACTACCAGTGATGATCATTTGGATGCTCCTTGTACTTTGGAGGAAATGGAGAGATCTCAAAAGAATATTCTAGAAAGCAGCCTTCAAATGGTAATAATTAATTATTCATATCGGAACGAGATTCTTAGTGATGTTCAAACCTTTTTGCAGTCCAAAAGTTTCAGCAAAGTGGTGGAGGAGCTCTGCCAGCATGTGATGAAGAGGACCAGCAGTTTCCCTGCAGATGAAGCACTTGATGCGACAGTCGCTCTCAACCAGACTCTTGTGTTGGTCGAGAATCACCTCATGAAAGCTCAAGAAACTCAAATAATGGTTACCAGTTGGCTGGTTTTTATTTTTTATTTAATTTAATTTTTTTTTTGACTAACCTGGTGTTCTTCTTTTCCAGCAAATTTACCAGAAGCTGTTATGGTGGGAGGAGCTGACAGGGCTTCTCCAGTCCCAACCTGCCTTAGTCCAGCAGGAAGCTTCTCTGAGGCAGAGCTTGATGGCTACGGCCCTGGAGCAGCTGACCAGCGAGGATGTTTTGACTTTCAGCTGCATGGAAACGATACTTTCTCAAGTGCAGCACGCGCTTACAGAAAGTCTTCAACTGTGCAGAGAGGGTGGGGTGAATTCTCTGGTGTACTCGGCATGAATTGTGTGTATGATCATAAAAATGTGACAGCCAAGGTTATTATAGTTCACAAAAATTAATACTGAAAAATAAATATTAATAAGTAAAAATGAACTGAAAGCTGAAAAACCCTCTAATGTATACGACAAAAATGTCTTAATTTGTTTTTGTCTTTTTCAGTTAATGTCATTCATAAGCTTTAATTTTTAATATTTATTTCTAATTTGAATAATATTGTCATTCTCAGTTTGTCATGTTCAATTTAAATCTTTTGGGCACAATCCAGATTACATAAGGAAAACAAAAGAGTTGCTGGCTGAAAAGTGTAGCAAAATGGAGGCAAAGCGAAAAAAGCTTCAGAGGAGCCAGGACAAGGAGAGAAGTCGTGTGCTGGAGCTAAGGCAAACTCACAGTGACCCAGAGCAGCTTTCGAAGGTAAGCACATATTTGGATGGCAAATGCGCAGTCATGCCAGAGACCCATTTTTTTCTTACGATATACAAGTCGTCAAAAAGTTAATGTCCTTTTTCAACCACACAGCTCCAATAGCTGTTGATATTAATTGTGTATATTTTCACCCTATTCATCACCTTTAGGAGTTTCAAGAGCTATTATTAAAACAAAGGCAGAAGCTTTGTGATTTGGAACTCCAACAAAACGACCGGATGGCTGACAACCTCTGCAACGTTTGGACAGTAAGTACTGCACAATATTTGTCACAGTAGACATTTTATTTCGACCACATCTTCTCTTCAGAAACTCCGCAGCAGCTGGTCAAAGAGGCTCCAAGAACGAACCAAAGACATCTTTTGCACGTCTGTTACCGCCCAGTGCAAGCTGTCTGCTGAACGCTGCCAAGCGCTGTGGATGGACGTAGAGCAGCAGTTTTCTGCACATCAGCAGCGGGTGGAGACAACAGCCAGATTGCAAATGGAGCAAATGCAGGCTCAGATTGATCAAGAACGACAGGTACAGATACCAAACTGCACAATCCATATTTATAATTGTTGTGCATTTTCTGGACTGTTCTCCATAGGTTTCATTGACTCATTTTTTTCAAGGTATGGACTGAGTCCACAGCTCTAATGCATGCCAGCCTCAAGCATCTGAAGAACCAGCAGATGAAAATCCTACGAGCCATGGTGGTCAGTCAGAGCTACACACTTAACAGGTAATACTGAACGACCACTAAAAGAGAGACGCTCATGGCATCCTCCAGGGTCAGTCCTTAAAGTTATGTTCATATTATTGTCCAATCGGACCTTTTCTCAGTCAAGTGGGGGAGTTGCTGGATGAGAAACATGAGCACCTGCTGGCATGCGTGCAGCGCCACTTCATGGCCAGACACTTTTGTCTACACCTGCTTAAAGAGATGAGACTTTCCAAGCTGAAGGTTCTGTCTCAGACCGACTTTCGGGCTTTGCTGATGAAGGAGCCTGCCACAGTCCACTCCTGTGTTGATTCAGCTCTCAAGGTAGGGAGAATATTGAGAAATCATCCATGACCATCTTGAATTACTTTTTGTTTTCGTGACCTCATAACAATAGGACAGCAGTGCTAGCCTAGCAGAGAAGCATCTGGTTCCAGAGAGTCAACTGGTGAGTCATAGTTTCCATCAGGAATTTTTGTCGGAGTTGGAAACAGGGACAGAGATTCTTCAGAATCATGCGCAGTTGGTGCTCGGCAACGCCCTCAGCCACGGCATCTTACAACTGATGGAAAGCCGGCTCTCGGAATCACAAAGCAGCTCTACGGATGAAGACGACTTGAAGGTGTTTTCTCAGGGAACTACAGATTTTTTTTTTCCCAGTCCTGACATAATGACGAATAATTTCTTAATACCGTTTCCCCTTTTAGCATCATCTAACAGAGGCTGCTTCTGAGAGTGTATACGTGACCAAAGATTCTCTTACTGCTCTCGTCCAAAGCTACTATGCTAGCTTACAAGATATTGCTCAAAAACTGCAGCCACCTCAGTCAAACACGAATCTTGGTGAGACGACCACACTGCTAAATTCTTATTGCATCTTTTGACAGAAAATTTGGTTTGAATCATATGATTTCGATGCAGATGTGACCGAGGAAGCCTCCAGTAGCAGTCGGTTGAACAAAGCGTTGATACGGGAATTGGAGAACTGGGGAAGGAAACCCACCTCTGCTAAGTTTCAACAGAGGTACAAGAAGCATAATAATTGTTTAAGTGGCATCGATGACGTTTTTTTTTTTCTTTTAGGGTTGAGGTCCACAAAAGGAAATTGTTAGAGCATTGCGATCTGGAGCAGGAGATGATGTGTGAGGAACTGAGACGAAGAAAAGTAGCCCAGACTCAAACGTTAGAAAGGATCAATGGACTACTACAGGTTAGTCAATATAAAGCAGATCAGACATAAGATGTTTATCAGTTCCGTGAGCACCGTGTTCTCGTGTCCATTAGGAGGCAGAAAGAGGCTTCATAAGTGATTTGGCAGCATTGGCTCGGGTTTCCATCCACAGTCCAGACATAGAAGACAGCGATGAAGATGACAACGCGGGTAAGCCCATGTTCTCTGGTGGGGGAAACCACGCTCATGCTTTGCTTGCTCTTCATGAATTCATGTTCCACAGGGGAAGTGAATGCCTCTATAATGGACCTTCTTGCCCGGAACCCAGCCCTAGATCCAGCCTTGAATCCATCACTGACTCCAAGTGTTGTCACTCCAGCCTCATCAAAACTGACAAAAAAGAAAAAAAGAGATCCAGAAGCTCATATCAGTTAAAAATGTTTTTATATATTTGGTATTGTACAGTCTACTTGGTCTGAAAGGGTTATGTTTTAAATACAATACAATTTTCCCATGCATTTTTTTTCCTATTGCTGTATTTCCATCCATCCTATCAATATAGAATCTATTGAAATGTTTGATCTTGTTCCTCCACACCAAACACATCCTTTATGTTTCTTGCTTTATGCACTGGTGGACAGCCATCTTGGAACAACAGGAACAAAACAATATTCTCTCAACTGTTTCTATTATTTTGGAAGCCGAGACTTGCATATATATTGTCCTCATTACACATTGCAACTTTGTCAACATTTGTCTCATTCCACAGCTTGTTTGCTGCATTGATTCTCCCATTGGATGTACTTCTCTTGAGTTACCAAGCAAATTAGCAATGTCAATTCGGATTGTGGGAGAGTGCAACCACTCAGATGAAAGCCTTGACCCTCCCTTGTCTTAATGGGGTTTTAAGTACAACACTTTATGGTCTATAATGCAGAGTAATGGTGAGGTCTGGGACGACTGGAGCAAGGCAGACACTTGTGTTTGGAGATGGCAATCCAGCAGGCAATCTAGCCCAGATTGATGGTCTATTGGTGTGTAAAGTGTGTCAATTAGAAGACATCAAATTTTAATCTGCTCTTTTTATATTAGCAAATTGCTCGCATGACCTGGATGACACCTTGGAGAGATAATCTTTTGAGTAAGGCATCCTGTCAGAGGGTGTGTTACTCTGAAGTCATCCACAAAGTGGCTGCACTGATTTTATAGGTAATGACACTCAATAGTGGCAAGGGAAACCATTTTGCATGTATATTGAGGTCCCGTAGGGGACTGCAGCGACTTGTGGGAAGATGACCTGATTTCTAATTTTCTCTCCTGCTTGAGCTGCGGACTCTACGGCTACAAACACAAGAGACACACCAAAGAAGGAGGGTAGTATGATTTGGACTGGATCTAATTGCATTATTTTTTCACTTTTGACGGACGCATGAGAGGCTGAAGTCGGTATTTAAAATATTCAGGTGAGTGTGGATATTCGTTTGTATGTCCTTGATGTTTACAACGTCGTCGTGTGTCTGACGGCACTAAATGCACTATGCGCGTGTGGCAAATGGACTGCACGTATGTAGCACATTTATATTTTATATTATATTATGAATCATCTGCGAAACATTCAATGATATAATTTGCTGCACATACTCTCGCTTTCATTCTTGAGCATTTACTTTATGTCAAATGAAATAGGAATGTACCTTGCAACGCGTCACAGTGTTGGAGTTATTTTAGGGCTCCCAAATAAGGTCGTTGTCTAAATTCACACGAAAGGTTTTTTGAGGTAGTGCCCATTTTTCTATCATCTGATAAAAAAAAAAAATTCAACATCAGTTTCATTTATTTTGCAATTTATTCCACCACTAAATTTAAGTGGTAATGCTCTGTTTTTGAGTTTTTTTTTAAAAGAATCAACACGTTCTAAGGCAAAATAGCCTACAGCAAAATACACACATATTTTGTCAATGCAGATGAACAAACTGTATTTTTCTTACAAATACATTTTTGCATTTCAAAAAGAAATAGTACACACAAGAAAAGTGGATCATCATTTTTAAATAAGGCACATTGCTGTGAATAGTATATAATTATTATTTGTTTTTTTAGATTGCTATGATTTATTTCTCAGGTGGGCAGCCATGGCAAACCTGCAGCAAGAATACCCTGGAGTCCTCATGGGGATCCTTGAAGAACTGGCTACCATGCGTCAGTGGTTGACCTTCCAGGACCTTTGTCGTATGGTCAGCACCCGCTTTGACTTGGAACACCTCATTGAGCTCAGGAGTTTGTTGTTTGCTGCTGCTAGCCAGGACCCCTGTTTTCCAGCCACTCTTTTTAGAGATCGAGTTTCCACCAGGGGACAAGGGCTGTCACCAATAGGTGTCGCTGCTGACATCGTGACAATTTTTAACCTTATTCAGATGACGGGTGGGGCCACTGATGACAGCCAACCAATGAGAACTCAGACGGTCCTCCCTGTGGACCAGTCCCCAGGTCCCAGTCTGCCCGGGATCCACCACCTGAACGTTCCGAGTAGAGAGAGAGTACGCACTCACTCTGACTCCAGTGCAAGTCTTATCGACAAGCACTTGCTCTTTCCACATTCCAATTATTCAGTGCGTAAGCGTGGCAGTCTCCCCCCCGATCCCATCTCACTTGTATCGCCCCCTCCCGCCAGGACGCGGGCTGTGTCTTTCGACTTGCCTCACACCACACTTTTGTATTCCAGTGGACAGATCCCCGCCAAGACCATGAAGGATATTTACCTGCCTTTGGAAACGGACAGCGAGTCAAGTGGCGATTCAGCTCCGGTTGAGGTGTTTGAAACCGAACAGGAGTCATCAATCGACCAGAAGAGAAACATCTTTAAGAAGGACTTCCACAATCAGCCACCTCTCATACCACAGGTGACCGTCAACAGCGAGTCTCCCAGTCCCAAGAGGGAGAAAGGCTTTGACAATCACAACTTTGAAATGATCCCTAACCCTTACCCTTCGCCCACCGCAGTCCAGCAGGCTCCGGAAGAGCGGACCAAACATGAAAGTCTGGATGACCTGCAGGACTCCACTTATTTCGGACCTGGATCGATCCCAGAGCGGTCCCAGAAACACTTGAAGCCTCCCCGAGGGCAAAGGCCCATCTGGAGTAACAAGAGTCACAGTCTGGAGGACCGGATCAGCCCAGCCGGCGTTGGTATGGGACCTGAAACCCGTGGTGGAAAACTACAAAGGCGATCAAGGCCCGCTATGAGCAAAATGGGGGGTTCTTTGGGGGGCGAGATTGGGGACATTGAATTTGACGGAATGAAGGCTCAAGGAACCCAGACCGATCCTCCAGACACCCGGCGTCTCCGTAGCTTGGTCCATGCAGACCGCCTGTCCTTCATGACTTCTTTGGATGATCCAGACTTTGCCGATGATGACATAAGTGCCATCTTCCGCTTTTTAGATGACATAAGCATGTGTGGCTCCACGGGAGTCCTGCACCCTAACGATGGATCCGGGGCGCTCAACCAGGATACCCCGGAGGCCAGACGGGGCCGCCTAGGCCAACTCCAAAGGCTTTTCCATTCTCTGGAAAGCAGCGATGATGGACTAAAAGCCAGCGTGTGCAAGCTGCTGCTCCGTATGAACCAGATCGAGCGACAGTTGGAATCGCTAAATGATGTCAAAGCCGAGATCTCTCAGGTCTTGTCTGCTTTGCAGCGACTGGATGAAAAGATCCCGCAGCCCGCCATCGATGGCGCACAGAGCAGCGGTGACCGATGGCTGGAGCCCCTCAGCGGCGTGTCCTCCTTCATGAGCCACCCCATCACCCCCTCAGAATCATCTGAGCCTCAGCCTTTATCTGTATCCGAGCATCTCTTTCCTGCAACCAGCACTCATAGTCTGGATTGGAACAAATGGAAAGCTCCTGGGGAACAGACAGACAGTGGTAAATGTCAAGGTGAGACAAAAGCGGGCAAAGACGGAAAAGCGTCTCGTCGCGCCTCGACAAACGAGCCCGGGGAGAAAGGGCCGTCGGATTCCAAGCGATCAAATGTGTCAAGCATGGCAAAAGACTGGATGGTGACTTTCTCCAAAATGAAAGGTGGCAAATCACAAGAGAAAACTGGACAGGTGAAGTATTTCTCTAACATATTTGGATAACTCCAGTTCACCCGTGACTAAGTGGACAAGCAGTACAAAAAATGGTTGGATAGATTTGAACAGTATTAACAGTCGTAAAAGTGTAAATCTATAGTATTTGATGACAATTTGAGGGTAATTCTGTTTCTAGGAAGAGCAGCCAAGCCGAACTGCCAGACTTCTTTCTCAGAAGTCGTCCAGCTTGGTGGAGCAAGTATTTAGCTCGTCCTTGTTTGGCAACAAAGAAAGCAGCCTGACTGGGGGCCTCGCCGCAGGAAAAATTATGGACCCCAGACTGGCTGAAGCGAGAGGAAGAGCCGTGTGGACCGTAGACGAGCGAGAGTCACGAGTCTCCCCTTTGCAGGTAGTTTTAATTGAATGACTCTTTCCAGATTATTGTGTAAAATGAAATGATAATGTCACGCAGGGTCGTGATTCTCTCAATCCTAACAACATGGAGTTCTGGATGGACGACATCTACACTCCGGGCTATGATGCGTTACTCAGGCGTAAAGAGGCTGGCCAACGCCGGGCCAAAGTTTGCAAGTTGTTGGCGCTCATCGCTGTTGTACTTGGTATCATACTCATCATTGTCATTCCCATTTGCACCATGAGATCATGAGAAATTGCGTGAGGACATTTTGCACATTATTCTGCAAGAATTGCTTCTTTTCACCTACAGTTTTCATTTCTTTATACAGGCTGCGTAAATTTAGTTTGTAATACTTAGCAATCAGTCATTTTCCCAATCCCTCCCAAGTGCATACATTTTTTCAAATATAGTATGTATGCGATATTGTAATATATTTAATACTGAGCCGTTATCGCAGATGTATGAATGCCTTCATCAGCATGCGTTTCAAATATACAATTTTCTCTTTGTTTTGTGTTCATAAGCCTCATCTATTAAACCGGAGAACGCAAGTATTAAATCTGCACAAGGAATATTTGTATTTTAGCGTCAGGTTTCAAGAAGATTATGTCTTGCTGCTGTTGATGTTGCTGCTGATAATGAATGGAAGAGGATAGGAAGTATTTTCCAGGAAACTCTCTTAGAGGGAGTTTCCACTTGTAATTCAATTGATGGGCTGTTTGGAGTGCATCCTGGCGCATTAGCTTCTCCCTCCACTCACCGGACCAAGGTTTTTCCCAACATGCCGACTCAATAACAATTTCATTTAACCTCCCCTCACAGTGATGAATGTGGTTTTTACTGTGTGAAGGTCCATTTTGTTAAAACGTCCAGTTAACCCAAGAGGCTTAGACTGACTTTCAGTGCCAGGCTGTTAATCGTGACTTAATGCGGCCAACAAATACACATGAATCTTGTACATATTTTCCAATCGTGATATGATTACAAACCATGGTCTGTGTGTTTATATGACTAATTAATTTTGCATTAAAGACACCGTCATTTACTATTTGTTTATTGTATAGAAAGACAACAAAATTCGCAATTGTTAATGTCACTATGTATCATTTGATATGATGGACTTTCTTTCTTTAAGAATGCTGTGCTGTATCCAATATTTTTGATACAACTATGCATATCAGTTTACGGTGCACATTTTCAAAACATGTTTTCTCTTTCCAGACTTAAAATGTTGCCTCTTGCTTTGAGTGCACAAATATGCACAAGGTCTAATGAGAGTGTGTTTTGCTTTAGCACATCCTACTAAGTGGATGTGCGTCCACCATGCGTTCCCCGTGAGAGTGTTTGCAGATCCATTATACCAACGTTGCCACTAAAGTGTAGTCAGCACAATATGCAGGTGCTTTCTCTAAAACTCGTGTGCATTAGTCTCTTATTGCCCTTTCTCCCCCTTGAGACGCTTTCATGAATTTTAGACATTGTTGTTGCAGTCTCAGGTAAATAGGCACTTATTGTAAATGAAAAAAAAAAAAGCCTGTAAACAGAATATTGCAGCACAACTTGGTGGTTGGCAATGCTTGATGAAAACAGCACAAATGAGTTCATGTTGCCTGAATGAAAATGCCTTTGCACTGTATTGAATTATATGATTCACACAAACAATAAAATATTGGTGAAATAAAAAAAAAGATGAGGGGGAAATTCGTCATGTATTTAAGTTTTTATCACACAAAATAAATATTAATACTCAATTTCACACAATTGGACAATTTCTTCTTCTATTAAGGTAACATGTTTATGGAATGAGGGAGGAAGCCAGAGAACCCAACTTTTTTAAGCATGCGCATCAGCTACAGGATCATAGCCATTCTTGCTGTAGTTACATCAATAGACCTGTAGTAGCGCTAGAGTGTAAAGGTTCTGGTCTATTTACCGAAGAAGAAATCCAAAACCGGCGCTGATTTTGAATTTTGCTGAAGAATGTGTAAACTGTATCAGGCAGGTGTGGCACTGCAAGATCGGAGTGGGAATTAACTCCGTTTTGTGTTAACTTCTTTCAACGTTGCCTAGGTCGTTACATGTCACGTGCATTACTGTGAGAGATACGTTACACAGGTAATTACTTTTATTTATTTTTTGTAAATCTGCGTTGCGGGTACAACTTGCATAAATGTGATTTCAAATCATGCCGATGCGGTTCTTAATCTTGTGGTTAAAACAGTGTATGTGTTACTTTAATGTACGCCAGAGTAGTAATTGTACTTTCCTGGTCAACCGAGTCATCGATTTACCACCTAATGTTGGTTTCATGTAGCCTAACGTTGCTAGCCGCAGAAGGAAACAATGGAGTCGGCAGTGGTCAATCTTTACAACCAGTTCCAAAGTTTGCGGAGCCAGATGGACGCCCTGAATGAGAGCGTAGAACCACGTAAGTTACTGCAACTCTTCTCCAGTGTCAACAACCTGAAATCTACATTTTCAATATTTATAGTACAGAGTAACACACAAATGTATTTTTGCATTAAATATGTACAGCTGAGTAAACATTACTGCATTGTTGTAATGCTTTGTACGTGTTTGCTTTTTGTTTGTTGTAATTGTATGGTAGTTATTCTTGCAGTCTTAAATTTAAGTTGATGTGCACGTGACATGAAACCAGCGCCATCATTGCTTCTTGCACAGAGGCTGTTGTCGGCACTTGTGACAGATATTCTTTCTGTTGTTTAAATAGAGTTTCTCCAGATGGCCCTCAACTTTGAGGACTGCCGAAAGAAGTGGTTGCAGTCAGGGGAGGAGCTGCTATCCTGCAAAGAGATGCTGGCTAAAGTTGAAACCGAGAGAGGAGCTTTAGAGGTCAGACTGAAGCATGCACGCAACCAAGTGGACGTGGAGATCAGGCGGCGGCAGAAGGCTGAAGCTGTCTATGAGAAGCTGGTTTGTAACATTTGAATCATGAAGCTTGGTATGTGCAGTGGAACCTCCAAAATCAAACACTTTCCAGCCCTAAACAGTTACCGTCATGGAACCTTGTGATGTTAAAGGCGCTATAACATTACCTTTTGGCTTTAATATAGAAGTCTCTCATTACAATCATTTTTTGCCATATTTTTCCAGAAAAATTGTGTAGAGCTCCAAATTGTACCTCTCTAGGGGGCTTGACTTTGGATATTCCATTGTATTTGAATGGAAGACACACATTATTTAAAATACTAGATAAGTAGGTATCACTAAAATGATTCACTCCTCTGATCTTTTACCAGGAACGACAACTACAGCTAATCCGGGACATGCTGACAACAGAGAACAGTAGCATCCACCTAAGTGAGGAGCAGCGCTCTGCCCTGGCCTTCCTCAGCGCGCACTCGCAGGCTGCACAGTCTGCTATGTCCAACCTTAACGCCAGCAGAAGGTTAGCTTTTCTATCGGTGTTTTGCCATTAAGAGTTTTTTTTTAATAGAGACAAATGTGTGCTTCATTCTAAATGCCAAGATATACATAATTCAGAAGTGTTGATCAATATATGACGTATTGCACAAATTCTGTCACTAACTACTGACACTGGTTGTCTTGCAGGTTGATGACCATTGATGAATCAACCTCTATCATGTCAGACATCAGCTTTGATCAAACAGATGACTCCTTGGTACATATATTCAATCTTATACGAATTAAAACTTTTGTACTTGTACATTCAGACATGCTGCGATTTACCGCTAATCCCATTTTCTGTAGGGCTGTGATGCTTCTGTCATGAAGACAGTGAGACTGCAGAAACGTCCGAAACGAGTGAGTCTAAAATTTGAAATCAACATAACAGTGTTGGTAACCAGATTTTTGTGATGCACCAAAATGACACCATGGTTTGTTTGTTTGTTTTTTTTTACATTGCGGGAAAATGTTCATAAACTCAAAACACAAAATGTAATCCTATTTAACAGATGCAAAATAAATAAAATGGTAAAACCTGAAAGTATTCAATCTATCAATGTGAAATGTTGCTTCCCCCTCATTGTTTCAGCCGTTTCAGAAGGCAAACCAGATGACTACTTTTAAAACGTCCTTTGTATTCCACAGCGTTCCTCTCGAAAGCTTGAGGTTCCCCCTCAAGCCATGAAGAAACCACGCTCCGCGGGCCGACCATCTGATCGAGTAAGTGTGCTTCAAATTTGACATTTATTGTGTGTCTGCTCTCTCTTTTAAAAACATTTCCTGAAAATGTCATTGGATCTAGATAAACGACTCCATCGTTGCCAAAACCACCATCACTGTGCCGGTAAATGGCGGTGCTGTCGAGGCTGTCTCCACTATCGAGACAATCCCCTACGCGACACGCGGCAGAAAGAAGAGTGGTAGGAAATTCCTGATGACTCGTTTCACTTGTGGTAACTGAATTCAAATGTAGTTTGCTCTTATAAAATCATGCGATGCGATTTTGCTGACAGCTGGCCAAGTCTGGGCTGAATCAACCTCGGAAACCAACAGTGAAGCACCCGGCACACCAGTCTCAGATTTTCCCGCTCACCTCCGAACCCCCAAAGCCCAGACAGGAGGAAAGCAGCACGTGTTTGTCCCCAAAACAGTGAGCTGTTACCAT
The DNA here is from genome assembly GCF_024217435.2 of Syngnathus scovelli. Classification (NCBI taxonomy): domain Eukaryota; kingdom Metazoa; phylum Chordata; class Actinopteri; order Syngnathiformes; family Syngnathidae; genus Syngnathus; species Syngnathus scovelli. The sequence goes on along the minus strand of NC_090857.1, from coordinate 5,659,521 downwards.
AACCTTGTATCCATCAAGCAATTTGCTCTGATTTAGTACAACCAATTTTGGTCACTGCTGAAATATACTGCGATCTCTCATTCTGTTCCTCTGGCTTTGTGTAACGTTTGTTTTTTTTTACCCACAAAGGTGATCAAATCAGAGTTCTGTGCACCGTGCGGGAGAAGAACAAAGTTTGGCAAGATGTATCTTCGCTGCCAGGACTGCAGGATGGTGACTCACCCAGAGTGCCGCGACTGTTGCCCCCTGCCCTGCAATCCTGTGTCCATCAGCACTCCCATCCGGACTGCAGAGGTAGGTGCAGCATGTCTTTCAGACAGGATATCTCTAGTCAGCAGTCTTCGTACAACTTGACACACAATTCAAACAATTCACGTTGTGTGTTTGCAGAGCACCCTGGCTGACTTTGCGCCAGCCACTTCTCCAAAGATCCCAGCTTTGGTCATCTATTGTATTAAAGAGATTGAACGCAGAGGCCTGCATGAGGTGAGTGAGCCTCTTTTAGATTTTGCTTTATTTTTTAACATTTTTTTTCATTCATATTTGCGTTAATTCCCCGTTCACTGTATCACAGCATCAGATTTCTTAACCTCTCCCAGGTTGGCCTGTACAGAATCTCTGGCCAGGAGCGTCAGGTGAAAGAGCTGAAGGAAAAGCTGATTCGAGGAAAGACCCTGCCAGCGCTCAGCAAAGTAGAAGACATCAATGTCATCACTGGCGTTCTCAAAGATTTCCTCAGGAACCTTCCTGAGCCTCTTCTCACCTTCCGCCTCAACAAAACCTTCATGGCGTCAGCTGGTCAGTGTTCTTTCTTAATCCACTGTGTTTGTAGACAACAATTGGTGTGATGTAGCGATGACAAATGACGAGGGTCTTTGACATCTTTAATCAAAATACACCAAGGATAAAGAAATCAGTTAGCTCATACAATGTGAATAAACAAATTAAACAAATCGTAAGTGAGGAAAGAGAAGAACTGCTCGTTCACAGTCACATTTTCAGAAATAGGCTTGTCCAGTACTCCACGTACAACCGTGTGTATACAATAAAACATTCATTTCCATAACATGTCCCCCACTGTGATGTCATCGTAGAAATCCAGGATGATGGGAACAGTCTTGCCTCGGTGTGCCAAACCATCAGCGAGCTGCCTCAACCCAACCGAGACACTCTGGCCTGCATCATGATCCATCTGCAGAAGTAACTTTCATTACGTTTTCAAGCGCAACTTTTAACTCTTCTTCACCTGTGAGATTTTGTGAGTCCAAGTATTTTATTCAATATTAAAACAGTGAGCAGGCATTTCATAATTTCCCTCCCAGAGTATCAAAGTGTTCAGATACAAAGATGGACGTGACAAACCTGGCCAAGGTGTTCGGACCGACCCTTGTGGGCCACGCTGTTCCAAACCCAGACGCAGTGACTATCCTGAGTGACACAAGCAAACAACCACGGGTAAAGTATATTCTTCTTTCATAAGTAACATACTCTGAGTGTCATTATTTTCTTCTGAATTCACTTGGACTCATTTTTTTCCCACCTTCCAGGTAGTTGAGCGCTTGTTTAGTATCCCAGCAAGCTACTGGAGTCAGTATGCACATCCAGATAATATAGACATGGGGGATACTAACTTTCCAGAGACTCCAAAACATGATGGTAAATAAATCAGTACAGGTCATACGTGATGGTTACATGTTGAAACCAAATGTTGCCGCCCCCTCCAATCATTTTCAAGCATTCATGTATAATAAGCTGAACTGCACCTTCAATTAGTATGAACTCACCCTAATGTGGTTTTGGCAGTAAGCATGCTTGGGCCACTGACCACTCCTGAACACCAGTTGATGACAAAGACGCCCTCCTCCAGCTCGCTGTCAAAGCGGATGATGCAGACCCTGTCCAGCACCACCTTGTAAGTGCATTCACAGACAACATGTTACTAATATGCATAACATGCAGAATAAAGCAACATATTAGGTTTAATGTGCACAATATTCTAAACATGTTGTTCAAAACCAATCCTTAGATTTACGGGCAAGAATAAAACAACTGCCAGCCCCCGGCCCAGGTTCTTCGAATCACCACAACTGAAGTAACGGCCAACTGGAGTTGGCAAACAAAGCTGATGCGTGAGTTTTGTATTACTAGCTGCAATAACAAGCTCTGTTTCCACAAGAATGTAAGTAAAACTAACGTGCAATTTTATATGAAATATGCCTTATATCAACATGTTGTTGACTTTCTAATCAGATTTTTACTCGTGAAGAATTTTTCTACCTCTTTGGTTACTGCAGTAAGTCCTGACTTAAGGACCAAAACTGTGCTAATGAGGTTTTGAGGCTTTAATGACCAAACAATTGCAGCCCGAAGGATGTTTTCTTTTGTGTGCTCAATCATCCATTGATAAATGTGTGGTTGTAACCACAACCTCAGGGATGAAACTGGGCCAAAGGGAGAAAAGAGAAAAAAATCATTTATTTGATTTCAGAATTTTGTGTGATTGAGCTGAAACCTACTTTTAAAACACACTTAACACTGTATTTTTTTGTTTATTTTATGTGGTAAGGCTGATTAGTAATCAGACTAATGTATATGCTTAAGTAACACTACTAACATCAACACTGATCTCGAATGAGAATCACGCAGTATTTTGCACTGTATCTATGCAAGAAATTGAATTAATGTGCTCACCACTAGAGGCTGCTGTTGTATTACTGTTATGCTTCCATTATGATCGTGCAATTGTAACTACTAGCTATTGACGGGATATCCTCCTCAACCCTTAAGTGCCAATACTGCATTTTTATAAGCATTTCAAACTTCACACATTTATATGCCAACTGTGCCTTTTTATGTTATAGTTTGACCAAAAACGTTTGATTCAAATGAGTTGTCAGTCTTTTCAATGAAGTGTGTTGGGAAATCATGTCTGAGAAATTTAACTCTAATGCTTTTTTTTCTTCCAAATATCTGTTCTATACCCGTTTTTGCTAACCCTAACTGGTGTCGAGCGACACTCCAAAAAGAACACAATCCACAGTTTAGGTAAAAAGAAATAAAGCATTAAATGTCATTTGGTCTCGTCTTGGTGTTCATGTATTTGCAAGCCATTTGAGGTGAGACTCATTATGATGTGTGAGCTGCAATCCTGGCAGCACAACTATTGACCGGCATTTTTTACTAATCTCATTGAATACTGAATTTCTGGCCCCCCTCTTAGCTGTGCCACGGAAATATTAAAATATGTGCCAGTTTATCTATTTTATATTTTTTTCTTTGCTGAGGAGACTCTTCAAAAATGTTTGCATTTCAAATCAACATTAATAGTTCATTAGCCTGAAATGAGGCCTCCTGTGTGTGGATGTGTCCCCTCACGTGGGAACGCTGTGTTTATTTACGGCGTACTGTGCAGCATAAGCCCGCCCGCTGCAGGCGTCAAACAGCTGGCCTTGTATGTGTGCGTGGGGTTCTCTCCATGTTCCAGCCAGAGTGAGCGCTGTTAGAGCTCCACTCTGCTGCGGGACTGCAGGGGCCAAAAGAGAAACTAGTCCAATTAAGAGCGCTTAGATAAATTACATTGTAAGCTTGTAAACAACAGTATCAAAGACTTCTGTTTATATAGTGAAATGCGACTTGTGGAGAAGGAGGTGTATGATTACAGTTTCCGGGAGATGAATGCAATCAATGCATTATTGTATTCCTAAGCTTTGCTTATTGCTCTTATCGACTGTTTGCAGATTGAGTTTATGTTCATCATCCTCGAGCTCTCTATGGCTTGGAGTCTGTCGACTACTCGAGTTTAGAGCCGATAAGTCAGCACCTGTGACACGTCAACTCAATAACTGCCAGTCAAAGCTAGTTGATGCGCTATCCTACAGCAAACATTGCACAATCATGATATTTCTATGCAATATGAGGAGCAACACGTATTTGTTGCATTCTTTGCAGGCTAGGCATGTCTCTGAGGAGAGAAAAAAAAAGTGCTCCCACTGATTTGTTTCTACGTTCAGTGAATTATGAAATCAATATACTTTCCACTTGGTGAGTTAAATGTACAAAATGCTGAAAAACCAAATCATACTTGGCACGCTAACCGCTAATACTGTAGATGTGTGGCTTGTTTGCCTTTCAGTGCTCGCTCACTATCTCTTCTTAGGCCCTATCGCTCAACTGCCACCACCCCAAACAACACACACACAAACTCCTTCTCCACGCCTTTGAATCAAACTGCCATCTTAGTCGGCTACCACGCGTGGTCGATACCTTGTTACCACAGAGAAATCAATTATCTCGACCAAGCAGCAGGCGTCGGCGGCAGTAATGAAAGAATGTTCCTTCTTTCCAGACAATGACCGTAGTCATTAAATATGAATTTATCATTGGCTGATGAGATTTATGGGGCCCCGAGTTCACGCTCTCTGGCTACTAGTGTAAACTATGATCAACTAAGGGAAACAGATTGTCATGACAATGATGACTGTAATGATGTGTGCCCAAAATGGCAGTGAAAGGATTCGGCCAGTAAAATGATGCCATCCTTTTAAGACTAGAAGAACGTGTTCCACTGCGACTGGCTGGCAACCAGTTTAGGGTGTGCCCCGTGTACCGCCCAAAGACTGGCAGGATAGGCGCCCACATCCTTCGTGAGGATAAGCGGTTCGGAACATGAATGAATGTGTTCCCACTTTTTTCTTGAGCCAATCAGTGCTTAATTATTTACAAGGAAACATTTGGAGATGCAGCAGTGTACGTTTAAACTTTACAAAGTCGAGCTGTGACTAATGCAGGAACCTCCCTGCATTTTGTAGTTGTATTTAGAAACAATGTCTATAACAAATGTGAAGTTTTACCATGACAGTACAAAGAGTTGAATATGTCAGGTTAAAAGAGACAGTATAGAAAATGTGTTTATGCTTAGCTTAGTCTAGAAACATGTTTTTTTAATAATAAAAAAGTAGGCCATTTATGTTCCATGAAATCCAGAGTGACTTTTTTGTCATGTCTGCTGAAAAAATTAGGAAAAAGCATATGGTTCAACATCACCAAGGACTTTTGCTACAAAATTATATATTTGAATGTAATGTTTTTTTTCCCCCAACATAAAACCTGCTCTATAGCGTGACATCAAACCATCGGCCTGCCTCACACGTCAAAAAAATCTTTTTTATGATGACAACAGTGAAGCAAAAATTACCGGCCTGTGCTGGGGAAAATGGTGGACATTAAAGCACAAAAAAAAATCAGTTGACATCTTTTGGGGCTATACAGCAAAGTGAGTGGCACTTGCGTTGAAATGCCTCCGCCGCCGCCGCCTACGTGGGCAGAGGAGGCTTTTTAGATTTGATGTTCGGGCGTTGTTCCTTCAGGTGACAAGAGAGATGGCAGTGATGCCAGGAATGGCTGACGGCTACGTGGGCACGCCAGCCTTCCCAAACCGAGGCCATTTGGGTTTTTAATGAGCGCCCCCGACAACATGTCTGTCGCCTGCTGATAGAAGTGGCGAGGAGGGAAAAAAAAAAGCTTCATAGCACGCCCATTACCACAGCCTGATAGAAAGTAAACGAGGGCTTGCTTGCTCTTAAGGCAGCAATAAATTCCATTTTAATGGTGGACCACAAGCAGTAGCAGATCCTCAGCACTCTGTTGTGTTTGATGCCAAATTGTGCAGAATAAACAGATTTGCTGTGTAGCTGCTCCATACACTGACTTTCTTTTGCACTCTTTCCCCCCATACACCAAATTTCCCATTTGTTGCTGTTGTGCAAAAATCTGATGAACTGTCACAAAAATGACAAGCGCTTTGATGTTTTCTTTTTTTACCCCTTCCTCGCTCAGCTAGCTGAGTGCTCAAATCAAAATGTCATTCAAATACCAGCATTTTGTTTTAAAGGCAAATGCAAGTTACTTTGAAATCAAGACATCGCTGTCCCGCATCGCTCCCTTTTGTTTTGCACTTGATGAAACTTTGATCATCCAGAGTCGTTTTCGCAGACAAGCCACCACCCACTCGAAAGCATCTGTTTTCACAAATGTGAACAAAGATGAAATACAGAACATTTTTACAATTTGAATGCCAGAATTTGCAAGTTATTGTTTTAATGTCTTATCATTAGTTATGGTTAGTTTATTTTTACCCTTGTACGACGGCTAAAGGTGTTAAAAATGCTATTTAAAGGAGCTCACATTTTAAGACGCTATGGCCTCACATGTAAATGATGCACATACAAATGCAAACCCCTGTAAGTGTGCAGGTGGATGTTTGCGTGTTCCTTCTTACATGAGTGCTTCCCAGTCCTTGTGATTGAATGTGAATGTTTGTGCAGGCGTGCGTGATATGGAATAGCGGAGTAAGCACGAATGTTTTCTTTTCCTCTATGACAAGCCTACTACTGTTTGTGAGTCTGTGTTACAGTGTTTTTTTTCTGCATGGATAGACCCGGCCATAAGTAGCATTCTCATGCTTTTATATATACATCTATCTTTAAAACACACATACCAATCGCCATCATATTATTTTTAGCAGTCTCTTTTCATTAGCGTCACTCGTAATGCTACAACCGCACTACTGCCATTACCAATGGCTGATGTCAGTTTAGCTTAGCGTTGAAGTCTGATGTAACAAATATTCCTTACACAGTGCGTAGGATTTTGAGCTCTTCGTGTGACGGCAAAGCAGGCTCTTTAATGTCTTTTAACAGAAGTCAAACAACATTGCATCCAGGCAAGAAGATCCGCATGGCTGCAGTACCAAATTAGTAAATAACCACCAACACTATTGTTTCGGTAAAACAGTCTCCCCTTTTTTCCCAGTTGATGAATACTTGTGTAATTTCACTAGTGGCCACTAGAAGACACTGTTGCTCCCTGTATTCTACCCAGTAGTCATGACTGACACAACTTCTTCCTCCGCCCCCCCTTCTTTTTCTCCCCAACGCTATCATTTACATGAAAGTGGCAATGGCAATATGCTTATCGTTAGTCCCAAATGAAATTTTAATTAGAAATGATAACATTTCACTTTGACAGACTGCAGATATGACAGGTGTCAAGATCTTTCCCTGAACTCCCCTAGGAGGAACTCTTGAAATTAGGTAGTTCAGAGAGCATATTTGGAGCCATTTCTGATTAGATAAATATAAGAATCTTGCTCACACTTCAATCCGAGCTGTCTACAACTGTTTTGATTTGTGGGTCTATATGGGATTCTTTTTAGCATTTCCCACATCCACCACATGACTGACACTCAGCTATGGTTATTTACTTGGTTATTTAATTGTGGGCAAGGAGTCCATAGAGCCAACTATACGTGTACAAGTCTTTAAAAATAATCAATGTCCCCTTTAATTAGTGGTTATATTGAAATTGACATTCCTGTCAATAAAATGTAATTGTGAAGTCTACTAATACAACAGCACTGTGTGTGTTTGTGTGTGACTTCATAGTCTTTATATGGAACAAAGTGTTTGTGTGTTGAAAAGTTGTCAAAGACACGAGAGCGTGCTATCTTCACTAAGATGCAGCCTTTGTTTTAATGAAGCGTGGTGACTGACACCTATGTTCCCGCATTCCACCCTTGTGTTATCCTCCTTCCCAGCTGTTGCGTGTCAATCATCTTTTCTTCTTGCCTCCGCGTCTCAAAATAGAACCTCATGTGTACGGCCGCCTCGGCTGTTTGGTGACCCGCCATGCAAACGCCGAATAAATTATGTTCCTTTCATTTTAGGTTAATCACTTTGACACTGAGAAATTGTGTTGAAGACTTGGAAGGGGGGGCTGTAATGATGTATTTAGCGTAATTATGGTGATTTGAAAAATCATTGCACTTAAACGTCAATGCATAGAGCACAGCAATTCGGCAGTTTCCACATGGAGCTGAAATGATACGCTTATTATCGCAAGGGTGGAAGGAAGAAAAGTGCACTTTGAACACTAGCATACCACAACAATACAGCCAATTAAGTTCACTCATATCTATTGTAACCATGTCGTTTTCTGTCAGCGCCATTGTAATTTTCTTACAGCCATTTCGGATTTAAAAAAACTTATTTGACAGTTTCTTTTGTGCTTCGTCTGTTTCCATTTCCAAGATCTGAAGTGTGGGTGGAACGAGCGCAGTGTGCTTGTTATGTGTTTTTTCGCTCAATATTTTACTGCACGGGGCTCCTTTTTTTCTATTGTAACTGTAGTTCGAAGCCAGTTAATGCATATGTGTAGAATTGCGTTATATACCTCTCATTTGAGAAAAATAGATTGACTAATGGTCTGCATGTTGAAACATAAATGATTTTCAAATGTTGTAAAATGTAAAAAAATATATATAATATGTGGTAATAATATGTCAACTCTGCTATGCTGTCCAAATGTCTGTGCTGAGGACCAAAACAAAAGAATTTTAAAGAGATTCAAGACCCATTCATCCACTCAGTCATATCTGGAAACGAGCAATTCACCTCTTCTCCCCTTCCTATTCCCTCTGTCAGAAATGTCCAAGCACTGAGCAGAAATTGGCCCATTTGTGGCCTCTGATGCTCGTGTATAACCCTCAACTGTAGACAGGAGGAAGTACAATATTTCGCACCAAACTTAATGAGGGCTCTCTGTAGAATGGACGTAGGGCAGACAAGGTCAGAGTTCAACCTTGGCCTTTCAGCAACTAATTGGATGCGCTTGTGATTCCTCCCAGAATGTCTTCTCACTAGCGTCTTCAACTTTCTGCGTTTTGTTTTCTTCTGGTCAGGGCGTGTAGAGCGGCTGACTGACCCCGATCCACTCTATGTGTCAACATCACCAATTTAACACAATTTCATTATCCATTCTTTCATTTAAAGCGACTAATCCAATGAAATGTACTGTAAATTGGCTCTACTGTGTTTTTACTCTTCAAAGACTGAACTCATTATCAAAGTTGTGTGTCTCTGCAAGGGGAATTTACTTAAATTAAAAAAAGGGAATGACCTTTACCATATCAGGCCCAGCATTGGGAAAACATGGTTAGAGCCCATTCAGAACCAGATTAATCTCGGCTTACGTCGGGCTCCTTTCCGTCTTGGCTAAAAGGAAATTTTGAAGCGAACAAAAGGTCTGGAGGTAATCCTCCTGCAGTCATGTTACAGGGACACGTTGGGAGATAAGACCGGGAACACAGATAAGGCCCAAGACCCCAGAAACAGAATCACAAGCTATAAAGGGCAGGAGATCTATGGACCTGATAGAAATTGAAAGGTTCTGCAGCTCCAGGGGCCGAGCCTCCAGGAAAATTAATCACATTGAGGCCCCCTATAAGATCTCCCCGGCAGCTGATGGCATCCTTGGGTGGCGATTGTGACAAGAGGCTTGTGTATCAACAAAAAGGGTTAAGTAGAAGCCGTGTTAGCCGCTACCGCAGCGAATCCCTCTTCATCTTTTATTCACACAACTTTCTCCCTTTGCTCTTCATAAACTTGACACTGATGTGTTACCCCCTGACATGAAGTTTCGAAGAAATGACCTAACTGCAGTGCGAGCTTTTCAATACAATGGAAAAGGCCTGCCGGTATCCATCAACTGCTTTTGGAGTTACATGTCAAGAAGGCCCGATAGGACTCCTTCTTCAGCTTGATGGCTAAGTCAGCAATAGGTTTGAGAAATTCAGCTACAGCAGGCACCATCTACCTTATAGCAGCAATACCTCAACAATGGAGGTAGAAGTTTCTTTCTGACTTTGGTATCAGCGTCAGTCGATATACACATATGGGAAAAAAAAAAACAATTGGAAAGTTTCAGAGTAAATCATGGGTAACTTTGAGAGAGTAAAATACAAGTACCAGAATGCCACGAGATATCACATTTTAATATAACCCCGGTGTGTTTAGCAATAACCCCCAACAGAGAGGAAAGTGATACAGGATCGTTATTCTATAGCAGTCACTCTTCACACCCTGCCTTGATATGCACCTCGCTAAAAGTATCTGCTGCTCTCACTCTGCAGACGGCTCGCATCTACTTGCAGTTGCGTTCATCTCGCTCCCACCGGGCCTTATTAGAGGCAACGGTTTGGCTTGCTACTACCTCAGCACACTAGCGTACGTTCTATACAGCACAACAAGCAATAGAGAAATGAGAGATTCACAATTATCACAATTGCGTTGCCACCCTCTGACTCTGCAGTGGCTCTGCAGCAGATGTGCTTTGTGCAAAATGCAGTTTACAAAGATGGTAATTATGGATTTTACATGTTGTGTACTAATTCAAGGATGCACTCTGTCAATTTCAAGGTCTTTCACTTGTTCGCCACGGATGATTCTTCCTGACTAAAAAGCCCCACGCAACTTATCTCATATGATCATCGGGACACACAAAACCCTCCACCGAGATTTGGTGGTGTCTCATGGGAATTTTGGCAGTAAAATTCAGAGTTAGTAAGCCATTTGCCTTGTTTGGGTAATGAGATTTCAAGGGACATTTGGCGAGCATTCTGGTTAATTGGACATCAAAAATTGCATGAGATGAGACGTATGAGGTAACGTCATCAGTCGTCAGTTTAGCCTACCGCTTTTACCCCATTAGATACTTTAGTGTTGCCCAAGAAAAGCTTTTAATTCAATTTCTCACTTTAATTTGCAAAGGGAGGTTTTACAAGGGAGTAGTCATTTTATTTCTCCTTGGCCCCCATGCTTTGCGCTGCTAATTATCAGAGACTTAATGAGAACACAATAGTAAGTGTGGAAGACTTCATTGCAATCTGTCTTCTTACAGGAGCAAGTGAGAGCAGCTTGAACTTAACAGCTATTAAAAGGTCAAACACTAAGTTGTGTTGAAAGCCAAACTCTCGAAAGGTCATACGATTTGCAATCAAAATTCCCGCTTGTATATTAATTTACGAAAGCTGCTAAAAGTTTGTCAACAATTAGGATTATACTCTCTCCACAATATGAATTCATTCAGTAGTACGTCACAGATAAAAGTATCGATTTTAAATCAATAAATTAAGAATCGACTGGTACTCAGCTTTGCTTTAATGAAACATGGTTTAATCCTTTCAGTCGCTCAAACCAAGCGGTCACACATATGCAACCATGCTGACCTCTTTTTTAAAGTGTTCTAACTTTCACCATGCCGATTTCTCCAAGGCCCCATATCTCATTGCAAGGGTAGGGAAAGAAGAAAAAAAAAAATGCATCAGCATGCCGCCTCTGCCAGTCTGTTGGATTTGAAGTTTATTAAGTATATCAAGCCGGGGCCGGCTCCCTCAGGGGACATTTGCAATCCAAAGCTCCGCTTGCTGTTGCTTCCGCTAGCATCAAGCTGTCACAAACACTCTGCTTAATTTGCAAAGTGGCGCTCATTGGAGGGATGCGAGGGGAGGGGGGTGTTGTTGTTTCCCGTGGGGCGATGGGGGGTGTTTGGTCCGTTGTATGGAGCTGAGATGGGTGTTAAGGTAAGGAAGTTTTATTTGAACCAAGTGATTTGCATGTCCTACGGGGATTTCCTGAGACAGACCAATTCAACATAATTTAAAATTGTGAAGTAGAAAAAATATTGAATACATTTACCAATAGGCTTTTATATCTAAAAAAATAAATAAAAAATACATTAAAAAAAAAAAGTGGAGTCTTAAAACCGCAGCGTGCAAAACTATTCAACCCACTTGACCTGCCTCTCCTAAATAAAATCCAGCGCAACCAATTGCTTTGCTCAAAGTTTGCCAGGGATAAAGTTGTGAAGAATTTCAAAGCTGGTTCAGATTACAAAAAAAAAAAATAGATTCACTGAGCATTTCTCAATCCATCACTCAAATATGGAATGTTTGCAAGATGCAGCCAAAACCTACCAAGAAATAGCCATCTAAGAAGATTGTTTATCTGAGAAGCATTCAAGAGCCTACTTTGAAAGAATTTCCGAAGAGACAAATATAATTTCCAACCTCTCATCCTCACAAATCAACTGCTTTCCACAAATTCAATTTACCAGCTGCAAAACATGCATAAATGCGGAAAACCCATCTCACTACAACAGCCGCTACTCAGTATGCACTACCTGGGCTCATTTCATCCTCCAGCAGACAGGGGAGGCTATGTGGACCCCCTCGGTGAAACACCCCAGGCACTCCCACCCACACTGGTGCTCGCCCGGCTGCATAAGACTGACAGGGCCAATAGGACGGAGACTTATTCCTTCGGATGTGTTCATGCGCTAATGTAGGATTTGTCCATCACACTTTTAGCACTCAACAAGCAAGTGTAACATCCCGGCTCAATACAATAAGATCTTTTTATGTTGTAAAACGGATTACTCCCGCTCCAGAATTAAACAATTCATTACCGGCGTTCTTTTTATAACTAGAAGCTAATTATATTAAGGCTGCTGGATGCATGGTGTAAATGGATGGACTTGGAGTGATTCCACCAAGGAGTAAGGCAATTTATAAGCCCGTGGAGCAGAACTTGTACAATAGCTCGAGGTCATGGTGCTGACACAAGCAATGATCCTGCAGGATGGTGTCACTCGCAGGACATTAGTCATTTGGGATGAAAAATGTCTGACAAGCTCATTTGTGCGGTCTTTCATCAAATGCTAATTTAACCACAGTCAGAGATTTTTTTTTCTGTTCTTAATTGCTTTCCATCTATTTTGAATTAAGCAGGTAACATTTTGTCCGCTTTAATGAAATTATGTTCACAGTCAATAGCTACGATGTTTACAAAATTTCATGAGCGAGCCGATACAAATATCATATAATTCTGCATATGATGATAATAAAAGCTTCAGCGTAGTACGATACTATCGGCCCACTTAATTAAATTAATAACAGTTTATTGTTGTGGTTGTCCCTTTCCTCAAGTTTGCTTCGGTATCTGTGTAACACATGCAATCTTACAAGCGCCACACAACGGACTAGTTACCACCAGTCTGTTTTTTTTCCCCAAAAGCAAAATTAGACATGGCTTTCTTTGATTTCCCAATAACACAAGTGTGTGTCCTTGCCTTCCCACGACACATACAGCTGGCTCTAAATTAAAAAAAAGAAAAAGTAGAATAGCTCAAACTCAGTGTTTTATTGAATCTCAGAAATATTGAATGAAGAATGGCACTGAGGGAAAACTGGAATTGAATCAAAGGGAGCTCTGAATGACAATCTGCACAAATAGCGTACATCTGGATTTAAATACATGAATTGCAATCATTCCCTTGCAGCTGCACGCTTACACAAAATCGAGCTTTAAATATGTTTCCTCGTGCCGGTCTTAGATTTATTGTACCGTGCGTAGAAAAACAAATTAACAATTCAATTAATATATTGACAATGCTTTTCCCTTTGGTCCATATAATAGCTGCTTATTTGCATACGCCAAAATCTCTACGCCGCAGTCATCCGTAATTGAGTGCGAGCTGTTTAGCGAGAGCAACCTAAGGCAAGGAAAGGCCTTGCTTTATATTTCTGTCCCAATTATGCATCGCTTTGAAACACCTACAAAGCATATGGTATTTAGCATGTGGTGGGGATTCATTGTAACACATTCATTTAATTTTACTCACCGGCTAAAAATAGAAAATCTTCACATATGTAAAACACGCTGTGTATTTTCATTGATGATGTCGCCTTGCAATCAGCTCGAGGTACTGTTCCTTTATTATTTTGAAATCTTGTACGGAAACTTCTATTTTGTGTCTGCTTCAAACATTAAAGTGAAATATTGTTCAGAGACCACTTGACCCAAAGTTGGGCTAAAAAGATGGCTGTTGATGAGAAGCCTCTCACGACCGGCGCATGCTGTTTGGAGCGGCAAGCTGTGCCGGCTGCTTGGCGCTGGGGGCTTTTTTTTCTTTTTTGCACGGGTGACACCGACGCTTGCATTAATGCGTAACCATCACTCTCTGCTGCATCTAAATGTTTCATTACAGACTGAGCGCAGACACAATTTCGCGGCCTATATGGGGTCGCTCACCAGCTAGCGTGCTCTCCAGAGGGAAAAGTAAAGCATGACAAATTGAAATAAATGAGAGACGAAGAGACGCAAAAGGGGGGAGTAGGATGATGAGGCCTTTTCTCCATATGCTTGTGCAAGGGGGATATTTTTCCTAATATCTCTGTTTCTATCTTTTGGCAATCTTGTCTCACACCATTTTGCCGTGTTTTTTTTTTTTTTTATCCATCTGTTTTAGCAGTCACCAGACGATCACTATCACTCCCATTGATGCATTTGTCAAGAAACCGGAATTGGATAAAAACTAAATTTTGCAACTAAATTGATTGAAAACACAGACAGTCTCCTCATGCACCAGAGAGGTAATTTTTTAAACTTAATTTTTAACCAATTTGATGATTCATTTATCACCTGTAGAATCTTATACTTCTTGATTCCTGTATAAATAAATTTGACTTTGTCGTAAATGATCAGCAACACAGCCAAAAATGGACAGGCAAGATTTGAGACACTAATAAAGCTCAAAACAAGTCACTCATTGATCCAGCCTAAAAACCACATACTGTAGTCTTCAAATCAATGAAGCACAGCAATACTCTGCAATGGCAGGTGTGTTGCTGTGGCAACAAAGACCTTTCCTCTCCCGACTCCTCATTGGTATGCATATTCTATTAGGCCGACTCACCCCTCCACCCCATCATGCCAATCAATCACAGTTTTGTCTCATCTCTGTCTTCTGATTGGCTTGCTCCTCTCATGCCCTCTTTCAAAGTATTGACCTTCATACCGCATCTGACTCCTCGAATGACAATGAGGAGACGGTCACCCGTCCCGCTGTCAGCGTACGACAGAAGACAGAAGCTGGAGACAGAGAGGTTTGGAGAAACCGCACCTGTTGCATGTTAGCGCCACAGGCAGGGGAACTGGTAGGGCCATGCTCGGGTCACATGACTGACAAGGTCAAGAAATGATGTCTAATGAACACGCTATTCTCAATCTCATATGTCCTGACTGCAATATGTCACAGATCAGGCTCTCAACACCAATTCTTGTCTTACTCAGGCATAAAAGGAATAAATGACAACCCCATCTAATTGAATGAAATGGTGAATATAGACATATAAGACTAGATGGTTGCCCAATGCAGCAGCATGTCACCGTGACCATCATATTGGATGTGGCATTTAAAACTAATGCAGGTGAATGGTGCTCTCTCTCTCTCTCTCTCTCTCTCTCTCTCTCTCTCTCTCTCTCTCTCTCTCTCTCTCTCTCTCTCTCTCTCTCTCTCTCTCTCTCTCTCTCTCTTTTCTCGCTCACCATCTTTATTGGCCTTTTTCTACACTGTTGCCCCGGTGACATTTGGCATAAGAATGTGACTTAAAATTCATTTTTCAATTTTGAATTATTGATCCATGCCTGTATACGGGTGTATGCATTCCTCTGCAGCTGTTTTATCATCTCCTGCTCTGTTTGTGTTTTTTCTGCTCCGTTTCTCTGGAGGATCACAGCGCAGTCCGAGACATTATTGACTTTCTCCTCTCTCTTCTTCCAACCAGTGAGCACAACTTGTCTGCTCCACTGATCTCCTAAGGCTCACTTCAGCAGTGTGCAAAGAGAAAAGCTGGAAAAGTGCATCCTGATTATGTGGTCAGTTGGCTCCTCTTATCTCACTATCCATCTTACCTCGACAGTACCTCAACGCACTCGGGTGGAGGCCTTTAAACCTCAATTGTGAATCAATTCCTTTTCAAACTCCGTCATGCTTATTAAAAAGGTTATTAACAAGCGTCAGATGTGATTGGAAACATTTACATGTGCATTGCCATGGTAACCATTGAGTCTTTAATGTATTTTTCTGGTGAATAGGAACGGAAAGAGGAACTTGCAGCTGAAAGGTGAACTCTAATTGGCACTCTCTTTTTCTACGCTATTTATCACCCATAGTTCAAACCTCCACGCACTCGACTCACTCTTGTTCGCTCAGCTTTGTGCAAAGGCGAAATGAGAGGCCTCATCAAATGGCCATTCATTAGTCTCAAATGGGAAGCAGAAATGGAAATGTTTTATCCCTAAATGGAGCTTTATGAAAAGAATCAAGGAACATTGTCGCCTGTTAGTTGCTGCAAGCACGGAGAGGTGATTGAATGGCGTCTCACCACAAGAGTATGCTAAGAGGCACTTTAGCGCACATAAAAGCTTGCGTTGGAACAAAAGACAGATTTGCAACAGATTGGGCAGCAAGAACTGCAAATATTTTCCATAGTGGGTAAGACAGTCAAATACAAATTTCAACATTGACTTGCCTACTTGAGTTGCACGGCTCCGAATATGTGAGTTGACACTTTACAATAGTTAATTCATGTCAAGTAAACCAATATTGTCCTACTTTAACAAAATATACTGCACATACCATGAAAATACCCAAGACTGATTTTGTCCGCTATATTTTTTGGCAATTATTTGACATTCTGCTACTTTTAGCCAAACAACAGTCATGCCAGACCAGACTAAGAACTGAAAAGTGGACATTGGTCTCTTGGGTGTCATTAACGTTTTGCCTCCGAGCTTTTAGCAGCGCATTGTTAGCATATCAATCAGCAGTTTATACGAAGTAGTATTAGAATAATATACACTCGGTCAAGCCCCCCTGGTATTCCGCGTGTGTACGTGTGTTCTATTAATACAACTAACAATAGCTGTCAAATTGTGAGAGTGTACGAGAGCTGCCAGGTGAATTGATGGCCTGGAGGGCACTTCTAGACATTTCAATAATAAAGAGAGCCCCACTGTGCATGGGTTCATATATGTCAGCACATGTGTAAATTAAAGAAGAGCTTTGTAGAAAACTAGAAAGAGGCCAAGGGATAACTGTTTAAAGTGGATTAATACAATACGATACGACTTTATTTATACAAACGTATATTTTCTTTCTCCATTTGATTTTTGATTCTTTTGGCGCAATGGTCTCCTTTTCCCCCATTTTCTCTCCTGCTCTCATTCAATCTCTATCAAATGCTGTACTCTGATGATGTCAAGATTACCCTTCCGATTGTCCTCGCTACAATCATCAGCATTGACCTTTGGGGTCAGGCTTTCGATTGGCCCATTCAGTCTGAAATGATAAATCGGAACATTTCCAACAGCACATTTCTTGTGTCTACAAAGATATACATTCTCCTTCCTTCCCAGGGTTAAGTCCAAGCCAAGCCAACACTGTCCTCGGGCGTGTTTCTGATCAAGGAACGTAAGGTTAATAAAGGAGTTGCTTTTCGGTAACTGCTTCGGGGAATTTGGAAATTGTCGTGACATGGAGTTGGAGAGGACCTTGAGATGCGTCCCAAGGGTTTGACACATTTGGCCAATGGCGTGCTTATCAAAGATGGGTGGGGACAAATGTTGAGTTATAAAAATGGGATGTTAAACTGCTGAATTTAAATGAATCTAAATAATTCCATCCAGATGGATCCAGCTGTGAGCAACGGGGAGATAAATAACACGGTTGGATAGCTCTACTCCAACTCTTATTCTCATTACATGTTCTCCCACAGTGACAAGAAGCGCTCCATGTGAGAATAATTAAAAGCAAAACCACCCTTGTTGCCTTTGATTTAGTATATACCCAAAAAAAAATCAATGCGTCTTATTTTTGAGTTACTCTTAAGAGCAAAGAACAGCGCACAATTGCTCATAATTGCAAGCGCAGTAAAGATGGAATGAACAGAATGTGTACTTTACCATCAATATCTCCTTCAAAAGAATTTCACACATACGTAAAGAATTTCTAGGTCACATATTTAGTATCCTGCTGCATTCTGACACCATAGCTTATGATTAGTTCACGCAGCGAAGTAGTTGAGTGCATCATGAGTGTCAGCGTGTTTCTCACACTCGTGTCAGCCAATCAGTATACGGAGATTTAAGTTGAAATGTTCTGATGTGCTTCTCATCAGGAACAAAGACTGGCTGACAGGATTCTTATCCTCGAGTTAAAAGTATGATGCAAGTCAGTCTGTTTTTGATGAAAAATTATGTTCCATGCCTTTTTTTTTTTTTTTTTAATGGGGCGTTGAAGAATTTCCAACATGCCCTTGTTGGAGCTAAGTGTGACTTGATTTGGAAGACATAACATCCTGCAGCAGACACATTAGATTGAATGATTATGATGATACTTTCTTCACTCCAGTAAAATGAAATGTAATGTTTTGAGGTTGTCAGGTCTTGATATATTCCATCGGATCAAATGTGACAACAGCCGGAATTAGGGTGGAAGCCAGTGATTAGATAACACCAGAAGAATGTGGACTCATTCCATAAATTACTTCCCACGGCACCCTTTATTGACATGTTTTCTCCTCCTCTGATATGCTTTTATGACATTAGAACTTCAAAAGGAATTTGCTCAGATAACGTTTTGCAGAAGTCATGGAAAAGTTATTACACACCGCTGAAACTAACACGGCTTGTCATAAAATCCAAATTGCTTTCTCTGGGATGTTTTTGCAAACATAGACACACCCAACTAAGCTGCTGTAGGTTAAGATGGACAAAGAGCCAATGAAGGAGCCAAAGCCTCACCTATGTGGCAAAACAACTGTTGCATTCCTCTAGAAGGAACAAAAAAAAAAAATAGATATTGCTTCTCTGCAAGGTTTGATTCTATTGCACTTGAAATTTGGGCACACCCTGCAGTGATTGCTGCTCAATCATAGACTGAGTGACATACAATGAACAATAAATATTATAATCATATTTAATTATCACCAGGTATAATTACTGTATAGCAAATTTAGCAAAAGTAAATTTAGCCAAAGCCACATGCAAAATTACTGTAGAGTGAGCATCTGGATTCGAAGGAATTTCAATTTCCATTGTCGCCAAAGCCATCGCCAATTTAAATGTAATTCTTCCCTTCCTAAACTGACCCAAAACACACAAAAATTTAAATATTTGTTCTTTTTTCATTATCAAAACAATGCCTCAGATCACTCAGAGTCTCCAAAATTG
This sequence comes from Syngnathus scovelli, assembly GCF_024217435.2. NCBI lineage: Eukaryota > Metazoa > Chordata > Actinopteri > Syngnathiformes > Syngnathidae > Syngnathus > Syngnathus scovelli. The sequence goes on along the minus strand of NC_090857.1, from coordinate 5,640,613 downwards.
TTTCACACTCTCCGGCCACCGTCTTTTCGCACTCAATTATTTCCCCAAGTTTGTAAATACTGGGTGATTAATTAAAAGCGTTATGAGCAAGTTTCATGAACCCAATTCGATTGAAACACGCATCACATTTACATAATTACAGCGCTGTAGAGTGGAGCTTAACGTTGCGATCCAATCGAACCCACTCAGACTGCAAGCATTGTTTGTCGGAGGGTGGCGGCTAATATGAAATCACACAAATGTATTGTGTACGATGTTCTCAATCACGGTCTGGCCTTTCAGAGGCACAAAAGCCATTTTCAGACAAATGCTCACCAGAAATGATTTGCGCTTGTTTTTATCATACTGAACAGGAGAATGATGTTGGCAACAAAAGGAATGGTGAATTTGTTTTTCATACAAAGAAAAAACAAAATGAAACAAACAAAACAAAACACAAGTTTTCATTATGGCCTGTCACATTGTGACATATGAAATTGAATATTAACACCGCTCAATTAATTTCATTATCTGACAGTTACATCATTTACTGCATATAATAAAAGTCATTATAATATATATAATTGTAAATAAACACTCTGCAAAGATGTGAGATCGGTTTATGATGGAAAATTACCACCCATTTTGGAATTTGGCTTCTTTCTGATCAGCCATATCTTTTCATCTTTCAATCAAAACTGTTTCATCAATGTGAGCGAGAAAAAAAAAAAAAAAAAACAGCCCTAAGCAATGGTTGTAACGACACGGTCAGTGTTGGCCCCAGGGTAGAAATGCAAAGGTTTATCTACAAGCATTTCATCAAAATGACCTTTTAATCACACGGATCAGTGAGAGCATATCACCTAAGCCTATCCTACATTTGAGACAGGAAATAAGGTAGAAAGACCGTCTTACAACCAATTTTTCATTACGGCCTTCAGATCTGAGATAACTAAACACAACATTTCTTTTAATTCATACAAATCCTTCCTTGACGTTATACTTTGTCATTTCTGACTGATAATGACTTATTTTGTTCTCTCGGTTGTGTCTTCATCCACGTCTACTCCATGTTGTAATGGCTGCTCTCTCTCGTTTGTTTTTCTTTGCAGAGCAAATTGCATCTTCAACCATTATCGACGGACTCCATTATTTTCAAAAACAGTTTCTGGCATCCTCACATCATGGGTGAGCACAAACAGCCTATTCTTCTGCTCCCGTCTTGTCTTTTTCTGTTGCTTCTCATCTGCCGGCTAATGCTGTTGAATAATGGAGAAAGTCGGTGCATGCAGTTGTCATGCTGTCTGTCACATCACCGGCCAAATGCAGAAGGGGGTGGGGGTGAATACGTATGTGTCTTTGTGTGTCATGCATGAGCGTCTGCATCTTCGATATTTGCCTTGAGGGCGAAACCTTTTTGCCACACATGCATATTGTCTACAATCATCCATACATCCGATTATAAGTCGTGCTGTCGATTCTAAGTGCACCTTCAAAATATGCTAACTCCTACTCGCAAAAGCAATAAATCTAGAGAATCAAACATCTCCGACAAGATGACGAAATCTGCGGTACTGATATTGCATCTCGTACCATTTTGGCAATGCCGGGGAACCCCCTGCTGCTCAAGGCAGCTGGGAGGTGGACTTGCGAGATCCAATCCCTATCTTTCAATTGACCAACTGGCAGGACAACACTCTGCAATAACCAGCGTGAGCTTCTCGACAGCATCCTTCCATTTAGTCGCCCAGATTGCCTGGATGTTGATCGTGTGCAGACGTGGCTTTTAACTCAACAGCGGCATCTGGGCTGCTCAACAGCTGAGCCCACAAAGAGGGTCGCGCGTACACAGCGGAGAGGCTGTCAAAAAAGGCCCGACTCCAAAACGGTACTGATCCAGCGAGTGCTCATGTAAATAGATGCAAGGAGGACCTAATCTTCCTCTCGCTCTTTCCATATCCACCCGGTGCCCGTCACAGCTGGGGTGGGGATTTTCCAGGGCCAATTAGTCGAGGCTTACAGTAGACTCGGTCCAAGCTTGCCTCTGTTGAGTTAAGCATGGCTTGAACTGCTATGCGATTGTAATTAAGGCTGTCCTCTGACACTGTGGAAAATTCTCATCCCCTAAAAGTTTGCGCATCCACCGTCTCTTTTTCAATATCCTCCCCCGCCCCAATAGACACAAATAAGCATCCAGGCGGCACTCGCGCCCTGCAGCACACGGTTGGGCTCAGCGAACTGGCAAAGCTTCACATAGACAGGAAAACTCCCAGAAGGCAAAGAGGAACAATACCATTTCATCCCTCTCTTTAATAGCCCTATTCTTTCTGCACTCTGACTCGCCCCCTCCCATTTCTGTCCGCCCGTTACTGTCTTTCTGGTTCTCTTCTCTTCCGCTCTCTAATCTCAGTCACTTTGTTCCATGAATTCATTAAAGATACGCAGGAGTCAAGGATCAATGTTTGCTATCAGAACCGCTCCCAGCCTGCGCTAGCACACACAGTGAACGATTTCAGCTGCACTGCGTAATGGAAAGAGAGAAAAAGAAGAAGTAGCTCAATAAAATGGTCCCTCATTGATATTTACTGCAATGGAGTGTGCTAAATTAATTTAACTGTTATCAACTTGTATCAGGGAGTCAACTTCCATTCAACCCTTCTGTTATGATTTGGACAAACATGGACGATCTGTGGCATCTGCATAGCATGCTACTAATGTTGGACATGCCGCAGTTGATTTGGTGCCTGCAGAATTCCAACCGAGTCCATCAATGAGGCTCCAGATTAAAAGAAATGCTTGACAGAAAACGAGAGGGTGGAAAAAAAAAAAGCCCCAATGACAAATCACCAAGGTTTCATCCAAAAAGGGGAAGAAAGATTTGTTGGACTCGATGTGATGCATAATGAAAACAGATGCCTGCGTCCAGGCTTTTCAGGCACCACGCAGGCTTCCATTTAAAATCAATCCTGTCAAAGCATCATAAGTTATTTTGACAGGGAGCAAGAGGCACTTCAGGAAACAGCACTTTAATGATGTATTTAACCTGCGTGTAATTGTCCACCCAGCTGAAACCGAGAAACTGTATTAAAAGCTTGGGGCAGGCGATAATAGTTCTCTACTGCCAGGGTCTGCTATACATCATTTTTGATCAGACTTGGGTCAGCATAAACCACAGCTTTTGAAGAAAGAAAGAAAAAAAAAAACAGAGCTGGCAGTATGATCTACAGTAGACTAGATTGGATTTATGTGTGTACACTTGCCTGCTGTACATCATGCTACCACTAGCTAAGCCAAAGCCTTAAGATAAGGAAACAAAAGTATTTCTGTGACTTACTCAAACGTTGAGGTAGGTGGCTAGTGCAACATAGTGTGTTAGAAGTACCCATTTTGCAAAAGTTACTCTCTCATGTTCTCTCTAAAACAGAGACCGCCTTACAGATTTTTTTTGGCATACGTGCAACCGACGTCAATGCATACCATCTGGCTGCATGCGGAATTTCGATGACGTCTGACAAATGCCTGAGCCTCTTGGCCTGTTATTAATTTCCTATCACTGTCAAGTTTTACCGCTGGTATTTTTTTTTTTTTTCTCGTGTGTTACTCATGGTCTCGTCTCACCTGCATTCATGCTGACTAAGTTCTATTGTGCACATGGTGATGCTGCAATTAGCGATCGAAGCGCTATAGTGGGTTACTTTCACACATAAACTGGGAAAACATGTCATTAATTGGGATATTCAACCAGTACTTTTGACACATACCCCCCCAAATAAAAAAAGATATATAATTATAATTGTTAACAAACATGTCCCATTAAAGCTTTTTTTTTCTTGTTTTGCAAGTGGCCATTTTTTCCATCAGCATCATTCAGTTCTCATGGAAACGTACTCTCTTCTTTGCAAAGAGGTTGGAAAGTGACAACACAAAGGGTATGTGTTTGATTGTAATTATATTTGCTCTTTGAGGCCTTCTCAAGTAAGAGGGGAGTGGGCTTTGAGTATGGACAGGGCAGAATGAGGGATGATGGCAATGGCGGCGCCTAAGTGTGTGTCCATATGCTGCAGGGATGATGGGAATTTGCAAATGGAATTTTCACCTTGGCCATGTCTCCCTGTTGCCACGGGATGCTGTCCAAGGTTGAGAGGAGCAACAAAAACCAACTGGGAGGGATCACATTACTTTGTCACCGTCTGAATTACAAGCACATCTGATTATCGACAAAAATATGACTACCTCATTAACCGCTCAATGATACGTGTTGCTCAGTAGCGCTAATGCCACAGATGGGAACAACAGCAAACTAATGACATTTCAATGTGTCAAGTGTCAGGAATTTAAGTATTTGGACCTCCCAAAACACACTTGACATTTCCTTCAATTTCATTGACATTAGATGAAGATAAAAGCCTGTTTAACCAGATGCACCCGTGTCTCATCAAATACCAATTTAACAGCTTTGAATTCAAAAACTGTTTCAGGTAAAATTGTCATAAAAAAGGCCACTAGGTTGTTTTATGTAAAAAAAAAAAAAAAAAAACAAGATCAGTACATTCTTTTGTATGTCAACATGGGAAAATGTGAAGTTCATCCAGTCAATAGAGACGTTGTTCAGTTGCCGTTCTCTCCAGTTTATTATTCATACCTGACGCCCATTTGAAGACACGCAAGCCAGCCGGCTGCACACCGTCCAAGCACCGCCCCGCTGTAGGCAATGCTGGGAGCAGCAGAAGGGACAACACGAGACAGTTGGTGGCTACATGTGATTAATTGCTCCTGTAAGGACGCTCAAAAATGCACTGGCCACTAATCACTCCTCCATTTCCCACTCCGGTTTTCCCCCATCATCTGCCTTGCTCTTCTTCTCTGATTAGGTGTGAAGAATAATTAGCGAGCGCTGAAGAGTGCCGTGTGGACTGGAGACTCACGGATGTCTGGTCACTCTCCTCAGCACCAAATGTCGCTGGTAACACAGCTGCGAGTGGCCCACGCTGCATCCATAATGAGAATGCTCCAAATGTATTTGTGTGGTCACTTTATAGAACACTCCCCCTTACCCGCCCGCCAAGATCTGGTCTTTACCATTATATATATATTTGGAAAACTAAATATAATTTATAAAATTTTAGCACTTTGAGGTTTCTTTGAAATGTAAAGTGCATTATAAATAAAATGTATCGTCAATATTATATATGACTAATAGTAATAATGATAATAATAATAACAAAGAGGGCCCCATTTCCACCGTGCACTTTGAATGGAGTCAGACGACATGTTTGTGTTTTTCCGTATGTCCTGAAACACTCATATTCAGTCTCCCGCAGTGAAGCTTCATTACACCACCTGCACGCACACTGCTGAGTTCACATCCACCCCATGAAATGTGGATATTTGCATTCACCTCACAAACTGTCATAGACAAAATAATCTGGGCCTCACATGGAGGTGTGGAAGGATGCGGTGGCCTGACGCTTATGCGGCTTGGAGACGTGAGTCTGGGTCCACTGCTTATGTCCTGTGTGTGTGTGTCTGTGTGTGTGTGTGTGTGTGTGTGTGTCGGGGGGCTTGATCTTTTCACATGTCTATAACAAGATTTCAGGAGTAGGTGAGCAATGTCTGAAAGCTTTTGATACACTAATCACACAAATATAAAAAGAGAAAAAAGAAAATGATACCTCAGCAAATTGATGAGAACATGAGAAGAAAGTGTTGAACTATTAGAATTACTTGTGGAGGTCTCCAGGCATCCAGTACATTTATGGGAATGATATTTTATCGACAAATTTAAATTTTGTGACCACAAATTAGGTTTTTTTGTGCACATTAGACCTATTTCATGGCCACAAATTAGCATTTTGTCAGTGCTATATTTTGGCCACAATATTATTTTCCCAATGTCATGTGTGGCGCTCCATCTCATTTAACCGCATAAGTATGACAAAGTTCAAAAGTTATACTTAACATTGTGGTCATAAGAATCTAAATGACCCTAGAGTTGCATTTGAAGAGAGTGAAGCAATGCAGATTCTATTGAAATGGAAATGGCTGTATCCTACTTTGTGTGCTTGAATGAGCCCGTTTTGTTTTTCAGTTCCTGTGGCGAGCTACAGAGGTCACCAGTCAGTGAGTCCGACAGGCCCATGAATAAGAGAGGGCCGTTATCTGTCCTGACTCACCTGGGGACATTGCACGATGAAACAAATGGGAGCGTCAGCATACATCAATAAAGGATGGACACTTGAAAGACTTTGCAGAAGAGGCTGAAGTAAAACTACTTTCTTTTCTTTAAACACCATTTCAACACACACTAATGGTCAGACATGGCAAGATCACAATGTGGGGTGCCCGGCAACTGTGTGCAGGCGTGACTCGAGTGCAACGTTCTACAGGTGTGTTTGCAGTTGTTTTTTGTCTTGTGGTTTGTGTCCTATTCATTACGTCTTTTTTTCCCCTCCAACTGTGCCTGTCAACCTGCCTTTCAATCAGCTCCATCAGCCAATTGTGTGTGTGGCTTTGATTTAGTTTCCTGGTTTCATTCACTCCTTGTCGGTTCATTGCCCTTGTCTTGTTATGTTGTGTGTTAGGGTGTTGCTAGCTGTGACTTGTTAGTGATTTATTTTGGTTTTAAGTACATCCTGTCTTTGTGCTTTCTTGCATTTTGGTCCTCAAACCTGCTATATATATATATATATATATATACTCTATACATGCCATCTTTTTCTTTAGATGAAAAAAAAAATATTTGCGGAGTCATCCACAGGTGATGTGTTTTATATTAAGTCAATCATGTCATGTTCTTGCGCACACGATGACGACTTGCAGTTCAGCCACATTAATTAGGCACCATGGTTGGCATACAGCGGAGGTGCTTTCAAGCATGCCTGTCTGTCTGTGCATGTATTTGCACTCATGAATTAGGAATATAGATCATCAGATGTGGTGACTGTCCGACATCCAAGAGTGTTTGTGGGTGTGTGCAAGCACCACCTGGTGGTGGGGGTTGAGCGGGGACACGGACTGTAAAGCCATGACTTTGGTTAACAGTAAACACACCGCTGAGGGCTCATTAGAGGAGCTCTCTGCTCTTTTCGCTGCTCCAGTGACAGGGCTTCAGCTTCAGCTCCAGCTCCAGCATGATTTGCTTTCCTGCAACAAACTAATTAGTGGCCAGCGCTTCATCAGGCCATTGAGCGGAGCCCTGCTCCACACATCATCTGTCAGAAACACAGCATGCACGTTTCAAGTTCTAAACATTCTGATTGTAAAAGGCCATCTAATGCCATTTGCTAATCAGATCATGTTTGTCTCCATTTATTCCAAACCCCTGAAAATGCCATTTATAGACTTCTAGTCAGGGTCTCCCCAATCACGCAGCCCTCAAAGGATTCTCCCGGGGTGTAATGCAAGTTTCCTCAAGCCTGGAAAGATTGCTCTGTGCAAGGAACTGTCAGATGCTCAGGGCATTGTGAAACAGGCCCGTTGTCATGGTTACATTACAGGATCTCATGATGGGGAAAATTTGTAGTTTGGATTTGAAATCTTTTATGATATGGGTACTTTTCTTACATACCCTGTATTTCCTTCTTATATAATGGGTGAGGAAAACTCTAAATAATTACACCTCATGGTTAAAGGTCAAACTATTCCGGAGCGTTAACATGCAGCGCGGCAACACCACCCCCCCCCCCCTCCCCTCCCGTGTGTGTGTTAAAACAAAAGGAAGCATGCATTCTTAATCACAAAGCCTATTCATCACAGAGGCTATATCCTCCATAATGATGCGTATAGATAAGAAGATAATAAGGTAAATGAGAGGGAGCATCAAATAATACAGTGGCCACCTCGGTTCATGCTCTGTCGCACTGCTGATAAATGACATCGCTTCCTGCTGCCCCTTCTCGCCATTTTCTATTTGCACACCGCAGTCAGCTAGCTTTTGGTTAATGTACTGGAATGTAACAAGGCCGAGATCATTTCCATACATTTATTTCAAATAAAAATAGACAAATAAACACACTTTAGGAGAGATACAAATATTTTCCTCAAAGCTAACCTGTTGGAATTGCCAGATGGTTCCGCCCCAGAGAGATGATGGAAACAGAATAATCGCCAACAGGCTATTAGGTCACACCTTCCGTCTCTGCAGGCTGTGATTGGCTAGTTTTGTCGCGCCGTGTCAAGAAATTAAATTAGAAGCAATAAATGGGGCTAGAAAGGGGTGATTTTTAATATTCTACAGATAAACCTTAAAATGAAACTCACCACCTTTTTCCTCAGAACACAAAAGTTCATACACACAAGTTCACAGTCTTCGGATGTGCCCTTCCCTTCTTCCTGACCTTAAGCTGTCGATGTTATCTTCTGTATGACTCATGCAGCATCTCGATAAACTCTCTCACTCTCTGCCTATCTGTCTCTCTCGCTCTCTCTCATACACAAGAAAAGTCAGTCTGAGCACTTCACGTTCCCCACATCACCCCCACAAAAATATTTCCTCAACTACCTGTACCTGACTCCACCTACTGGAAAGTAGAGCAGGTTAAACTATTTTCTATTCTCCTTTGCTGTAACGTTTTTGATTTCAGCGTGACTAATGATCTCATTTTATTTGCATCACAGCATACGCTGCAATTGCCGCTTCAGCTGAGCTCGGCATTGACATTTTTACACTGCCGTCAATAAAAAATAAAGCAAGTTGCTTCTTGTCACATAACCTGGCAACTGCAACCATGGCAACCTGTCATGCAGCGGGCCGCTTTGCATACAAATGAGTGCGACAGAAGTATGTATGCATGCACAAGTGTGCAAGTGAAGAACTGGTGCCAGTTTGTAGGTGGGTGGCAACATACATTAGTGCCTGTATGTGTGGTTGTGAGTGGTTAGCTACATTCATGCATAGTTACGTAAAATGTGAGTTAAGGCAGCAATTAAAACTATTTGATTTCAGTGTTGTTATAGCAAAAGCCTCAGCTCATGCTCTAATGTGACTTAATTATCCATGGAAACTTTTGCCAGTGTTCTTTGTATACAAGACTTGAATTCATTTATGAACTTAAGCACGTGTGCAAGTGAGGGAGTGATTGTCCTGTTTCTGCATCCGTGTGATTTTGTTCTCGTGTGTGTAACAGAACAGGGAGGAGGCATTGTTTGTTAAGCAGTGTGTGTGCGTGTGGGGAGGGTGAGCTGTCTCCATCGGCCTTGGAAGTGCGCCCAACATCTGCAGGCGTGTCTTGTGATACCAGGGTGGCACAACTCATGATGGATTACAGTCATCGCACCAGTGCACATGCAAAGCTAATGTTTATATAAGCAGGTGTTAACAACTACACACATGTGTGGGTGACATGGTTCATATGATTTGTACATGCACTTTAAGCCGCATTATTGGAGATATGTGACATAAATTAATGGCCCTGGTCTTTTTTTTTTTTTTATTCAATGACTTACTAATAATGATAATAATAATTTTCAAATTTAATTTAATTTAATTATTTTTTAATTCAATGAGTTAATAATAATAATAATTTTCCAATCTGAAAAATTAATATTTCAATATTTGAAAAGAAACAAGGCGACCGTCATATAAATGAGCCTTCATTAAGCAAAAGATACAATCGGCAGAATAAATAAAGTTTAATATTTCATTGCTGAAGGTTCTTTAATCCTATTTCATGTTATCGTGTTGTGAATGATGATGATGATTTCAATAATGCAAGAGGACTATTGTCATGATTAATTAACAAGAGCAATGAATGCATTGATTTCACAACATGCCCAGGTTAGAAGCAGATGCTTACACCCCATGCGAGAATAGTCTGAAATATGATTAAATATTAAAAGAATATATGTGGAGGATATGAGGATCCTCTGCTATTTCATCATTCTCTGCTGGCTCTGTGGAAAGCATGCTTTGATATATTTAAAAAAATATTTTCTAAGTTCTCTATCATTGAGTTTCGCCAATCACAGTAGGAAGTATCTTCCACGATAAACAAGACCTGACTATATATTCCGTCTTCAAAGTGGCTATAATGATATAAGCTAAGACACTTGTAAATCTTTTTTTCATCTCCGTAAGTGTCTTCACGTGTGCAAGTTTCGCAAAAAGAGGCCAACTGGCCGTCCTCCCACGTTGGAGAGCACCACCTTTTCAAGTTGCATCTTGAAGCTTTTTTTTTTTTTTTTCTTCCTGGCGGGCTCCCGGCTGTTTGAGTGCATCTGTTGCCCCCCTTGGCTCCCCTTTCTCTTGATATCACATGCATTGCACCCAGCAGCCCAGCCGCCAATGCCTGTCTATGAAAAATTGATTTCTCCCAGTTCCACATCGCCATGGCGATACACAGTGAACCTGCCAATTCTCCCTTTCAAGGATTTGCATCAAAGTTGCTACACTGAGGGGAAGGTTAGCAAGGTTGAGGCTATGTGTAGTGCACAATAATGTTGCAATAGTACAAAAATTCAGTCTTATGTGTGACTGTCGCTTAAAATAAATTAAAAGAAAAAAAAAAACAAAGGCTTGAACTTCTTAGTGGCTATCTGCCACTCCATCAACACAAAGGCAGCTACTTTCTTTTTTCATGAAGCACACAAATTTGTGTGAATTGTAACGCTGGCGGGTTAACAAGGATTTGCGCAGCACTTATCTTCTCTTTGAACACAACTTTGATGGAGACAAAGATTTCAGATAAACAACCTGAGGTATTGTACCATCGGAGCCTTGTAAACAAGTATTTGAACAAAAAGGCAAAACATCACAAGGTCTGAAATTCCAGGAGGAGTCTTCAATTCTCATCAATGTTTTTCGAGGTTACGTGGGTTTATTTCGGTACATTTGGGCTTTATAAAATCAAGATCCACATTGTTGTTGAATATGAAAGACAATCTCCTTTTTTGTTGAGTGCAGCTCCAGATGAGCATTGATAATGAGCGCCAACCATCCGTCACCTGCTCAGCCGACCAGGAAGCCTTTGTGCCCCGCCCTTTGCTTCCCTCCACCGAGCGGCAGGCAAGAAGGTTACGACTTGGTCACCGATGTGACGTCTCACTTCGTCTGTTCTCTTTCAGCTTTTTTATGCAAAGCCGCATCCAACCCACCGTCGCTGCCCTCTGACATTGTCTCCCTCCTCTTTCCGCTTACACAGTCTCGCTTCCCTTACATCTCTCGCCTCCCCGGCCCCTCTCTCTTTCCGGCTCGCATCTGTTGGATCTACGGTGTTCCCAGGGGCCCGTGAGGGGCCAGAAGGGTCCATGAATAAGTCATTAACGGTGGCCCCAAGACTCTGTGATCATCGGCAACCTGTTCAAAAACATGCTTCTCTGCCACCTCTCTCGTTCCCACTGCACCCCTCTTTCTGCATCCATAAGCAATGAAAACTGACATGGAGATGATCTTGTATTAGGCAATGGTCTAATCACATTTGCGTTTTTGTGTATGAGCCTTTTGTTGAGAAAGACACAAATTATATTAAAGTCGTATGTCAGTCAATAAATGAAGGCTTTGTCATGTCATTTATATTTGGTTGCAGCAATCTTTGGTTTTGTTTGTGTCTTGATGTCATTTGTATGCGTCTGTAGTCACTTATTGTGTGATTGTGAATTGGCAGCATCAAATACCATCTGTTGTAAGTCATATAAAAAAAAAAAAAACACAATATGACCAATATAATGCACAGTAAACCAACAACCTTGTAAACTTGACCTCACTGCATCTTCTGGAAACTTTACGAATATACAAATCTAAATCCTCATTTTTAGTAAGCACATCTGGACTGTACGTGAATTCCATAGTGTGGTTACGAGATAAATTCTCTTTTGATCAGTGGCAATATGACTCGAACATCAGATGCTGCACTAATTAAGAATTTGCATTTAATAATCTGGGCGCATTTACACATGGAGTGTTTTGCCCAATGCGGTCTTAATGTGTCATTGTAGCAACTTGAAGGGCTCCATCATGATGTGCTGGATGAATATAAATGTAAAGTGAGCTGATGAGCAGCTGTGTGTCACAGAGGACAGCGGAGGAAGATAGCGGGAGGACCTAATGTGGAAGGAAGGGGAAGCAGGTGGGGCCATCGGAGGAGTAGAGAGGACTACTACCGTTGGGGCTTGGCTCGATTTTGGAGGGAACAGAAGGAAGAAAGGAAAGTCTCACAGGCATTTCTCTTTTCTCTCTGCTCATTTATCAGTCCGTCTTCTTCTCTGTCCTTCTTCACACTGCGTCTGGACTCACTCCAGCTCACGCTGGATTCCTCACATGATTCCATTCCCAGTCCAAATTCAATACTCATCACGCATCCTTTTCCACATTGCCTTTCACGATGGTCTATCTCTGCTTAACACCGTTTTTTCCTTCTCTGCCTCTGTCAGTCCTCTTTTGGCTTCACTTTCCTCACCAGGAAAGAACTTGGCATGGGCTGTGTGCCAGTGCCGTCTACATTGTGCCACATTACCAAGAGAGTGGGTGTGAAACACAGACATTTCCACAGTGTGCCAGTGAGATGGCACCACATCCAAGCCGATGGCTGCAAAAAACATGAATACATTCTGTCTGCTGCCACCCACTCATCTCTTGTTTGAATTATTTTGGATCTCTTTGCTCTGGAAAAAAAATTATCTACATGAGATAAAACTACAAACGTATAGCTATGGGGTTTCAAAATTTCATATGTGGCGAGGCTAAGGCTAGCAAAGATAAGCTATTCTTTTTTCATAGCCTACCTTTATTTTCCTTTTATGTAGAAAGGCTTTATTTGATGGATTGTTGAAGAATTGCTGGTGTATTTTCCTGGACACACTGGACTGAATTTTTTTTTTGGCTACTGGTTCTTTGGTGGCAGACTGGGGTTAAAAAAGAAAACACAGAAGTCATTAAAACATTGAAGGAGTTCATCAAGAAGAACATGCAAAATAGTCGTTTCCCAAATTACTCTCCCCGAGAGAGCAAGCGAAAAGCATGCCTAAAAGCGTAATTGTTAAAACCTCCAAGTCAAACCATTTTTAAAGAGTTCCAGAAAGACAATTTTGCACAGAACCAATTAACTGACAAAAATGGAATCCTTTTAGTGTTTTGTTTTTAATGCCACTTTTGAGTCTGGCCATGACCCCTGGTGTGTATTTGGTTGGTTTCCCTTCCCTTCCGGCGAAACAGGGCTGTACTGGCACAGTCCGAAAACGCAAACTTGGAACTGAAAAGAAAATGGCACCAAATGGACCGCCATAAAAAAAGGGATTTGTGCCATTTTAGAAAATTACCATGACCCCTGGTGTGGGATTGGAAGATTTCCTTAACGTTAGGCCCTAAGCCAAAACCCGCCCCCCCCTTACCTGTGGATGAAAAGTATGAGACCACTTTTTTGTGGACTCCCAAGACCTGGATGACTGGTAATCTCCGCATACCATCCCAGACCCCACCCAACCTGCTCTATTCTGGCGGAAGCATCCCGGGATCAGCATCTCGGTCTTGAGGTGGCGAGTGGCCCGGGCCGCCGTGACGACCCCACACTGACAGAGTGTCAATACAAAGCAATTTACAAGCGCATGAAAAATCGACCCTTGATAACAGGCAATTTCTCTGCTCTGCTGCCTCAAGAGGCGTGATCCGCTCGGTCAAAGTGGGGACGGAGGGGGGTGACAAAGAAGAGGGGTGATCAGGGTCCAATGGATGTGATTACAGCTTACTGTGAGGAAAAAAGGAGCTGTGGGACAGGAGGGGGGGGGGGGGGGCGTAAATTGAACAGTAATAGGCCTGGAAACTGAATTGGTACAAGCGAATATAATTGTCATGCTTGAAGCAGAGAAATTACAGAATTCTCCTGATGGAAAAATTGACAGAAAGGGCGGAGTCCAAACACTCAGAATAGTGTCGGACTGACAAGGAGACAAAGATTTGTGGCTGTTTGCACGCTGACGGAACAAAGTTTTTGTCTGGGAATAAAAAGAGGAAATGCAACGAGGAGACACCAAGTTGATGATGTGTGTGTTTGTTTTTGTGTGTGTGTGGATTGGAGGCCACAGGTGAGGACAGAGATAATGACCTCATTCCTCTTCTGTGTGTCCAAGATGTGTTCGTTCAAGGCAGGACTATTCATCACCCCATCTCTTCATCCTTGCACTCATCCTCATTCCTCTTGGTCAAAAAGCCAGAGGTCACAGCTTCATCCACACACACAAATAATTTTCTTTTTGTTGTGTTTCGTGTGTGTCAAGTTCAAGGTCCGAATCCCTTCATTCAGGGATGTGGTACAAATTTACACAATATGACAAAATATCCTGACAGGGACTGCTTTGAGTTTCTTCCACTGTCTGCCGAATATCCCCCCCGCCCCCGCCTCGCCCACTTTTGTTAACAGATAACTTTGTACTGTTCTCCTCTGAGTACTTCCGAGGTGCTTAATGAAAACAACACTTTAAAAATCTAATTTGAGTTAGCATCAAATGCTGCTTCATTTAGCGAGAGGTGTTTGATGGTAAGAAAAAAAAAACATCAGCAGCCTAATTAAAGATTTCACACTAACAAAGTAGAGCTAAATCTTTTTTTAAGTTGCTTTCCCCAAATAGACCAAAAAGTTCTTTAGATGAGTCGATGAACCAGTGTCACGATTTTCTTTCTTGTGATCACCTGTGGCTTTTGGACTGGTCACACACACGCACGCGTTTATTGTTATTTTTAACTTGTGATTAACCTTTTAAAACATCAAGTAAATGTGAAGCTAAGTGTCTGTCTTACATCTATTTTGATTTATATCAAAAAACGTCTGATTAAAACTGCCTCCGGTTGAGCCCACAGATCGACAGGACACGTATAATAAAAACGTTTGTTAAACGTGACTGCGGCTGAATTTACGTTGACATTCTAGCCAATCGACAATTCGGCTCTGTTCTTCTAGGGCAGTAAATCTTGATCAAATTTCATGACCACATCACGAGTAGTGCTCTGATGACATGTGTGTAGTATGATCCCAGCAGAGCGATATTGTTTCACGTATTGTAGCTTGTATTATGTTGCATCTCTCGTCTGGTCAGGGATGTAAAGAGTGTAACATAAAGCCATTTAAAGAATAGAATGAGGTTATTGAACTTGTTGGATGCCCTGGGACAGATTTCACGTGGGTGGTGAACAAGGACAGTTAGATAAATAAAGCAATCAGCATTAACTCATTCACTACCATAGACGTTAATGATTCATTTTAATGGAGAATGAGTCAAAGCTGAGCTTGGCGCAGACAAAAAAAAAAGACAAATATGCTAGCTGAATGCACAAGAGGAAAAAAAAAAGTAGTCTTCTCAAAATACTTGGTAAACAAGTCTTGTATTACGCAACAGTGGACGAGAACTAGGAAATCAAACAATATTGGACATGCGACGTGCACACAGTGAATGCTCAGAATTCCCAGCAGACATCCAGAGACGCTTGGTAAGGACATGACGTTCTTCCCTTGTGGAAGAAAAAAAAAAAAGTGCAGCATTTCAAGCATGAAGTAAGATGATTCTGACTGAACTTGAGTTTGTTCTCAGGTTTGCCAGTTGCACTCTGCCATGCCGTGCTGACATAATTGGCTGCAAAGTCGTTGATGTTATGTCACGAGTCATGTTGAAGACGTCGACGTGAGCAGAGGAGAGAACAGCCTTTAAACGTCAAAGTTTGTGTGCACATCTTTTGGCAAAGAGAGATTCATTCAAGTGATGGTGAGGAAACAAAAGATTTGAGTGCAACTCGTCGACTGAGTTGGATTTTTTTTTTTGAAACGCATAACATTTTGTGTTGTGACTGACTTTCACTTTTGGCTTCCTTTTGTGCATTGCGGTGCATACCAAATAGTTTGTTTCATTTTTGGCGCTGGGCCAACTGGAAAGCTTGGGAAGAAAGAAATACTTTGCATCACCTTGGGATAAAAAGTGGAAAATGACTTCTTGTTAATGTCCTTGTAAGTTTATGTAAGTCGAGCTGTCAAATTGTCACTAGGGTGGCAAATACGTTTGAATGAAATACCTCGTTTCAAGCCTCAAGTCATGTAAAAAAAAAAAAAAAAGTTTGTTTGGAAGCCATGGGTGGCTGACACATCATCCACAAGACTTTTATGTTATTGTTGTGTTTTAATGAGTACAGCAAGTTAAGTCTTGCTCCACAACAGCAGCTGCTGGCTGTCTTGGCTTGTCAAAGTTTCCTTGAAGAAAATCTTAAAGTTTGTGTTGTGAGTGCTCAAAATATATTCAGATTTATCGCTATGACAATTCCTGGTGGGAATTAGGAAGCAGAGTTTGGGTTTCTTCCTCCACCTGTCTTTCGAACAAACTTAGTCCCGCCTCCTCACCATACAGCATCATCCTCACACGGGAGAACACCAAAAAAGAAAGATGCTTTGACCCTCGTCACTCCTCCTCATCTTCTCTCATGCACAAGGACAAAGACAAGAGGAGGGGACGCTTTGTGTCGAACAAAGAAAAAAAAAGGTGCACCAAATCTGCGACGCCTGGAGGAGAAAGAAGCCTTCCAGTCAAGTTCATTTAAATACGCACCTTTGAGGGGGTGTCACATCAAAATCATTGCCAGAGATGAAGAGCGCATTGGGTGTGGTTGGTGTTCTTGTATGAAAGGGGGGGAAAAAAAAGAGGCGGCACGCTGTATGAATAATGTGTGAGCAGAGTACAATGCCTTGTCATTACACAGGCTATTGTGTTGAATGATTTAAGATTCTTGTGAGTGTGCTGAATGGCAGCCTGTATGACAACGTGTCCTCTCTCTTATCTGCCTGCTTCTCCCCACAGGCCTCATTCAATACTCGGCTCTCATCTTCCTGCTTGTCACTTTCCCTCCATGTCAATTACGCTCTCATTCCCTTTTGTCTACACTTCTTACACCTTTTACATTTGGCCACAATGTTTTCTCTCCCTCCTAGCAGCTCGTCCTTTAAGTGTCTTTCTTTCTCATCGTTTCCTTTGGAGGCATCTTCACGCCCTCCACCATGGTCTTTTTTGATCACTTTCTGCCTCCCGCTCGCCCTCACCATGTTTACCGCGTCTCATCTTCCTGCAGGACGTTGAGACGCCGATGCTTTGCCGTCGTCCCTCGCCTCCAAGCGGCATCTTCTCTCCTTCCGGAATCATCCTCGCACGGAGTGAGTGACCTGGATCTGTCTCTTTGCATTACGACGCCCGCCCCTTTGGAAGAAGCAATAGCATGGCAGCAGAATACCCCCCCGACTGCATTGCATGCCCTCATTTGTGTGCCTGAGTGTAAGTGCGTGTAATTGAACCTGCTGCAATGATAAGGCAGCTGCCTTTTGGAATGCCACTGACAAAGTGCACGTGTGTGTGTGTGTGTGTCTGTGTCTGTCTGTGTGTGTGTGTGAGAGAGAGAGAGAGAGAGAGAGCGAGAAAGAGAGCTTGTGAGTGAGTGAGTGAGTGAGTGAGTGAGTGAGTGAGTGAGTGAGTGAGTGAGTGAGTGAGTGAGTGAGTGAGTGAGTGAGTGAGTGAGTGAGTGAGTGAGTGAGTGAGTGAGTGAGTGAGTGAGTGAGTGAGTGACATCATATCTTTGCTTTATTCTACTCAGTTACAAACTTCTTCTGTCTTGTGTAGCAAAGAAAAACTTGCCTGTGATGAGTGCGCCAACACACCAAACCCCACCCTGCTCCCGATACATGACTGAAAGCATACATAAGAAACTTTCCAGCAAAGGATTGTGTGGGTGTTAGATGGGGAAGAAGAAACATCATATCTGCCGGGAAGGAAAACAATCAAGGCACAGAGCACTGACTTGTCAAAGATTGCGACACCACCAAAACTCTGAGGTCCCTGGAAACAAGAAGAAAAAGACATTCTAGTGACAAAAAAACCCACAACACCTTCAAACTTGGTTTGATAATCACATTTATTTTTCTCCCGTTACATCTAAACCTCTTTTTTTAAACCTCTAATATTTCACCCGTCAAAGATTGAGTAGCATTCGTTTAGCTTGTACTTTGTAAATGCTGCTTCTGGGCTAATTTATGCACTTGGAGTTTAGTCATGACAGTGCTGTCGAAAGCAGAGCAAGACAAAAAATACACAAACACAACGTGGAGCAGACGTGAAAACTTGGGGAAAGTTTACATTTGAACTATTTCTGTTCAAATGTATGCAGGGATGTAAGTCATCAAATAATTTACTGCTCCGTTAACAGAGATGACAACATTCTTCTTTTTTCTGCAGCGCTCGTTCTCTTTCGGGGAACCTTCATCGGCGAATCAGGGTACACTGGATTGTGTGATGCATCTTCCCGGAAGGCACAGTAACTTGAATTCCATTTCAATGACATCCATTGTGCTTGCAAAACTGTGCCAGAGAGAGAGTGAGATTCTCCTCCAGTGTATTAGATTGCATTCGGCAGGACAATTATTTAGGTCTGGCAGCAAATGAGGCACCATGTTGTGTCTGGCCTGGGATCTGGCAGGGGACCGAGTTTTTGACAAACTCAGCTGGTGCAAGTGTTGAAAAAGGCAGCGGAAAGCAGAGCAGGCAGAAAACACAACTGCGTCCTTTTGGATTTAAGTCGCCCTCCTTAGCTTCTCCTTTTCCTCACTTAGGATGGGCAAACACTCGACACCACGTTTCCTTCCAGTAATACGACCGTATGATATTGTTGAGAAGCTGACGTTCATGGAGTTTCCTTCCTGGAGATGTTTTGTCAGGCTTTTGCAGCATCCGCCACCTTTCGCATCTTATTTTAAAATAGAAAAACATGCACTGTACAGTGAAGGAAATTCCATTTCTTTTCTTTCCTTTTTGAGTGTGTCATGTTTCAGGTGGTACTTGGTGTAAAACGTTTTCTGCTTTAGTCCACTTTCTTTCTTTTGATCAGTTGAGTAGAAGGCAGGAGGAGAAACAAAAGTGCAAGGTGAAAATGTGCTAAAAGACTTGCTGCTATTGCTGTCAACACCAGCAATCCCAATGGTAATGGCTGTCTGACACGTCACACGTCAGTTGCCATGGCAACGTGACATTGAACATTCACCTTTTGCTTCCTCAGCCTCCTCGTTTTCTTCTCACCAATGCAACTTGAAACCTCAAAACAGCAAACATTTGGAACAACAGAATTGAGTTTCAAATTAGGCTTTCAAATCAAGGTTAGGGTTTCATAGAAGGGTTTCAAAATGGAGGCTTGGTGTTCTATTTCAAACTAGCTTTGGAGTTTCAAAAGGAGGTTACAAACTAGGGTTAGGGCTTCAAATTCACATTTTAAACTAGGGTTCGGGTTTCAAAGTGGGCTTTCAAACGAGTGTACTGCAAATGTGATATAAAACGCTGTGCTTGTGCAAGTGTGGACTCAATCTGTTGGCGTGAAGTCTACTTGACACGGACAGTGTACTGGAAGTGTGTGTGTGTTTGTGTGTTTGTGTCTGTGTCTCATCACTTGTTGAGTGTCCCATGATGTCATGACTAATGACTCCCTGTGGTTCACGGTGTGCATATACACAGTTGACATTTGCTAACACACACACACGCACACACACATACAGCTTCCTTCAAACTGTTAATTAATTGAACTAATTACAGGTCCTCGTGTCAGTTCCATTGCCTTATCTCAATCCCACAATGCACTTGATCACAAGCTGCTGTGCTGGGATGCGACTTGATAAATTCAGTCGCCGACAAGTGACAGCGACACGCAACACAGTCAGAACAGGTCAACGGTAAACGCAAACCGTTGGAGGGGCTTAGTTGAGGACACATCTGGTGTTTTAAGATAACTTTAAGTTAACCGGCCTTGATGATTTATGAGAGTCTGATTTAGCATTTAAAAAAATCTAACAAAATATGAATACAACATTTTCGTTTTCAAGCGTTATCTATAGAAGAACACGCAATGCAATTTTATCTCCTTTTCAGAAACGTTAATTGGAATATATTTCCGTGAGAAAAACAAGCAAAAATATGGAGATATCTATTGAGGCCCCTCGCAGCTTAAGACCTCGACTGATTCCTTCTTTGCAGCCTTTCAACATGGCTTCAGTGGAACTGCAAAACAGACATGCAAAAAAATCATTTAGGAGACATCAAAGTCAATCATTGTGTGTGAATAAGGAAGCAAAACAGCCAATGTGGACGACATAAGCAAGCTATTAGCAGCGATTGTAAAGAATTATATTCACGGGCTCTTTGACTCATCAAATTGACCGACGGTGTCTCGCGTGGGAGGTGCGCATCACTGACCTCCACCTCGCGTGCACGCACGCAACAGTCGATAGCAAGAGCGCATACGTGAAGCCTGCAAACCTTGTAGACGCCGGTGAGGAGGCGGCGGCACTAATTGGGTAGACGTAGGAAGACCCCAGGGGACGTGACCCATTACGGAGAGGGGGAGCTCCCAAGTCTGACCATGAAAGACATCAAAGGAAGTGGAAGCATACATGAATTAGCCTACAGCCCCTGGGTCCTTATGTTAAGCAATGTTTTTTTAAATTTGGAAGGGTTTGGAAATGAGTTGATTTTTGTGAGGAAAACAAAATGTACAAAATGAGTTCTTGCACTTCATCTTGGATTCTTTTCTGTAGTTGTGACATCATTGAATGGTAATGTTTATGCCTCGAGGAAAAAATAAACACTTCTATTGTCTTCTATTTTTTTTGTCTTTAATACATACACCGGAAAATGTATTATCCAAATTAAAACTCGTGACAAAATGGGAACAAATAAAAGATTGACTCCACTCAGAGAACACATTGCGTTCAATTTCAGAGAATCCTGCAGTGTATCAAGCCATGTGTGCTAAAGTCACATCAGGGAACAAAAGGTCAGTGGAGCGCGAGATGGATTTGGTGTCATAATGCTTTTTTCACCTGTGGAGAAATTAACAAAGTCGTCATAAAAGATCAGCCACGGAATTTCAACTCTATCTTTGACACTGATGAATACTGAAAAGCTCCACTTGGCTTGACAAAACAAAAGAAGTAAAAGCATGTGTTGTACAAGAGTTGAAAAAATTTATTTTGTTGCACAGCTACTTCCACTAAAGTAGCAAAACAAGTTGCAAAACTTTGCATCTCCAAACTTTGGAGGGAAATATCCAGTCATTTATCTCATAAAAGCTTGGCCCCGTTCACAGTTATTAATTTTTTTTTGCCTCCTAAAGAAAACATACAGAGGAACAGAAAAACAAGAACAGCAAAACACAAGTATGCTAAATCAGCTAATTAAATCAGCTCATTAAAATGCTCTTATCAGATATCAGCCCCTTGTCTATTTTGTAGTTGGAAAACTTTTGCATGTTTAGCCCCTTAAATGTGCTTTAACGCAAGTAGGCATCAAAAACGCCTCCAGAGCCGAGCTGCCTCACTTTTCATAATAATAATATTAAATTGCTAATTAACTAAAAGGTTCAATTCACATTTACATGGACCGCCGGCAACAATTTCATTTTTATTTCATTTATTCATATAAGCCTTCTCATTTACATTACTAGTGTCAAGAATGTGTAATTTGACGACTTGCTCTATTTTGGGGGACACCAACACATATTACACAACGGAAAACACATATACATATTGTCATATAAAGCAGTTAACCAAATGTCAAATTTTGGTTTTCATGCCCAAAAAAGTAAAAACAAGGAATAAAACACCAGACAAGTTTTAACAGGTTTTTAATGTTTATTAAAATAATAATAATAAAAGTAAATTTCAAACCAGCAATCTAATGTGAAATTGCAGTAGATATATATACACATATTGTCATATAAAGCAGTTAACCAAATGTCTGATTTTTATGTTTTAATTGGCGAATATAAAAACAAGGAATACAACACCAGACAAGTTTTAACATAAATGTTTATTAAAAATAATAATATTAAAAGTAAATTTCAAACCAGCAATCCAATGTGAAATGGCAGTCGATATATTGGATAACAATATTTAGGCGTATATATGCATACACGTTTTTTAAAAACTACTATAATTGTTCTACCACTTGAGAGTGGTTACCAGCTCAGTGGCCTAAGAGGAGAGTGTCCGCCCTGAGATTGGGAGGTTGGGGGTTCAACCCCCGGCCGGGTCATACCGGAGACTCTAAAAATGGTACCCATTTCTTCCCTGCTTGGCACTCAGTGTAAGGGGTTGAAATGGGGCCCCCCCCTGCTGCTCATGATCATTGGGACTTCAATATAAAAGCTCAAGAAGATACATAGTTCACGCCAGGGGACGCAACACGTTCACTGACTGATCCGTTGATGCGCGGAAGGAAGGCAAACCCATTGTTCGCGAACGGGAAAGTCAGGATTCATAATAATCAAATAAAGGGTTAATTGCACAACAAATTTTAAATTGTACTTTGCTAGGTGTTCGTGTACACAACGTGTTGTGATGACATCTGCTGTGGAGTCTTCACTGATCTAGTCGCTTGTGAGCTGATCCATAAAACCATACATGTTCCATGCACTAAGAGCAAGGCTTCCATAGGGTAGTGGTTAGTGCTCTGGGCTTTCACCCCAAGGACCCATGTTCGAATGTCAGTGGGACCCAAAAAAATTATCATAGAAAATTTGCAACACAGTTGCTCGTGTAACCATAAAACCATATATGTTCCACGCACTGAGAGCAAGGTTTCCATAGGGTAGTGGTTAGTGCTCTGGGCTTTCACCCTAATGACCCAGGTTCGAATATCAGTGGGACCATAAACATTTTATCACAGAAAATTTGCAACACAGTTGCTCGTGTAACCATAAAACCATACATGTTCCATGATCTGAGAGCAAGGCTTACATAGGGTAGTGGTTAGTGCTCTGGGCTTTCACCCCAGCGACCCGGGTTCGAATCTCAGTTGGACCAAATAATTTTATAATAGAAAATTTGCAACACAGTTGCTCGTGTAACCATAAAACCATACATGTTCCATGGACTGAGAGCAAGGCTTCCATAGGGTAGTGGTTAGTGCTCTGGGCTTTCACCCCAGCGACCCGGGTTCGAATCTCAGTGGGACCAAATAATTTTATCATAGAAGAATTTGCAACACAGTTGCTCGTGTGACCATAAAACCATACATGTTCCATGGACTGAGAGCAAGGCTTCCATAGGGTAGTGGTTAGTGCTCTGGGCTTTCACCCCAGCGATCCGGGTTCGAATCTCAGTGGGACCAAATAATTTTATCATAGAAAATTTGCAACACAGTTGCTCGTGTAACCATAAAACCATACATGTTCCATGGACTCAGAGCAAGGCTTCCATAGGTTAGTGGTTAGTGCTCTGGGGTTTCACCCCAGCGACCCGGGTTCGAATCTCAGTGGGACCAAATAATTTTATCATAGAAAGTTTGCAAAACAGTTGCTCGTGTAACCATATAACGATACACTTCCTTAGAGATAGGGTTAGTTTAAAGTTAGGGTTAGCCGTAGAATTAGGTTTAGAGGTAGGATTAGGGTTAGAGGTTGGGTTAAGGTTAGAGCTAGGGTTATGGTTAGAGCTAGGGTTAGAGCTAGGGTTAGGGTTAGAGCTAGGGTTGGGGTTAGGGTTAGGAGTAGAGCTAAGGTTAGGGTTAGAGCTAGGGTTAGGTTAGGGTTAGCGCTAGGGTTAGAGCTAGAGCTAGGGTTAGGGTTAGAGCTAGGGTTAGGGTTAGGTTAGATTTAGGGTTAGAGCTAGGGTTAGAGCTAGGGTTAGGTTAGGGTTAGGGTTAGAGATCGGGTTAGAGCTAGAGCTAGGGTTAGGGTTAGAGCTAGGGTTAGAGCTAGTGCTAGGGTTAGGGTTAGGGTTAGGGTTAGGTTAAGGTTAGAGCTAGGGTTAGGGTTAGAGTTAGAGCTAGAGCTAGGGTTAGGGTTAGACTAGGGTTAGGGTTAGATTTAGAACGACAGCTAGGGTTAGGGTTAGGGTTAGAGCTAGGGTTAGGGTTAGAGCTACGAATGAGTCGTGAATTGCTTTTCCAGTTTCCAAATGAACGGATTTGTGGATGAGTGAGTGTGAGTGAGTGAGTGAGTGAGTGAGTGTGAGTGAGTGAGTGAGTGAGTGAGTGAGTGAGTGAGTGAGTGAGTGAGTGAGTGAGTGAGTGAGTGAGTGTGACTGAGTGTGAGAGTGAGTGAGTGAGTGAGTGTGAGTGTGAGTGTGAGTGAGTGAGTGAGTGAGTGAGTGAGTGAGTGAGTGAGTGAGTGAGTGAGTGAGTGAGTGAGTGAGTGAGTGTGAGTGAGTGTGAGTGAGTGAGTGAGTGAGTGAGTGAGTGAGTGAGTGAGTGAGTGAGTGAGTGAGTGAGTGAGTGAGTGAGTGAGTGAGTGAGTGAGTGTGAGTGAGTGAGTGAGTTTGAGTGAGTGAGTGAGTGAGAGTGAGTGAGTGAGTGAGTGAGTGAGTGAGTGAGTGAGTGAGTGAGTGAGTGAGTGAGTGAGTGAGTGAGTGAGTGAGTTTGAGTGAGTGAGTTTGAGTGAGTGAGTGAGTGAGTGAGTGGCTGTGTGAGTGAGTGAGTGAGTGAGTGAGTGAGTGAGTGAGTGAGTGAGTGAGTGTGACTGAGTGTGAGAGTGAGTGAGTGAGTGAGTGTGAGTGAGTGGGTGTGTGAGTGAGTGAGTGAGTGAGTGAGTGAGTGAGTGAGTGAGTGAGTAGTTGAGTGTGAGTGAGTGAGTGAGTGAGTGAGTGAGTGAGTGAGTGAGTGAGTGAGTGAGTGGCTGTGTGAGTGAGTGAGTGAGTGAGTGAGTGAGTGAGTGAGTGAGTGAGTGAGTGAGTGAGTGAGTGAGAGTGTGAGTGAGTGGGTGTGTGAGTGAGTGAGTGAGTGAGTGAGTGAGTGAGTGAGTGAGTGAGTAGTTCAGTGTGAGTGAGTGAGTGAGTGAGTGAGTGAGTGAGTGAGTGAGTGAGTGAGTGAGTGAGTGAGTGAGTAGTTGAGTGTGAGTGAGTGAGTGAGTGAGTGAGTGAGTGAGTGAGTGAGTGAGTGAGTAGTTGAGTGAGTGAGTGAGTGAGTGAGTGAGTGAGTGAGTGAGTGAGTGAGTGAGTGAGTGAGTGAGTGAGTGAGTGAGTGAGTGAGTGAGTGAGTGTGAGTAGTTGAGTGTGAGTGAGTGAGTGAGTGAGTGAGTGAGTGAGTGAGTGAGTGAGTGAGTGAGTGAGTGAGTGAGTGAGTGAGTGAGTGAGTGAGTAGTTGAGTGAGTAGTTGAGTGAGTGAGTGAGTGAGTGAGTGAGTGAGTGAGTGAGTGAGTGAGTGAGTGAGTGAGTGAGTGAGTGAGTGAGTGAGTAGTTGAGAGTGAGTGAGTGAGTGAGTGAGTGAGTGAGTGAGTGAGTGAGTGAGTGAGTGAGTGAGTGAGTGAGTGAGTGAGTGAGTGAGTGAGTGAGTGAGTGAGTAGTTGAGTGAGTGAGTGAGTGAGTGAGAGTGAGAGTGAGAGTGAGTGAGAGTGAGTGAGTGAGAGAGTGAGTGAGTGAGTGAGTGAGTGAGTAGTTGAGTGAGTGAGTAGTTGAGTGAGTGAGTGAGTGAGTGAGTGAGTGAGTGAGTGAGTGAGTGAGTGAGTGAGAGTAGTTGAGTGTGAGTGAGTGAGTGAGTGAGTGAGTGAGTGAGTGAGTGAGTGAGTAGTTGAGAGTGAGTGAGTGAGTGAGTGAGTGAGTGAGTGAGTGAGTGAGTGAGTGAGTGAGTGAGTGAGTGAGTGAGTGAGTGAGTGAGTGAGTGAGTAGTTGAGTGAGTGAGTAGTTGAGTGAGTGAGTGAGTGAGTGAGTGAGTGAGTGAGTGAGTGAGTGAGTGAGTGATTGTGAGTAGTTGAGTGTGAGTGAGTGAGTGAGTGAGTGAGTGAGTGAGTGAGTGAGTGAGTGAGTGAGTGAGTGAGTGAGTGAGTGAGTGTGAGTAGTTGAGTGTGAGTGAGTGAGTGAGTGAGTGAGTGAGTGAGTGAGTGAGTGAGTGAGTAGTTGAGAGTGAGTGAGTGAGTGAGTGAGTGAGTGAGTAGTTGAGTGTGAGTGGGTGAGTAGTTGAGTGAGTGAGTGAGTGAGTGAGTGAGTGAGTGAGTGAGTGAGTGAGTGAGTGAGTGAGTGAGTGAGTGAGTGAGTGAGTGAGTGTATGGTAGTTTTTTTTTTTTTTTTTTTTTTAAACTGCCATGTATGGTAGTT
The DNA here is from genome assembly GCF_024217435.2 of Syngnathus scovelli. Taxonomy (NCBI): domain Eukaryota; kingdom Metazoa; phylum Chordata; class Actinopteri; order Syngnathiformes; family Syngnathidae; genus Syngnathus; species Syngnathus scovelli. The sequence goes on along the minus strand of NC_090857.1, from coordinate 5,614,613 downwards.
TTTTTTTCTTTTTTTTTTTAAACTACCATGTATGGTAGTTTGTTTTTTTTTAAACTACCATGTATGGTAGTTTTTTTTTTAAACTACCATGTATGGTATTTTTTTTTTTTTTGAAAAAAAAAGAAAAAATTAAAAAAAAAAAAAACTACCATACATGGTAGTTTAAAAAAAAAAAAACTACCATACATGGTAGTTTTTTTTTTTTTTTTGAAAAAAAAAAAAAAACTACCATACATGGTAGTTTTAAAAAAAAACTACCATACATGGTAGTTTTTAAAAAAAAAAAAAACTACCATACATGGTAGTTTTAAAAAAAAAAAAACTACCATACATGGTAGTTTAAAAAAAAAAAAAAAAAACTACCATACATGGTAGTTTAAAAAAAAAAAAATACCACTCACTCACTCACTCACTCACTCACTCACTCACTCACTCACTCACTCACTCACTCACTCACTCACTCACTCACTCACTCACTCACTCACTCACTCACTCACTCACTCACACTCAACTACTCTCACTCACTCACTCACTCACTCACTCACTCACTCACTCACTCACTCACTCACTCACTCACTCACTCACTCACTCACTCACTCACTCACTCACTCACTCACTCACACAGCCACTCACTCACTCACTCACTCACTCACTCACTCACTCACTCACTCACTCACTCACTCACTCACTCACTCACTCACTCACTCACACTCAACTACTCACTCACTCACTCACTCACTCACTCACTCACTCACTCACTCACTCACTCACTCACTCACTCACTCACTCACTCACTCACTCACTCACTCACTCACACTCACTCACTCACCCACCCACCCACTCACTCACTCACTCACTCACTCACTCACTCACTCACTCACTCACTCACTCACTCACTCACTCACTCACTCTCACACTCAGTCACACTCACTCACTCACTCACTCACTCACTCACTCACTCACTCACTCACTCACTCACTCACTCACTCACTCACTCACTCACTCACTCACTCACTCACTCACTCACACTCAACTACTCTCACTCACTCACTCACTCACTCACTCACTCACTCACTCACTCACTCACTCACTCACTCACTCACTCACTCACTCACTCACTCACACTCACTAACTCACTCACACTCACTAACTCACTAACTCACTAACTCACTCACTCACTCACTCACTCACTCACTCACTCACTCACTCACTCACTCACTCACTCACTCACTCACTCACTCACTCACTCACTCACTCACTCAACTACTCACTCACTCACTCACTCACTCACTCACTCACTCACTCACTCACTCACTCACTCACTCACTCACTCACTCACTCACTCACTCACTCACACTCAACTACTCTCACTCACTCACTCACTCACTCACTCACTCACTCACTCACTCACTCACTCACTCACTCACTCACTCACTCACTCACTCACTCACTCACTCACTCACTCACTCACACTCAACTACTCTCACTCACTCACTCACTCACTCACTCACTCACTCACTCACTCACTCACTCACTCACTCACTCTCTCACTCACTCACTCACTCACTCACTCACTCACTCACTCACTCACTCACTCACTCACTCACACTCAACTACACTCACTCACTCACTCACTCACTCACTCACTCACTCACTCACTCACTCACTCACTCACTCACTCACTCACTCACTCACTCACTCACTCACTCACACTCAACTACTCACTCACTCACTCACTCACTCACACTCACTCACTCACACTCACTCACTCACTCACTCACTCACTCACTCACTCACTCACTCACTCACTCACTCACTCACTCACTCACTCACTCACTCACTCACTCACTCACTCACTCACTCACTCAAAGCAATTCACGACTCATTCGTAGCTCTAACCCTAACCCTAGCTCTAACCCTAACCCTAACCCTAGCTGTCGTTCTAAGTCTAACCCTAACCCTAGTCTAACCCTAACCCTAGCTCTAACTCTAACCCTAACCCTAGCTCTAACCCTAACCTAACCCTAACCCTAACCCTAACCCTAGCACTAGCTCTAACCCTAGCTCTAACCCTAACCCTAGCTCTAGCTCTAACCCTAACCCTGACCTAACCCTAGCTCTAACCCTAGCTCTAACCCTAAATCTAACCTAACCCTAACCCTAGCTCTAACCCTAACCCTAGCTCTAGCTCTAACCCTAGCGCTAACCCTAACCTAACCCTAGCTCTAACCCTAACCTTAGCTCTACTCCTAACCCTAACCCCAACCCTAGCTCTAACCCTAACCCTAGCTCTAACCCTAGCTCTAACCATAACCCTAGCTCTAACCTTAACCCAACCTCTAACCCTAATCCTACCTCTAAACCTAATTCTACGGCTAACCCTAACTTTAAACTAACCCTATCTCTAAGGAAGTGTATCGTTTTATGGTTACACGAGCAACTGTGTTGCAAATTTTCTATGATAAAATTATTTGGTCCCACTGAGATTCGAACCAGGATCACTGGGGTGAAAGCCCAGAGCACTAACCACTACCCTATGAAAGCCTTGCTCTCAGTCCATGGAACATGTATGGTTTTATGGTCACACGAGCAACTGTGTTGCAAATTTTCTATGATAAAATCATTTGGTCCCACTGAGATTCGAACCCGGGTCGCTGGGGTGAAAGCCCAGAGCACTAACCACTACCCTATGGAAGCCTTGCTCTCAGTTCATGGAACATGTATGGTTTTATGGTTACACGAGCAACTGTGTTGCAAATTTTCTATGATAAAATTATTTGGTCCCACTGAGATTCGAACCCGGGTCGCTGGGGTGAAAGCCCAGAGCACTAACCGCTACCCTATGGAAGCCTTGCTCTCAGATCATGGAACATGTATGGTTTTATGGTTACACGAGCAACTGTGTTGCAAATTTTCTGTGATAAAATTTTTATGGTCCCACTGATATTCGAACCCGGGTCGCTGGGGTGAAAGCCCAGAGCACTAACCACTACCCTATGGAAGCCTTGCTCTCAGTCCATGGAACATGTATGGTTTTATGGTCACACGAGCAACTGTGTTGCAAATTTTCTATGATAAATTTTTTTGGTCCCACTGACATTCGAACATGGGTCCTTGGGGTGAAAGCCCAGAGCACTAACCACTACCCTATGGAAGCCTTGCTCTCAGTGCATGGAACGTGTATGGTTTTATGGATCAGCTCACAAGCGACTAGATCAGTGAAGACTCCACAGCAGATGTCATCACAACACGTTGTGTACACGAACACCTAGCAAAGTACAATTTAAAATTTGTTGTGCAATTAACCCTTTATTTGATTATTATGAATCCTGACTTTCCCGTTCGCGAACAATGGGTCTGCCTTCCTTCCGCGCATCAACGGATCAGTCAGTGAACGTGTTGCGTCTCCTGGCGTGAACTATGTATCTTCTTGAGCTTTTAAATTGAAGTCCCAATGATCATGAGCAGCAGGGGGGGGCCCCATTTCAACCCCTTACACTGAGTGCCAAGCAGGGAAGAAATGGGTACCATTTTTAGAGTCTCCGGTATGACCCGGCCGGGGGTTGAACCCCCAACCTCCCAATCTCAGGGCGGACACTCTCCTCTTAGGCCACTGAGCTGGTAACCACTCTCAAGTGGTAGAACAATAAAACGTACGTGTATGCATATATACGCCTAAATATTGTTATCCAATATATCGACTACAATTTCACATTGGATTGCTGGTTTGAAATTTACTTTTAATATTATTATTTTTAATAAACATTTATGTTAAAACTTGTCTGGTGTTGTATTCCTTGTTTTTATATTCGCCAATTAAAACATAAAAATCAGACATTTGGTTGAAAACCTGGGACTTCATCGATCACATGAACTTAATGTTTTGTGTGCAAACACCTCAATATTTTCATTTTAAATGTAGAGTCTTGGATATTAGACAGCCTAAAGCCACGTTGAATTTACCTGTAAATGAAATTTTAAACCAATGATGCTATTCACCAGTGAATGTCTGCAGACAGTCTCAACCAGCATATCTACTGCTTATGACTCAATCTACTGCTTATGACCCAATCAGTCCAACCAGCATGAACACCACCCCGTCATTATGGAGCACATGCTCTTCGTTGAGCTAACTAAACAATAATGTGTGCCTTCTGAGGGACTGTTGTGGATCACGTCACATGACACACAAATGTGTTGGAGAATTCCACGACTAACCCTAACCTGACAAACTGACCTAACCCTAACTTGTAGAACGCACACACCAAAGAGAACTTGGAGTGAAGCTGCTTGATGCTAATCCATCTTGTAGCATCCATTGAAGTAGTCACGGCTGTCACCTTGCCCTCAGCGGCACAAGTGCACCCTCACTGTGTCTTTAGGACCCGTAGACAGCATCAAATGTGGCGTTGGTTCTGCCATGATTTTCTTTCAAACCCCGTCCCTCCAAAAAGAAGAAAAAAAGATCTGCCAAAGTAGAATTTAGAAAAAAGCCCAGAGGCCTCTTTTATTGTGCAGCAACAAGATTAAGGGGGAAAGGCTAAGTGGGGCAAATATAGATCATAGCTCTATTAACTATAGCAACATCATTGTGCATGAATGGAGAGGTGGAGGGGGGGGGGGCAAGCATGTTGCGCTTGGAGAAGGAATTTATCACAGAGTCGGCACGGCGAGATCATTTGCCTCTTGACAGGATCATTATGACATTCAGGGCTCTCGCCACCGCTGCGCAATTTCAGCGTTCCTCCTTGTGTGGAATTTTAATTGAATTAGCTCGGCTGGTTACACATGGTGCCGACGATAACATTTGGTGTCTTTGGTGGAAGTGGGTTAACGCTTTTAACAAGGCCAAGAAGAAGAAAAAAAAAGACAAGGTGTTTTTTGCCGATTGCAATATGCTCACTTTCGTTCCCTCTTTTAGCGACCCTCAGCCTGTCTTGCATGTCAGTGCCCGAGGAAGCTGGGAGCAACGTTGTGGAGGGAGGGGTGGGGGGTAAACATGTTGCTGTTGGAATGATGAATGATGGCGGTCACGCTTGGAAAGGCCACGGAGGAGGGGCGCCATCACGCTGCAGGCTGACAACAAGGTGTCTCCTAGTTACTTTGATGCTACATGTGAGCAGCCATTAAGATGAGATTAATGGACGTGCACTATGCTAATGTGGGCTAAAGTACACATAGCAACATGATTCTTTATGGCAGTGAGGGGGGCAGGGCCAGATGAATGCTCATGCCAAAGTAGGCCCCTGTCATCAGGATGGACAGCATTGCATGGTGGGACATGGAAAAACACTTTGTATTGATTTGCAGTGATCCATGTGGCCCCCCCCCAAAGGGCGACCACTTAAAAGGGGCAAGCATTCATGCATCGCATCTTTTCACTGGCCACAGGTGAAGATGATGAAGGATGGCCACCGGTTGACCCAGAAAAAAAATCAACAAAACATAACATGCCGAAGTAGACAGGTCCATGTTCATGTATGAAAATTAAAATCCCATTTTAAAAAAAAGGGAAAATAAAACACACTTGTATCGTGAACAAAAACAAAGGCCCTTGCTAATCGACACCCCAATAGTGCACAAATCCATCATCATTCAAAAACAGACACATTTTTATTTAGCAAAACATGTTTAATCTCTCCTTGATGCGTGTTTATTTACAAGTAGTAAATCTGCAAAGTAGGAAATAACAGAATATTTACACAATGAATGTTCACCTGCAAACTCCATGACAGTCGCTTCAAGTTTGAGACACTAATAATGTTTTTAAAATTCCTTTGCCACTAGCTCTCAACTGGTTGTCTTGCTTGGTATGCAGCTCAGTTTGAAGACTTGAAATAAAAAAAAAAAGAGGAACAGGAAATCAAAGAGGCGGGTGATGGGACTTTTTCTTAGGAGTGTTTTACAAAAGCATGACGTCGTGGAGACAGAAATGCTTATGAAGACACATTTTGAACAAGTCCGCTCTCAGCCCAACAGTGCAAACATGACTGATGCTTCATTCAAAGCAACCGATGTCACTTGATCAACAACGAGAAGCATTAAGAAGAAGAAGAAGAACACAAGCGGACCATGAACCTGAGAGAGAATGAGTCCAGAATGTTTGCCACGTCGCCACTTGTTCTGTGTGCTTCTGCGGGGGATCTTCTGCGCGCTACCGATCCGTACTCGTCGTTCACGAAAGCAAAAAAGTACGAATGAGGTGATTGATGCTTACAGATGGGAAATGTCGTCGACCGGATATCTTTACATGATTCCCAAAGTGTATGCGTCGTGTGGCGAGTAAACTACAGATAAACATGTATCCAGTTGAAGTTCCGACTCATGTAAACAAAGTGTTGACTTTGAATTAAGGGACCCAAAAAAAAAAAAAAAATCTGGAGAGCCACAGCATTCCTGATCAGCATTAAATGAGCCCAAAAAGATGAGCTAGAAAAACAAATGTCAAGAGTTTAAAGCAGCAAAGTCACATTTCCATCACAAAGACAAATCATTTGGACCCCCCCCCCCCACTGAAGTCCCATCAAGTACTTTTTACCATCAGGCAAATTGAAGAAAGTTCTTGTGTTTTTTTGTTTTGTTTTTTTTGCCTTCAGCGTACCATCAAATGTACAATTTACATGTTGGGAATAAACAAAAACAACCTGATTACAAAATAAACACGTGAGAAAGTATACAAATTTACAAATGAAAACATCACACAATACCACAGTTTGGTTTTTGGGCAAGCAGAAAAAAAATAAAAATAAAAAACTGGTTTTCCTCACCAGCAAGTGAAAAAGAAGCTGACTTGAGTGTCGGGGAGGAGAGTCTTAAAAGCCACCGGTGGCGATGGGCCAGCTCGACAAAGAAGAGCTGCAGGTTAGGAGCATGATGACCTCCTTCAGACAATATACACTCAGCACATCTGTGTCCAGCCAGGAACATTTGGAACATGAATAAAACGCGTGGCTTCGGGCTAGGAAAGACACCACCCGACTTTGCTCGACACGACAGTAAACGCTGGCCGCTTGACCTCACCCGCATACTTTTTTGTGTCATCTTGTCGAGCTTTTGTAAAGCGAATATTTGGAGTTCCCCACCAAAAAGCGTCACGGACGGCCAAAACTAACCTCCCGCTTGTCTTTTGTCTTCTTCTGACGGTCGCAAAACGTTTCATTTCAGTCACAAGGCATGTTCATATTTAGAAAATCATACGGTAGCACATTCCATCTAACAAAATGTTTTTGCACTAAACAACATTCAAAGGAAACATGGCACAGTACGACTTTTTTTTTTCTTCTTTTCTATTTTTTTGTTTGTAGCGTTTTGCACTTCAACTATCAAATGTATTGTTGGATTTTGTCTCTTGATTAAAACAAAACAAAAAAAAACAGGGGAAACATTGCTCTCTCCCTAATCTTTAAAAACGTAGCTGTATTTATATATAACATCTATATATTCTTCCTTTGTAGCGTTTCTGTAAATTGTGCAAATTCAGCAGTAATACAAGTGGCGAGAGATCAGAGAGTGGGCAGTTGATTACAGTTATACAAAACAATTGAAAAACAAAACCAAAAAAAAACAAAAAAGCCAACATCCTGACACGTGAGCCACAAAGCTTCTCTCCATTGTGCACAAGAGGCCCCGCATGGAGTTCTTTCCAATCACATCCACAGGAAGCCAAAAGCTCTCACTGACACTTTCTCCATGAACGCAGCGTGTGAAAATGTCCGCTCTGTCACACATACACGAACACACGTAGGCATACACAGACCCGCCCACCTCTGCCGACCCCGCTCCGTTTTGCAGTATACCGCCTCAATGCTTTTGCAGTTTGTCTGTGAGGGAGGGAGGGGGGGGGGGAGGGAGATGGACAGACGGACGGCCGACGTCGGATGGTCCTCAGCTGGTTAGGGCCATTGTGTCGATGACCTGCTCCAGCTTGCTCCGCAGCCGCTGCCTCCTCGCCTGCTCGTCCCGCTCCAGCGCCGACAAGATCTGAAGACAGAGAGGGGCGACCGGCTTGAGGTGGTTGTGCTTGTTCTCATGAGAATGTAGCAGTAATTTCACCCAAAATAAAAATTGACTCAACAGACAAAAGAATATTAGGACTACAGTGGGATAAGAAAAAAATGAAATTATCAGAGTAAATTAATAATTTGTGTTTTTCAGGCAGACAATATTTTATGATTAAAAAAATAAATTCGGTTGAAGTAAGTTGAGGAGCTTCATTCAGACAATAGTAATGTTTTGCCACCATTTTGTAGAATCTGGGGACCAAGGGACTACGTTGAAGTGAGTTTCATTTAGACAAAAGTAGAGCTCTGTTAGCGCTTACCTCGTCCTTATACTTGACAATGTAAGAGTAGATCTCATGGAGGGCAGACATGCTGTTAAACTGGTTGGCGTGCAGTCGCGACTGCTCCGCCAGGTAGGCACTCATGTCCTGGTCGCTGATAGCTGACATCCTCGAGATATCAGAGTAGTACCTGCGGGGACGCAAACGAGACCAGTTCATTGATGAAAGTCTTAACGAGAGCCCGCATTTGACCAACGTACCGCTCCACCCAGTTTTTGTAGTTGGGGATGTCTTTAGCGTAAAGTAGCTTGTTGGACGGCGAGTCTTTCCCTAATTTATGCTCGGACGTTGAACAGGAGTCCATGAAGGTCTGGGCCACCACCGACAAACAGGCGTCGGTAATGCTGTTCTTGTGGATGTCGAACACAAACTGCGGGTTCTTGATCACATTCACCCAGAAGCGCAGGGGGAGGCTGCGAGGTTGGAGGGAGAACAAAAAAAAAAAAAGTTGCAGAATCACTCGTGTCTGCAAAGCAACGGCGTTGAAGGCACGCCGACTCACCAGTTGCTCTTCCAAGTGTGCCGGACGTCCGAGTCCGAGATGGAATGTTTGTCGGCCTGCTCGTCCAGGAAGTCAAACATGTACTTAATGGCGAGCGGCAAGGCGCTTCCTCTGTGGGCTGTGCTGAAGATGGTCTCAAAAAGGTCGTCCACAAACTTTTGAAGCGTGCCCTAAGGAGGAGAATGGCAGTGGGAGTGAAAAGGTGACTAAAATGAAAGAACAAAACAATTTGGTTCAGATAATTGAGAAAGGAGACACAGATTGGGGGGTGGACTATTCTGACGGTTACACGGAAATTAAGGAAAGGTAGCGTCGCAATCATTAATTAGGCATCACATCACGGCTAATGGTGTTGCCGTAGGCGATGGCTGTCAGTGGCAGGTGTTGCGAGTGCGCTTCGCTTTTAATACCCCAACTTGGTGACGTGCTGAGAGCTCAGTCTGCTTTTTAGTCATTCAGATGGCTCCCAATGAGAGTTCAGCCTTAGGCTCTTTTATAACGCCCCACCCCCCACCCATTTTTTCCTGGAATTTTTCAGTCCTCAAAATAATATCATCCTGAAGCTCACACGCACTTATCTTCAAACATCCTGTCCACATTTCACAAAAGTGTCTCTGAAACCATTCACACTTTCCACAAAGCCGCGGGGATGTCGTAAGCACGCACAAACAGCAGCGTTTTGTCGTTGCCTTCCCTCGACTCGCCTTGTTAATGATTTCCTGATTGTGGCAACACAGATAACGTTCAACGTAGCGCGTGAACAATGGGAATGCGGTGTTAATGAGTGGAAACATCAGGGGAGAGGAAGCATCGGTGTGAGATGAGTCACTGAGGAATGCCAAGCGCAACACCGCTGGCAGGAGGCAGGAAAGTGTCCGTGGGTGTGCAGCACGCAACCTTGCATGTCACAACTTTGGCTGGGGAACTTAAAATCAGAAGATGTCATGATTTAAAGTGGCAACGAATGTCCTTCAGAGGCTGCAAAAAAGTAACTGACTAGATCATGGATTGTCAATAAATAAAACGGAAGGAAAGTAGTACTGTAAAATAAATTCTCACGTATTTTATATGTAACATATCCCATTTTTGCACAACAGTGATGTATAAATAACTCCAGCACGACATCTGCTCTCCCAGATAACGTTTATAAAAGTGACAGGCTGTCAATCAAACCGTCGGATGAAACAAACGTGATGTCAGCTGTTTTACGCAAAAAAAAAAAAAAAAAAAACACCATCTCAGCAAGTGAGTCCACATGCAAGCAGAAAGTGTATTCTGGAGGTCATGGAGGAAATACGGAGAGTAATGATTGCAGGGGTAAAGGCCTGGGCCTCTAAGCCCCGAGGCCACCAGGAGACCGTCCGGTAACACCAACAAACAACTCGATAGTCAAAGGTCAACTTATTAATTAACACGCACACATTTTTTTGGGGCGAAAGGTTATGAGCAATGTTAATGAGCTCGGAGACCAACAAAACAAAGGTCAACAGGTGCTATGCTGAGGAAGTCAGCTTTGAGTTCAAGGTGATCAAGATCCTTTTCTTCTTACCTTGGTGGCCAGCAGCCGGGTCAGGTAGATCTCAGAGACCATCTTGCTCCCTCGGTCGCCTTCCCTCTGGTCCGAGTGATCGTGGTTCTTGACCAGATGCCACAATTTGGTGCCGCTCTCCAAGTCGGGCGTGATCATTGGGGTTCGGGAGCGCAAACTGTCCGGACTGCTAGCTGTTCTCAGCATGCTCTCTGCCAGGAGCAAAGCAAGAGTGAGTTGTCTCATTTTTTTTTTTTTTTTGTTGCCCGCTCGCAGACACACAAAACACATTCACACACCTTCTCTCGTACCGTATCTGCTGAGAGATTTGGTGAACGTGGAGGAGTTGGAGATGTTGTAGGCCGAGTTCTGCTTGGGTACGAGGGCAATCACTGAACCGTCCGTCACCTGGAACGACATATCTGATCAATTATCGCTGTAAAAAAAACTATCTGAAGAAGAGTCAAAGCAAAAGTGTACCTGGTAGTGAGCAAGCGTGTTGAGTCTCTTCCAGTCGTTGTCAATCTTGGTGGTCACATCTTCATCCTGAAGAATGATGCGAGCCATCCTTCCTTGCCGCCATTCTGATCCACACAAAACATTGCCCGTTATGATTAATTGTGACTTTTTTTTTTTTTAACCAGTAAACATCCCCGCTGACATAGTTCTTGTTCTTACCCAGGTCCATATCGGAGGCCTTGGGTCTCTGCGAGTAAGGTGTGCCCTTGTAGACGGCATCCAGGAGCTTCTCCTTCACCTGTGTGACTGTGTCACAGTTGAGACTCTTCACGGTCACCTCGGGAGCATTTTCATTTTCTGGGTTCACGCAGTGCAGCGTCTGTACATGGGAGGAAACATTTCAAGCGGCGATTTTGTAAAACCTGCAGTCATTCCCAATTTGCTTTCCGAGCACATGCATACGATACAGTGAGTCAATTTCTACTTAATATCCGTCTGTCAATATCTAGTTAAAGAATAAAAAAAAAAAGCTTTTTCTCCTGCTTGCCCGCCAAGCGATTATACGAACGATTCAATGCACTGACCAAAGTCTTGTAGTCAATCTGCTGTCTGATGAGCTTGTCCTCGCTGAGGGAGTAGCGAGCCTCTCCGGTGATTGCGTCTATCGGCCCCTTCTCCATTTGCTGCTTCATGGCGCAATACAGCATGAAGAGCGGCTCCCCGGCACACTCCTGCAAGAGAGGGAAAAAAAATCATCATGTAGATTCCTTCGCATTTTTCTTCTAAACCATGATCAGACGAGAAGTTTATCATCCCAAAATAAACACTTAGAACTCAAGCCTAGGTATTCTGAAGTTTTATGCTTTTGTCTGTCTTGGCTCAACATAGACTGTTTTTGTTGGAAGCAACTGAGATTTTGAATGGGTTAAAGTTCATCAAAATGACAGTTTTGGATTCATAAATTAAAGGCAGCAATATACAATGTGCACATGAAAAGAATGCAAAGTAGGTGGGCTAGTGAAAATTGAAGCCTCCATGAATGTCTGATCTTGTATCAAGAGGAATTCAAAGTGAGACAGACAGCTCCACACAACACCGAAAAAATAAACCCGCATCCAAATTCTACCACCAAAATAATGAAGTGACGGACAGGAAGGGAATCTGGTGAAGCGCTTTGGCAGTCACAACGAACACGAGCGACGGCGTCTGAACACGGCTTCAGAGCCCGTCCATTCGGAAGAGAGGAGCATTGAGCAAATGAAAGGCGGAGGTAAACGATAGGTAGCCGCTGGCCTCCGCCTTATCTAACGCTGCAGCTGTGCACGTTTACCGGGGATTTTTCTACTCTACTGCAAGCGGGATCACTCCCAAAAAAAATTGTGTGCCTGTGGGCGCGAGAGAGTATTTCTTACCTTGAGGAACTTGTAAAGCAGGAAGGTGAACCAGTTGGTGAGCATCTTCTCAGCCACCGACTCTGTCCTGGGAAAGACAAAAGATGATAAAGGATGAGAGGAGATGAAAATTCAATCTCAAAGCGTATAAAAACATTATCCCCAAGTGAAACTTTCAACGTCAAGATTGCGATCGTGCCAATTATTAGACGACAGAGTCCTTTCTCTGAGAAAGAAAAACACCCTGCCCCCAATTTCTACCTGCTATCTTCAACACTTCATTGTCACTATTGCTGTTGAATTATCTCACTTGTGTCTTTAAATAGACTCACGCTAATAATGCTACTATTTGCTTTACAAAGTTCGAAAGGGCTCAACACGATGAGAATCGACACCGCCGAAAATGTAATTTTACCACCTTCTGTTCAAGACGAAGGACAAAGAGAAAAATAAAAGTGTATGTAGGGGGGGGGGGATGGGAAAATAGGCCAAAGAAAGCAGCCAGTGAAAGCCTGTAGCAGGAACGTGAACTCCTACGCTTCCTTCCACCAGCCTCCTGTTTGACTGTTGTTTGATGTATGTGGAACGCTTTCTTTCTTCACGGCTGTCAGCCAAATATAAGCCATGAAAGATGAGGCGACGGGTAAAGGAGAGCTGGAGGATGAGGGAGGTGAATACACCTGGACAGTACATGCTTGTGGGCATGTCAGGTCCTGATAGAAGGTGACACCATTCCTTCTCTCATTCAGGGGAAACTACGTGCCAGCACTTATTGTTCTCAAACACATGCCGTAGCATTCCTGTCCGGAAAGCAAATGCTAAAGTTTTTTTTTTTGGGCCCAAAGTTCTCGTCCAGCAGTTAAATCTCCAGAAGCTTGTGTGTTTAGCAAGGGCAGCATGTTGCGACCATTCCCCGCTGGATGGGATTAGAAAAAGCTTTACAAAGGCACATTGGTGGAAAGTCATTAATTTGATTAGATTGTTTTTTAATTAAATATCTCTCCAGGGAGAGGGGGAAACGACAAGGGGGAGAAGTTTTGATTATTTAATGTCAAATCCCTACTTCTTTGGAGAAAGGCTATTTGTCTCCAAATGTGACTATACTACTATCCATCCTGCTTCTTTTCCTTTTCTTCATTAAGACCGCCTATGTTGCACCTTTTCAATAGTGCAACCACTTTAAACCGGTATTTATTCCGGGTCATCATTCCGTATAAATGGCACGGACACCTAATGGGGCGTACAAACAATATTCCACTTTGGGAATGGCGGCAACATCTGTGTTAAGGATGAATGGTGGCACACGTAGCAGTGGTGCACTCACTTCTCTTGTGTTGTCCATCTCGCGCATCATCATTAGGGTGACAGTTAAACTTCAATACAAAAGATGCGGATTATATATTCCATATTCCTCCAGCAGTTTGATTCCAGCTCAAATCTCCTCATAAATGTGTGAATCCTCTGTTTTGGCACTCCATCCGCCTCGCTCTCACTTCCGACGACACAAAGCCCGAATTCAATTTTGCCTTTTATTTCACTCCTCTTGCACACTGCTGCACCCTTAGCAATCCTGACTTCATTCAAACCTTGACACACACCTTTGTAAATCTTTCTCCTCTATCCATTGACATTCACTCCATCCCTTGAATCCCCCCCCCACTACCTGTGTGTGTGTGTGCTGAAGAGAGAGGTCTTTCTTTCTTTCTGTCTGTCTGCAACTCCACTGGGAATGTGTGTGCTCAGGGGTGTAATCCTTTTTGACAGCGACAGGGTTGACAGAGAGAGAGGACGAAACATCGCATATGCTTCTAAAAAGAGTCCCCTTGCCATCCTACTCCACCACAACACACAGCAATGCACGTCTTGGCAAACTAATTTTTTTTGTTACCTTCGTTGGTCTCTATCAAAAGGTATAGAATAAGGAAATCCTCCCTTTGCACCTACCTCCGCAGTAAGAGCTTAGGGTGATTCTTGCTCTCCAGGTTCTTATCGATGAGGTCGGACAGGAGCTGTTTAAGGACGCCTGTGGCGTACTCCATCTCCCCCTGCAGCGCCGTCATGATGAGGGAGGCCACGTTGCCGCGATCTCGCATGGAGAAGGACCGCTGCGCTTCCAGAGTGCGGATGAATGTCAGCAGGAAGTGCTTTTTAGTCAGCATCTGTCCGAAAAGTGTCAGGGCCTTCTCCACGTTCGCCGGGACCTACGGGAGAAGATTTAAGAAAGAAGTTGAGGAAGTGAAAAAAAATTGAAAGAAAGCAAGCTTGAGCAAGAGAGTATAATTTAATTTGCAGTGAGTTACACAAGGACACACTGGCAAAAGAATGATTGGAGCAATGCGTGCCTTCACATCCACTTGTTCTTTGTCTCCTTACAAAGAAAATCAGACAAATTGATTCACTTTCAGCTACATGCATAAACCAATTTATTGTCATCCCCTTTCACTTATTCTCATTACCTAATATTCTGTCTTTATCTTTCTCCTTCACTCCCTTCATCCCTCACTCCCCTCCCACACACTCTCCATCTAGCCTCTTCCTCTCTTCACAGCCGTGGATGTGAGCTTGGCGCTGTAATAAGAAATTGATCTGCCTACTACTGCACTACTGTGGCCTGTGATTGCCTGGGCCATACAAATGAAAATCCAATGTCGCGCTACACTATCCCTTTGGAATACAGTTGATAGCCGAGTGCAGATACTGAAATGTACCTGACACCTTCCATGCATATCAGCACACAAATGTGTGGGTGTGTTTCCACGCAATCTCTCTACTGACCAGTACCTCCATCTCCTTGAGCACAGGGTGGTCCTCAATTCCAGGGAAGAGGACCCTCATGGCATAGGTGCGGTAGTCCAGGAAGGGGATTCCTGCTCCGTCAAGCTCCTGAGTGAGCTCATGGATGTCAGTCTGCAATTCTGCAAATGCTGCGTAAGATAAAAAAATGATTATTAGCCCGTGTATGGGATGAGAAAGCCATCCACTGCTCAAACAAATCTCTCAATTGCTTTTCTGAAACCCGGTTCACCGAAATAATTAAGAATAACAATAAATGGCTTCATTTTATATTGCACTGGTTGAACTGGTAAACCCGCATATGCTTTTTAGCTGTCACCATGCATGTTTTATTTGATCACTAGAGGCAGTATGGATGTGTACGCTCATGATTATCATTATTCGACTCTTTCTTCCCATCTGCCTCCATAGCAGACAAACCATTTAGCAGCATCAATAGGCACTTGCTCAATCCACGCAGTTGCCTGCCAAATTAATTTATGCTAATGTGCTGGTGTGGAAGTCTCTTGCTTTGGCTCCCTCTTTCTTTGCTGCCAAGCCCCTCCTTCCTTACTATTGCCCTCATTGTCCCACCCTCTGCTCCCCGCATCTATCTGTCCTCCATCTCTGCCTCTCTCACACCCGCGGACACTCGTGAGGCCAGCCAGGCGGCTCTCTCGCTGGGTAGAGAGCCAACATCTGGTGGCTGGCTCAGATCAAAGTACTCCTCTAGAATCACACCAACACCCACACACACTTTACTGCCACAAAACAGCAGGAGGGACTGTTTGGAAGTGGGAGGGAGGGGGAGGCAGAGCAAGCGAGGAAATTGAGACTAAAATGGATAGCGATGTTTAATTGGGGTTGCGCAGTGTTTGAGGTAAGCTGCAGCAAGGGAAAGATTTGCAGTCGGTTATTTCGGGACACGGGAGTTATTTAGAGGGAACGCTCAAGTGAAGGTAGAAGGGAAGCTGCGAGAGCACCGCGAGGTCTGATGGCGATCACTTCTACGATGTCAACTTACCTTCCTTGCACTCGAGGGCCACCCTGGATTCCAAGTTGTCCATTTGCAGTTGGAGTCGTTTGAGGGTGCGGTCTGCATCGCGGGACTTTCTTTTGTAGGCAATCAGCACCACAATAATAACCAGCAGCAACAGGCCGCCTCCACCTCCGATGCCGATGATAGCGGGCAGGGTGAGAAGGCTGTCTGAGTAGATTTGCAAGGTCCCCGGTGAGTGTTCAAAGCCTCCGACACGAACCTAGAGAGAGGAATAAGTAGACGCTTGGATGCAAAATAGAAAACCAATGATACAATCAACATTACTGGCCTGAAAAAAAATTGCTACTATTAAATATATTGTGATGATGGGCTGAAACCAGTCTGAATTCAACATAAATCAATAAAAACAACACAATGCTAGATTGCTGCATTGGCTGAAAAATTCTCACTTGTGTCAAGTCCAGACCAACCTGAACCCCTTCAGCTAAATATTTGTGCCCCGAGGCACATTTAACTAAAAACACAAAAGTGATTACGTTTCTATCAATTTTTAACGTATTTTTAATTCTTCAAGTGGCTTATATCTAGAAATACGAAAAGCAAAGCGGAATGAAAATAGTCCCAGTCTATTGAAAAGCAATACTGCCGAAAGCCTCCGGGAGTATACCAGCCAGCCAAGACCAATGAAAAGCCGCTAAAATATAAATACATTTTGCAAACACCCCGAGCCATATTAAAGCCAGGATGTATGTTTTTACGGGCGTGGATATATGAATGGGGATGAGGAATGTAGAATGACTAAAAAGATTTACGTTTTATGCTTGGGGAGCAAAGAATGAGAGGAAGGATGTGGATTGAGCTAAATGAGAGAGATGAAGAACGCAGACTGAGGAGATGAGAATTAAAACACACACACCGTACAATCTGTATTTCCCAAACAAACACAAGTCTATTAGCAATAGTAGTTACTTATAAAGTGAATATAAGAGTATGAAAGATATTAAAAGGTGTGTCTTGGCTCGGCAGCACAGTACTCACAGTGACTTTGTGCTCTCCAGTCAGGTTGGGCCACTCACACAGCAGCTGGCTCTCAGACAAGGTGAGAACACACGGCGTGTCCCCGATCAGCACCGTGTAGTTCAGCTTTGTATTTCCAGGGGCTGCGGGAATTAGGTTGCGGCCCTAGAAAAGTACACAATGTAATTTTCAATTGCAATCACAGTTGTGTCATGGCTTCTGTTTTACGAACAGGTATGTATCAACAGTGGGACGCATTGATTTGAATTTGTGTTCAGGGTGGGTAACCATAGCAACAGTGCCGCAGAATGATAAGGTCCAAAATAATTTACTACATAATATTTCACAATATAAATTTGGATAAAAAGGGTTGGATGTAAAGTACAACATGCAATTATACGGTCCAATATTTTATTATTATTTTTTTAACTCAAGAGAATGTCTGACATCTTGAATAAACCAGAACAGGTGATTTTATAGATTGAAAGCAGTTGAGCTGACAAAAAAAAAAAAACATGACATAAAACGATGTAAAGCAAAATCAGGTTTAGAAAGAGACAATAAAGCAAAAAAACAGATCAATGCTAAAAGCAAAAGGCAATTTACCTTGAGTATAAGTGGAGAGCTGGGCTTTAGCTCCAATATGCCGTTGGGACTGAGTGATTCAAACACTGGATCCGGATGGTAGCTGAATGTCTCATTGACCACCAGCACCGAATGCACATTATCCATGATGAAGCCAATTTCATCTGGACTGCTGCCCACCTCGGAGAAAACTTTGTCAGACCCGGCCACGGAGGGAGCGAGACACACCATCACCGTGTTGTTAACCACGGTGCAGTTCTGAGGAGCAACACAAATTGCACATTAGTCATACAGTTTCATTCCAAAGAACCAATTAGCATATTGAGTAGCGCTAACAGAGGCCTATATGATATCAGAGAACATGTTGACATTATAACGTTAAAAGAATGCTGGATTAGTCATGTCAGAACAAATTGAATGCAATGATCGTCAGATGACAAAAAAAATAACAAGAAAAATTATTCTATTTATAGCTCAATTGGAAAACTAACCAAGCAAAACCAAACCAACTGCAGCGAGTGGCCACAAAGGCAAAAAGGGATATTTTTTTTTCACTTTGAGCAAAGAGCCGGTGAGGGGGAAAGGTTAGCTAAGCCCCATGGTGCTATAGGTGAGGAGGGGAGGGGAGGGGGGGGATTTGCCAGAGCCGCTTTATTACTGCTTGACATTTCAAAGGTTAAAGCTGCTAAAAGGAAATTCAACATCAAAAACAAACAGAAAATAGGCCCTTGGCTGCTTGACTGACAGCTAAAGTGTGCATGTGTCCCAAGAGTGTGTGCATCATTTGAAAATCACTACTTTGAACGAGAATGTACAAAGGAAAGATAGAGACACCATACCGGTGTGAATTCAATTCACCCTTTTTTTTTTTCACTTACATTTTCTGACTTGGCAGCTCCATATTTGGCCCTCATCTTGGGTTCCTTGATAGTCATCAAATTGGTTCCCGTAACGGTCAACATGGTCCCGCCACTAAAAGAGATTGTTAAACAAATGAGCGAGAACGATTACAGGCCACGTCAGCAAAAACGTTGGCTGAAAATAGTCTTGAACGGCACTTGCTATGACTCCACAGTGTATATTACAAACACGTCCCAAAAATAAAAGTAAATTGACTTCAGTCTGTATCCTCTGAGGAACGTGACCAGCATCTTTGCGCGCTTCAACCAGAAATGACTGCAAAGCGAATTGCTCCTGTAATTAACTCATCACCTGTCGTCTGACCTCTACTTGCAATATTTAATGAACTCTGCACAGCGCCTGTAGGAAGATATTAAAATGTAGGCACTGAAATTTTGCTGTGGTATTTCCAGCATGAGATATACAGTACACTCAGAAAGGGCTGTGTTGTCAGTGATCCGACATTTTGTGTAACCTTTACACCTGTGACCTATTCGGGTCCATGTGACGCTGACCAACAGAGACGTCGGTAACACGGGTGAGAGACTTCCCTTTTCTGCGCTGCCTTCTTAACAGCCCCCGTTGGCCCGAGACGCTGAACTTTAGCTGATGCGAACAACTCTGACAGCGGTTAAATTAGTTAACATACAACTTAAAAATGGAGCAGCGTTCGGCAAGGCCCGAAACAGCATAGGCAGGTGTATTCATCGCGGGAGGACCAGCTCGAGAACATTCAATAAATAACAGAATATAAATTCCAACGAGTCGGGAGTTCCAGTGTCTTATCTCTAAGCCTGGATAGCGGGCGCTGAGATGGAAGGAAAAAAACGACAGAGTGGAGAGAAGGCTTGAGGGGGTTTTGAATGGCATTAAGGCGGCTGACGGGCGGCCAAGTGGCAATAAAAAACAACAATGGTAAAAGTGACAAGAAGTGATTTTTACACAAGAACATTTTCAAGGAGAAAGAGCAGAAAAAGAGTAAAGCTTTGCAACACTTGCGATTTAAACCATGTATTGTGAAGGATGTAAATCCTCATCATTGCTGAAATACGGCCTAATCTTTCCAAAATCATTTGTTAGCCCAAGAATGACTTTCAATAGGGGAGGGGCGTTTTGGATGAGCTCTGTTTCAGAACAGGGTGACAAAAGAGACTGGTAAGCATTACACTTTATTGTTATTGTAGCATGACACTTCACGTCGATAAGTCTTTTTGAAGGAACACAAAGTATGATTATCAGCTCCTTTTTTTTTTAATGTATGCCAATCTAATTGAAAGGCCAGGAAATAACGCGCAAACATTTCCTAGAAGTCTCTCGCTGGAGTCAATGACAACCACGTGAGCCAAAGAACAGTTTCTAGGTCATATTAGTGAGCCTATTAGTGTTTGGTTGCCGCAAGTTATTTATTCATTTATACATCTTTTTATTTCCTTATTTTCCACACCCTACAAATGCAAGCTTGTGTTCGAGCAGGAATGCTTCCCTTGGCTATAGAGCCTCGTTTCAATAAAGTAATATTTACACACACTGTATATCTAGTATCTGTGCTGCAACTCATCAAGTAGCTCCAGGAGCTCTCCTTTACTGCTGTCGCTGCTCACAAACATTTACTTTTCATGCAGAACTATAAACAACATAAATAAGAGGTCTTTAAAAAGAGAGATGAGGTTGAAAATTGAGCGCAATGTTTGTTTTCCTATTCACCGAAATGCGGCCGGGGAGTATTGCTGGAATATTATGACATGAATGAGTTCACACGCAGAGTTCATATCTCAGTTGAGTTGGCGAGTTTCATATGAAAATGTATAGCGCAACCGTCAGATAGGATTAATAATGCATTGGGCCGGTAGTATCTGCTCTATTTGGATGCATCAAGCAGCATTGTAGATCAAACACAGTTCATATAAAATGGGAATTTTATTGCGTTCTATATAGATCATGAAGTGAGCAGAAAGTACTCCGCTCGTAATTATTTAGTATTCTTATTTTTTTTCTCTCACCTAGCAATACTCCAGTCGGGTTCAATTTTCAGGATGGTGGGATCATCCGAGTAGTTGAACTTGACCTCTGGGTTTCTCAGCTCAGCTGAGTTGATGTCCACCATGACCGGGGTAGGGCCTGGAGCTTGTCCGGCTGGGGTCACACACACTATCTCGCTACTGTTTCGCCTGAATGAGCAGGAGAGAGTGGGAGAGAGATGTGTTAGTCACAAAAGGTTGCTTGGTGAAAGAAAAAGAGCTACACGGATAATTCCTACTGAATTATGATTCAACATTTGCAGCCAAAACACACTTTCATGTCATCGGCGTAGCGCCTAAGTGCTAACAACTTTTAGCCTGTGCAGCAGTAGTCTCATATGTCAGCTTCTCTCCTCCCTACTGTGCTCCATCTTGCTGAAAGATCAAATGTGACAGATGAAGCTGGTCGTCTCTGTGTGTGATGTAACGGCATCGCGAGCAGACAGGCGACCGGCTGTGACCTGCAGGGAAACTTTGTGTTCCACTCCAGAGGTTTATTTTAGGTGTCCTGTGATGTCAGGGTGAAACACAAGCAATAGGGAGATTGGCCTCCCATGAGTCCATCTGTCGGGGCGTGTAAAAAGGTGCTTGTGCACAGCGTGGGGGTCGGCGAATTAGCATATAAATATGCTAAACGCAGGTAGAGTCTCTTGCCGCCCAAGCTTTTGCTTCCTGCAAATGTGAACAAGTTGCCCAAGTGGCACGTGGCGCAGTGTGATAGTCGGAATAGGAATTGAACACACTGATCTAGACGCAAATCCCCCGCTCGCGTCCGTGGGGAGGCTGAAATCCACAGAGAGCAAGGAGATGATGGGGAGGATGATCGTGTGGCTTTTGCCTGACGACTTACAGTGAGATGGAGACAAAATTAGCTGTGTAGGAAAAAAACGTTTTGATTCGGGAAACGGCAGTGGATCAAACTGAATTGTTCCACCTTAAAGTGGATTAAAGTGCATTTACAGTCCTGACAAGTTGATTCATATTGTAAAATGACATCAGCTCAAACTTTACCATCTTGAGTGAAATCATAATAGCGTTGAATCGAAGGGAACAGAATTGATCCGATTTGAAATGAATCGTATCTCACCCCGTGTATCCGCTTTATTGGAGAGATGCACACGCCCAATAAAAAAATATATAAAGTACATATCTGCAAAACATATTTGCTCTCGACGAATGTAATCCCTGCCGTCGCTCGGGAGGCAATTTTAACAGTTTCCTCTGTGCATACTCAAACTGAGAAGGGACTGAAATGGGGGTTGAATATAGAAGAAAAGGAAGATGACTTCTTTAAAAAAAAAAAAATAAATAAATTTCCACATTCCACTAGTCCCTTGTTTCCATGGTAACTATTTTCACAACACTGTCACTGCTGAGAGTGCCTGTGGTGTCACGTATGTATTTCTGACAAGGTTGCGGCTAACACAAAAGAAAGCCAATGGGGAATACGGAGCGAAAGAAAACACCAAAGAAGGAAAACGCGTTGCAGAGGGAGATAAGCGGATGAGTGACTCGGGGTAAATAGGTTTTGATTAAAGTTGAGGCCCCGCTGAATAGAAAGACACATTAAAAAGACAGACGCAACCAGTTCATTACTTTGCCCATAAAGGTTATTGCTGCTCAGTGGATGAAAGGCCAAGACTATTATGTTCACCTTTCTCAGGGTGCGCTACCAAGCTTTAAATTGGCCTTTGCTACGACATAAAAAGAACTTCATAGGTCCGAGCTCATTAGTTGGACCTGTCACTTGTTGCGGCTGGAAAGGAAAACTAATATGAGAAAAATAAATGCCGCATACACCGATACAAGTCAAACGTTGAGCTTCAAAGCACAAGATAAGATGGGAAAGCTTTTATCATCAGTTCTAATTTATTTTGAAAAAGGAACCTCAAAATATGAATTTATCAAATCGTGTATGCAGTTTGGAATCAGAACAAAGTGTTTTAGCTTGGATAGCATACAAGGCATCTTTTTGGCAGCGGTTATAAAAAATGTGTTTACTTCCATTATTTTTGTGTAATGTTATGGAAGTTATTTTAATAATCTCGTCATTATTTTTTACACAAGCAAGGTAGGAGGGGTGGTTGATTAAAAATGGAAATTAGATTTTTGTGAGGAAAAAAATCCCCAATCCATTTTATTGTTTTAAATCCACAAAGCTAAAGTATCTGCAGTGCACTCAAACGTGTGCTGTGACATTTACATGCAGACATGAGTGCAGGGTGAGCTATGAGAGGAAGGAAGTTACCTTGGCAATTACATACATGTAAGAAAAAGACAAAATAACACCGTAGAGAGCAAAGTAAACGTTTTCAACACCGTAGTTTGAGCAATTTCTCTTCACTGTAGACCACACACATCACGCTAAAAATAGGCTCCACTGTCATTTTTACAATTGCTCCAGGTCATGCTCTAACCAAGACCTACCTCTTTTGCAATCTGCAGCAAATCAAAGTGATGTTTCTATAATTACAAAACACTAAAGTATAGTTCAACTAATAACTGGTGTAGCTGGGCTTTAAAAAAAACAAAGGGAGTGATGATATAGCGTGTTTGTATGACAATGTAGTAAAGTAGGACAAATATTTAGAGTACATCGGGTTCACTCACTTCTCAAAACGGCAGGCATGGAGTCCAATCTTGACATACACGGCACTGCCTGCGTTTAGATGACTGCCATCTATGGTGATCCTCGTGCCGCCAGAAAGCGGGCCGGTAGACGGCCTGACGCGGCTGAAGTATGGTGACTAAGAATGGACACACAAAGAATCAAATTATGGCCGTGGCACCGAAAGATGCTTTTATCGGAAAGTCTCAACTCTTACCACAAACGTAAAGGCCTTGTTGGAGATTGCTTTGTAGTCTGGATGGATGCAGTCCCTCACACACACCTCCACTTGAGCTTCCTGCACCCGGTAACCCGTGGCATCATTCAATCGGCACACAATCCTGCAACGGACAGATTCATATTTTCAATTACAATGAGCAAATCAGACCAAGGCACAGGAAGAAGGAAATCTCCGCCGGAAGTTTGAATAGTATTGTTTTATGAAATTGCTCTGAGCAGACCTTTGTATCGCATTGCATCCTTATTAACATTAAAATAAAGAGAAATAGATGTAGAAAGTGTTTTAAAATTATGTTTTGCCTTTTCTTTCAGCGTTAAATAAAAAGAAAACACCAATAAGAGCAGCACTGCCATCTACTGTGGCGGATGTGCAATTACACTTTATTAAAGTACATATTTGTATGAATCGCATAACATGAGCTGGCCTTTTGAGCAAAAATCCACTGAAGAAACAACTGCAGTCTATCCCAGAGGGACAAAAGCTTCCACACATTTCACCCAATGAAGTCATGCTTGCCTTTTAATTAACCAGTGTGAAAGAATGAGACAGAAAGAAAGACCAATGAAAGGCAACGCGAGAAGAAAGTACCGAGAAAGAAGACACAGGGAGAGTAAGCGGGTTAAAATGAGCGAGGCTTATTAATTGAACAAGCTCATATCCTACACATCTACTCGCCTCCCCGAGATGAGTTGACTCCCCTGTTTGTACTCGCCCAGCACGTGGTCATGGCAACTGCGGTGCTGCAGTATTTCACGTTCTGATGCAGTATGTTCTATGTCCATTGTTTCTGTTTTTCCTTTCATTTATTCCCTGGACCCCCACTAGGGGCTGTGATTAAAATGCTGGACAGCTCTCAGTTAAAAACTCGGCTTCTCTTGCATCATGTTTGCCGGAATGAGAATCTGTTGAATTGGGATGTTATTAAATCTCCATGAAGAAAGTTCATGATAAATTGATGGGAAGTCGCTGAAATACAGGCGATATTTTATTCCATCATTGAGATTTCATGACATTGGACATGTCAAAGTCTATTTATGGGATGAAAATCACAGAATACAAGCACGGCATATTTTTATTTTGGCTTCATAAAAGTCAGCAAAGCACAGTCGGTGACTGTGACCAGGCGGGATCTGGCTTGGTTTTCCTGGAACCTCTCAAGAGATGTCAAAACTGTCCAATAAGATGACAAATAACATTTTTTTTATATTAGATATGTTTTTTAACATCGTCAAAGTTTTATTTGTCACTTTCTCGTGTCATTGCTGCCATGAACGAATCCAACTCACTTTTCCGCTTCTCCTGTTTATATTTCTGCCTAACTATCAGTGCACATCATTTCTTTCCTTCCAGCAGCTGACCTTGGCCCTGCAGCGTCAGTCGCATAATCTTGCGTCTCGTGTGTTACAGGCAGCTCCGACAGGGTCACGGGAATGAAGAGAGTATCCGGGCCGCTAATGGCGTCGCATGGCTAACATCACTTTTAATTATCGGGACAGCTTGACTGCCAACTGCCCCCCTTCCCTTCCTCCATCCTCTGGGTGCTATGACAACGAGCCAGTACGGCATGACAGGGTTAAAAATTGACACCTCTGTGCTTTTGGATATGCTAAAGAAGACAAAATGAACATGTGGTAGTGAAAGCGAGTTGCCAAAAATAGCACCCGTGTACGTACGGGAGATGTTTCCCGTGAATATGATAATATGAGTTTATGAATTATAAAACAACACAAACATGTCAACAGCATATTTCTAAAGCCATTTCGGGGACACCTGTCATCCCCGTCTTGAGCCGCACAGCATTGTTTGTCCTCTGTCAAAGCATCAAAGTCAAATTTGAGATGTTTCCTTCCTTGTGACAGAGCCAAAGATGACAAATCTTTTGGGACTTGTGCAAAACTCAGCAAGACCATCATTTGAGTAAAATGACAGAGACAGTACTGAAAATAGAATATTGAGGACACCACCAGCACCCAAGTGGGGGTGACAAGCAGCCACCCCCACCTTATGTTATTCCCCTAACATCTGCATGAGAGTAGGCTCATAAAAAATGTGGACTGAATACATTTCCTGCATTTGTTTGTCTTACTTACGGTGAAATATATACTAAACAACAAACTTTGCATGCTATCAGCTCAAATAATCATTCGTCCTTAATAAAATGCTGTAGTTACTAAAAGGAAGTAAGGCCATCGTAATTCAGAGATTTCCTAGAAAACACAAATTAATCAGACGGAGTGTACAAATGGCGAAGCTTTCATGAATATATATATAGTATATATATATATATATATATATATATATATACCAATCGCCCCACTCAAATGTCATTACGTTGCTGTCAGAAGGGGAGTTAGTGTGATGAAGGGGGTTAAATGAGGTAATCCACTTGTGATTGGGCTGTAATTCTGATTGATAATGAAAGAAAATGTTTCATGTTAAATTGGCTGCCATTTGTCTTAACTTTGACCAGCACTTTGAATAAGCACAGCCCGAGAACCGATTTTTGGTCTGAATGCACAGCAAGTGAGGAACCCTGAAGAGAAGCTTAACAGAGACGTAAAAAACAAAAAAGGAGTAAAGATGTCGTCAACATACTGCTCAGCGCTGATGTACTGGTCTTCTTGAGGGTTGCAGGCCACTTTTCCAATACGGACTCCGTTCTGGATGTCTTTGAACTGGAGACCCAAATTCTCACCAGTGATGGTCAGCATGGTTCCTCCCTGCCTTGGCCCAGTCTCAGGAAATAGCTGCAGACAGAGAACAATTCACCGTTATAAATAAATAAATCCATGGACACAAGTGTTCATTTTGGTAGGACTTGAGATTCTTTGCGACAAAATTTCAATGAAAATGACGACAGATTCATTCTTGCTCAGTCAATCACTGGCACATGACCCCCCCGGCCTCACTTTGGTCACTTCTCTGACCCTGAGATGATTAATTTACTGAACGCAATTACAGCACACCGTGACCTCCGATCCCTCCGTTTCCCTCTTGAGTTCCGTAAAAGGTGTGCAGGGGTGCTAATGGCTAGACAAGATGAACCATGTCGCTAATCACCGTACCATTATGCCACAGCATGGACGCAAACAATAGTCCCTCTGGTAATCAGTCATTACTCGGAGAATTAGGGTTAAAACTAATTGGATTAGAAATTGATGGGGGTGGGGTCATCTGTCACAATATGGGAGGAGGGGAAAACATATGCTGATAGTTGGGTGCTCATGTCGTTCCCGTGAGGTAACACTTGGACACTAGTTAAAGTTGATTTGTTTCTGGGGTACAGTTTGTCTTTGTTGTGAAACCATTACAGAAGTGTAAGTACATACAAATGTGCAACGTGGCGATTTAGCACATACAAGTTCCCGTTGCTCAATATGAACTCAAATAAAATAAAATAATTACGTCCATTGGCAAGTGTCTTTATAGTTAGTAGCACCGAAGTAAAGTTTCTCATTTTTATGACTTTAGATGCGAATGGGGTTCACAATTCCGCAAAACCACCTACACATTCTCAGATAAACATTTAGCATACATACTGCTAAAAAAATACGTTCACCCACATTGACGACACTGAGCAGAAGCACAACGGCACGCAGGCCCAATCCAAAAGGCCACCGAGGCGATAGAACGATGGAGTGTTCTTTATCTTATGCCAACAAAGCTTATGGTGAATATCTTCTGCTCGCCCCCTTGGCCTTTTCTTCTTCCTCCCCGCCTTTGTGCCTTTTCAACTCCCTCGCCTCTTTTCCAGCGTGCATGAATGGCGTGTGTTTTAGCATTAGACAAAAGAATGATTGGCACAGAGTGGTGGCGTCATCCAAAGTCTCCAGATATGGTAATCAAATCTTTTGCTCTGCTCAGCCGGGCTTATCAAAACACACACAAATACAAACCTTGTCGTTTTCACACTGAAACAACACAAACAAAAAGCAGACTTTCATAAAAGCCACCAGCTCAAACAATCGCTCTATTCTTCCCTTTCACAGTCACAGCTCTTGACTTCCATTCAACGTGGCTTTTTCTCATTCTCATCTACAACTTGTCCCGTTGTGTCAAAGGCTTTTACGCCAGACATATTGTAGCCCGCTCGAGCAACAGTGCAGAGATAACATCGACTGGTTAGAAAAAGGGGGGGGGGGATATTGATGCGACAGGAGGGACAGACTGTAAAAAGACACTGCGAGGCTTTCCACAAGTTCATCAGCTAGTTCGCAGATGATGATTTCTCATGGGACATTTCTGCAAAATATAAAAAATATTCAGAGCCTGCGTTATGTTTTTACTTGCTGAATGGTTAGCTGGACCACCATTATAACCAAGAAACAACTCGGAGATCATTGCTTTGGCGGAATATTATTGTATTTTGCACCAAAGGAGGATAGACCTGTACGGGCTATTTATTTTCATCTGTATGTCAATTTTGGGAATGTCACATAATTTGGATGGGTAAATGAGTCACAAAATTTGCTAGAATTAATCAATTTTATTTTTAAAATTGTTACAATTATTTTTCATTTCTAATTTTGCGGACCACTTGCAATACCGCCACGGACCACTACAGGGCTAGCACTTACAATCCCTGCTTTAGTGTTGAGTCATTCGGTCAAAAATAAAACAAAAATGCAAGTCTAAAAATATTTACAATGTTAGTTGAACAGCGGGGTTAAGAGCAGTTAGCACGCTGCCTCACGACAAGAACATCCCTGGTTCTGCTTCTAACACGTCTCAACGCCTGACCTTGGGAACTTTCCGTGTGGCGTTTGCACGTCCCCCCCGACTACCACAAACATGCAAGGTAATTTCCAGTCAGCTTCATTGACCAAAGTGCTGACACAAGATCTTAATTCACTCCCTGCCCACCCCTCCTCAGGGATGGCTTCAATGCAGACAACTCATTTAGCTCTACAATGCACATGTGACAAATATTTCAAAACAAAAATTTGACTTACATTACAGTTTGTAGGGTATATTTTTGCAACACAAAGTAAAAATAATGCGTCTGCAAAAAGTACTGGGCTGCATGCAAACACATTAAATAGGCGCCCCCCCACCACCACAAGTATAGGCATGGGTTGTTTTAATTGGTTTCTCAGGGCTAACCTGAATGCTTTTTTATTCTCCTAGGGGAGAACAGGCCTGAAAAGATGGATGATGGAGGACCAGGCAGCAACCAAGGCCATTACTAGGACAATGCTGCTCTACGCTTAAGGACACGATGTCTATGTGTGTGTGCGTGTTGTAGCTTATTTGATCGGTATCGTTCCAAATCAAAACCTTTCTTGACCGTATTCTCTGTCAGCTGATTCAACTGTGTTCACAACGATTACTGGAAAAGTGCCACACCAATCATAAGAGCCCTTAATCACCATTTGCTGTGTTTGGTGACTGTTGTACGTCCCCAATGCTATTAGTGGAACAGTACCCAACTGCTTATTCTTGAGAGAAAAAAAAAAATTGGCAAAAATGCATAAAAAGGGAAGAGAGCAAATGGGGAGTGATATTCAGTTTGTGTGCTGTTCAATGAAATGGCTACAGAGGAGGGATTCTCTTTGTCGCCTGTGGAACTTCTTCTGGCACTAAATGTCACAGTGTAAATGTCAAAGGTGGAGATGAGATCCTCACACGTAGGCTTGCTGATAAACAACTCTCCAGCAATTCACAGGTGAATCTCTTTTTCTTTATCCCTGCTGCGCTCAAGCCAAGTTCCTCCTCTTCCTGCCGTTATTGGTTGACTACTACGCTTGCTTTTTGACTGCCACCAACATCTTGCCCCCAGGCCAAGATTTGTCTCAATATGCGCATGCTTGCAAACACCGCAACCCCATCGCCGCCAATTCTCTCACATGTACACGCACTCACAAGCCTTGGCTCTGTTCGCTTGCTTCAAAGAGATAACTGAGTGTGAGAGAAAGAAAGATGACTAATCAAAGGATTTATCAATGTGCTCGTGCCCCAATTATCCAGTACCTTCATTATGTATTCAAAAAGAGGAAGCAGAAGTCACACAGGAAATATACAGAGGGGTTCAAGCAAGGAATATGTATGCAGACATATTTCACGCCATTTAGCTTGAGAAAATGGGCACTTTTTTCCAAGCACTTCCTCTCCAAATTAAATGAATATTCGTTTTTTTTTTTGGAAGGCCTCAAACTCACCACTGTGTGTGTGTGTGTTGATGAACAGCATGCCATTCCCTATGGTGAGCTGTAGTGACCCAGGTCACAGTGAGACATAGGCCACCTCCACAGTTATGGATGGCAACAGATGGGTGCACCACAGTGTTTATACGCCTTAGCCCACCCGGCATGTCAGATGTCGAGCACATACACACATTCAGAACTCATAGTGAGACCCAATTAACACACTCCCCATACACTTTGTTTCTCCATACACACTCCCCAAGCAAACAAGATCTGTTTTCTTTGCTGTGTCGGTCGGTATTCCTCGTCTCTAATCACAGCCGTGTGTTTCAGATTTGTTGCGTGTGCGCGAACTGCCTCCTCCCGCTCGGCCCATCTGTGTTGTGCTCGCCGTCATGGTAATGGTGTCGAAGGCGTCGACCCTCCCCGCTGCCTTCGACCGTGTTCGCTTCCCTCACTGGGGCCAAACAATGCTGATGCAAAGGCAGGAGAGTTCAACTTTGGTCTCCTTTTAATGTTTTGCCTTTGGGAGTCAGGGATTTCTGTCAACTAGCAAGTTGTGGATTTGGGAGTTTTTATGGAGCAAGAGGCAATCAAAGCTGGGTTACAAAGTGCAAACTGTCAGTTGAACAGGGCTGCCCTCTTTGACCACCTCCCTTGCACAAAGCTGACATGTTTGTTATTTGGAATGTTGCGGTTGCTAAGCAACACAAGTTGGAAGGAGGCGAGGGATAAGTATTTGTTCAATTTAGGGGCTCCAGGATATGTCCCTTTTATCTGCCTTTTATTTCAACAACCAATAGGAGATAAAGGTTTATACAGGAAACTAAGAGAATACAATATCACAGGAGACAATACAGGCAGAGATGCTATCCAACGGTATATTGTAGAAACATTGAAAGTCCGACGTCTCTTCTGTCGTACAGTTTGATTCAAGTTTTGCGGCAACATAAAAATCGTACATCACAGTATTTTGGAGGCGGATCCTCACACATTCTTGTCTGAAATGTTTTTAGAATACTTGAATCTTGTGATAATCATTCACATGCTCTTTTGTCAGCGGTTCTTGTGACCTCACTCGGGAACATTGTCATTCCGCTACATACTTCTTTCATGTGTGATCGTCTGTCATGTCGGGAACACGGCTCACCTTGGTGATCTTGGGGTGTGCACAGCGGCTGTTTCCCGTGGTGGCGTGCATCCAAGTGCTTTCTGTGGGAGCGCACTCCTGCCTGAGGGAGCACTTTTTCTCCTGCACACACCAGCCGCACTCAAATCTGGGGTTGGCCTTCAGACACATCCCACAGCTGTCTCTCAGTGCGTAGCACTTATATAGGTGAGCTGTGGAAAACAAGTGGAATATTTGATTGCAGGAAAAGAGAGACTAAACATCCTGAAGGCTACAACTTGATTGAAGATAAAAACATTTTCTTATCAACTTTTGGTTAGCATTTCAAAAAGTGGTTCAATGTCACCATCTGAGAGCAATATTTTCCCTAAATGCCCCAGGAATTGTACAGTGCAATCCTTTCTTCTCTCTCCGCTATTCCATCCCCAAATCCCATTGGTCACGGAGCAGCTTTAAAGCAACCCCCGTACCAATTACTGTCTGCTAAATGACTCCTTCCTAATTACATTAACATATCAGAATTTTTGAAAATTTCTCATGCGACACAAGATGATTATCGTGATTGAGAAATAGGATAGGGACCGGCGGGGTACTAAGATATGCAGGAGGAAGAAAAATATCTTTAGGCTGTCGTTTTCGGAAGCACAATGCCATATAAATTGTACAGACTGCCAGGAAGGAACATGAAATATGCCATTTAGAAATGCTGTGACCTTGAAAGGACAACAGGTCGTATTAGCAATTCCCATTGGATGGATGAACACAACTGAAATATATCTAGATATATAGATATATGCAATATTTGGGACAGCAAGTAGATAACACATTAGATATAATAATAAAATATACTTCAATTATAAATGAAATGTCACAAAAATCAAACTGTGACAGAGCAAAGTATACTGATTTGTTTTTACATATTATCTGCGGGCCATCTTGACAATGGCAATGATGTTACTTTACCACACAGCAGGGGAAGAATGCCACCCCCCCCTGCTGTGCGGTACGGACAGTAATAATTTTGAAGCCAGCGCTGTAAAGACACTCCTACGAGCAATTACATCCAGCAGACATTATCTCATTGTCTGCTTTGGGTATACCTTTTAACCCTAAACATTATCATTCTTGGGTTGGCAAGGAAGCTTGAAGGCATGGCGTCATTCAGTTTTAATCATATATCCAGGGAATACAAGACTTTTTGACCGGATACAGCTGGAACTGCCTGTCTTAAATGTATACACTGTAATGTCTCGTAAGGGACGTAATGATGAGCAAGGGTTTAGTTTACATTCTTACAGAAGAAAAAAATAGAAGAATGTTTAAATTGGGTAACAAAGAATGCATACAACGCCACCGCTGGCTGAAACCAGAAAAACATACCTTTTATGTTGTATGGGTTGTCGATGTTAAAGTTTCCATTCCAAACCACAGACAAATCCACAGGCAGGTCACTGATGTCATTGCCGTCGTACGTATACTGAAAGAAAAAAAACAGTAATTCAGGTTTCTCATTCAAATCGAATTTGATACAATACATTTAACAGAAGAAACTCCAATTTTGCGAAATGAAGAGAAAACGTGCCAAAAATAACAAGACAATTCAGTTGAGCTGGCGGCTGGTGGTAATGTCGTAACCTGCGCTGCACCACCAGTTGAAGGGCCATAAAAATGAGTGATGAGAGACAGGCTATATTGTGATTTTAACACACCGCACATTCGCGCTGCCTGCCGGAGCACGGAGTTGATTAAGAGATTGTAATCCTCACCGCCGGATGACTCACTCCATTCAGTGATGAATGAAATGCCTAATATATCTCCCACAATAACATTCACATCTAATTTCATTTTTGCATCCTGAACTAATAACAGCTGAAATGTAATTGACTCTTTGGCGGCATAATCAGTTTTATGGAATGACTTGAAATGAGACAACACGATTCCAACGCAGCAATGTGATGGCGAGACAACCAGAATCTGTCTAATGAGACACTCATAAATCATGAATGCTGAATATCACGCATAGATAAAATGCCGTTAATAACTTTAACCAAATCCACCCTCCCTCCGAATACAGTTTGTGTTGTTGTGTGATGTAATGTCAGTTTGAGCTGGCATGTTATTTAAGCTACCTAATAGTTTATTTTTTGTGTTGCTTATTTTTGAACGACTACAATCCTCATAGTCAATACTAGCAATAAAGGACACACTCGATGACATTTTGGCCGATGGCGAGGAAGTCAGTCCATGCTAACAGTCAACGGCTATCCACTCTCGCTACCACTACTATGGTCACTACCTTCAGTGCCCTCTGGATGAGAGATAGCACGACTATTATCTTCGACTGGAGTGGCGATAAAATCCCATGTGAAAGTCTGGTGCCCGGAGCTGCGGCACGACACAGGCCTATTCTCGCAACAACTTTGTCACCATTTGATATCAACCACTCCAACGTGATACTGGGGAGATTTATCGTGACATCAATAACAATATAGTGAATTGGAATGTATTTGAGAGGGGGAGGACCCTCAAGTATGAGAAATGTGCATTGAAAAGATAAGAAAATGAGAGCTAGGACAGAGCAATGTCACAATGTGCGAGTGGCTGATTAATTCATTCTTCACATTTGCGATTGGATGATTTACACTGAGTGAGCTCTAAAGGCATAGCGATATTCAAATTAGGGAGAATGTCGCCATGCATCTCATGGGAACTCCTAGTTTGCTCTTGAAATTTTATTCAAATAATTTTGTCTTTTTTTTTCCTCAGACAATGTTCTGCTTGCTATTTGTTTGACGAGTCTAGCGCCAACAATAAAAGTGTTCAATATTCCAGACAAAAAAATGGTGGTGGTGGTGTAGACGTGAGAACATTTCAAAGTGAAGTGATCTGAATTGGGAAAGGGTGAGAGGATAACAGCAGCAAGGGTGAAGGAGAAATGGCCAAGCACAAGATGGATCGAGAGAGGTTATTGTGCGTTATTCTGTGGACACCATTCATTTACACACGGAATAAGAGGCTGCGGCTACGCTATAAACGGCTGAGCCGGTGGGCTCTAAAGTGAAATTGGCATTTTCAATTTGTTCCCTGACATGTCTGGCCGCTTGGTCTTTTCACACTCCCTTTTTCCTCTTCTTCCCTCTGATTACTTCCTCCCTCTGCTTCTTAACAAACACCCACTTGTGGGAATCCCATTCTTTCTTTCCAACCTCCATCACACAAGGCCTACCAAAAAAAAACACAGAGAAGAATCCTTCATGTCCTAAGAGAACTGCTTTAAAAAGGGTTTTCCAGCAAAGGTGTCACGTCTGGACAGGAAACATGAATTATGAATAGAACACACAAACGCACAGGATGCTAAAATTTCTGTCCTCTACATTTAAAACATGTTTTCAATGTGTTCTTCTCTTCTTCATGACCCCCTAAGGGACCACCCAGCATGCTTGGGAATGTGAATCATCACATAATGTTTGGAGTTGATGATCTTAGTAATCGTACCCATCTGGTTCAAGCCTGCCCAATAAAACCGTTCGCTGCATATTGCAGTATTGTGCTACTATAAAACATATATTAAGGAGCAATACAGTAATATTGTATTGTGACTCCATGAGTCACATCTCTTGTATTAACTCTCAGTCACACAGCGGTGGACTCCTTTACTTGCGTCTCTATTTCACTGACTAATCTGGTCAGTCAGTGACCTTGTCCTTACAATGAATCACATGCTGAGAGCAAAATAAATGATAGATAGATGCATGTTAACTTTTTCACCCTGCTGCTTTTATATCCCAACAAGACTCCCTGGAAAGTAACACCACAAACACACAGCAGCAGTGTGTAGGTGCAGAGATCAAGTAAGCACAGTCCAACAGCTTGCCTTCATTCCCCATTTTGGCCATGTACAAGTATGTGTGTGTGTGTGTGTGTGTGTGTGTGTGTGTTTGGGGGCAGCACATTAATATGTAAGGCTGCAAGCACTATGTGTGTGCATCTGTGTTTAATGGGCATTGGAGGCATCACAGAGGTTAGGTTACGATCCGATGCTCATCGTCTCTCATTGCACCAAAGGCTTATTAAACTTTCATACCACACCAAGTATTTTTGCGCAACACATTCAGGGAATAGGCATAGCGCGTGTTGTACTCACTGCATAACCAATTTCAATATGGAAATATAAACATTACACAGGTTATTTCAAGAAAGGTCAGGATTTACATGTGCAAAGAGAAAAGAAAAATCAAGAGAAAGGCTTTCACCTGACTGAAACTAAATTAAATGAAAATGCTGATATTTAAACAAAAACAGAGTGCAGATGCAAACTGAAGCTACAAAATGGCCTGCGCCAGTGGCGGTGAAGAGGAAAGCATAGATGGATAGAGAGTAGAGACAGGTAAGAAGTAACACTCGGTACGTCGGGCACCTTCTGTCGGGGTCGTGTCCTGATAATTAGTCATGTTGAAGGTGTGTGTGCAAGCTGGACCGCTAAAAATACCAAACCAGCCCAGGGCAAACTCAAAGCCGAGATCGAGTTGGTTAGAATTACTCGTTCTTCGCAAGGTGATGAGGGAGGGAAAAAAGTGTGACCTCTGGTAAACCACCATGCAACACGAATGTAGTCACGGGAATGTTCAGGCAAGCAGGCTGTTGGACTATGTTTTTATTATTATTATTTTTTTTTTTATCAACGTATGGCACCTTCCTGTTGCATACGCATGCACAAGACTGATGTGGCCTCCCAATCAAGGATCAAGTGCTAATCCGTCCTATAGCCCAGTGTGTGTGTGTGTGTGTGTGTGTGTGTGTGTGTGTGTGTGTGTGTGTGTGTGTGCACGTCGTGTATGGGGGATCAGGCTCTGTTAAATCAGCGCCAGCTCATAATGGAGGCCTGTTAGCCCGTGCTAATCGCTAATGCTAACAGGATTGGAGCATGGCCGGACCCAGTTACCAAGCTTATCTCTTCCACACACAGAGGAGTGGACCACACACACACAATTCATGGCGTATAAAAAGAGCATGGGGCGTTACAGAAATGCTGGCTTAAGGGAAAAATGTAGTGTAGTTATATGAATTAAGCTTGTGTAGGATTTCCAGACTTGTCTAATTATTTGCAGAAACATCCATCACTGCTTTTTCGCCCCACACCAACATTGGAGATTATTATTATCATCATCATCATCACCAAGTGGTGTTTATATTATACCAACAAGGTTACATGGGTGGGGACAGACAACTGCACAATCAAATACTGACATGGAAACAGGAGTTGAGAACATTCCGACAGATTCTCCCATCCCTTGATTGCAGCCCTACAGACTGTAGCCAAATAAAGTCAAATTATACCGGCTGACTTTCCAATAAGGTTTCCAGTCATGTAGAGAAGATAACAATAGAAGTGAAGAGAATGCAAATGCCTCAGACAGCATAACAAGAAAAGATCATGGTGTGAACTCCTTGCTCATATAATTGGCCATCAAAGCTGACATGGACGGGTGGGACGATGCTACGAAAGGGTAAAGCAAAGTCAGGTAAAGGTCAGCGATTACTAGAAATAGATGATGAGACAGTAGATGGGTGGAGAAGCTGACATATAGTTTCAGCTAAACAGCAATTAATCTTTATTTATCAAGGAAAAATGAGGGAGCTACTTTTCACCTGTCATAAAGGAGGGGGGGCAGCAAAGAGAAGGTAAGGGGGAAGAACAGATAAAATGAAAGGATGCTGTATTTCAGGGATTATAGTAATAGTAGTGTGTGAGAGATACAATCCCAAATGATTACATCTTGTTCTTCTCGATTCAACTTTACTGTATGACTCTCACTGTTCTCCCCCAATCTACTTTAGGCCCCTCCTCTTTTTTTGTGTACATGCACAATAGCGGAACAATAGTGCACACAGATACTAGTGGCTGCCTCCACTGCAATTCATCATCATTTTATCTCCCTTAATTGGATGCCATCGGGACCCCTGATACTTCCCATCTCTCCTTTAGCTAACAGCTGCTCCCCACAGAAGAAGAATGCACAGACACATGTATCCGAAAGTAGATTTCTTCTCATTCCCGCATCTGTTTTTCGCCCCATTCTCCTTCTCCTCTTACTGGTGAAGGAGTCAGGGATAGAGGGTGATGGAGTGGCCCAATGGTTTATCAGATGGAAGGTAATGGTGTACGGCCCACACAGATGTTATCTGTCCACTCATTCCAACCCTCCAGGGAGAAACCTCAATAAGAGGTAAAGGGGAGCTAAAAATTGAAGAGAGGAAAAATGGCAGATGGGATGAGAGTGAGTAAAAAGTCGTGAACTCATCCAACTCACTTCCCTCACCTTTGACATTCACATAATACTCGGCTGAGGTCCATCGGCTCTTCTGACCCCAAAATCTGGTCATGTGAGCAGGCTGGCTCCGAGCAGGCATTGTGTGAACCCGTGTTTATTTGCACCTTTAACCTGCCTGCCACTCTTGAGCACAATATCCCAACCAACTGCCCTCTCATTGGTTCTGCCTCCTGGGCCTTGACCTATGATTGGTTCACACAGCAGAAACCTTCCTAGGTTGAGTTAAAAGAAATGGACAAAGGGGATTCAGACGCCAGCTTGTTATTTTACCTGCTGTTGACTGGAGCTAACTGTTCGCATAACGGCTGGTCATGAGGGCTTGTTTGGCTCCTACACATATTTGCAAAGCAGCCTTTCTGTAACGTCCCAAAAAATTGCTTTAACTGCTCCAATGTGTTCTAGCCAACCTTTTGTTAAGATGAAATTTCATGATCGATCCTCCCCCCTTTGGATCAGATGTACATTATAGCTTACTGTATGTTCAGGAAAGAAAAAACGATATTGATATTTTCCCATGCAAGCAGTTATGGATCGCTGATACCCAACCGGATCAGTATGCAGCTTATGTTACACTATCATATATCAAGTGTGTCACATACATTTATACGGTTATTGGCAGTGTGCTGTTAGGGCATACCACATGGGAGTATTGGGTTATTACAGTCAGTGGAAATGAGGTAAAGAATCGGAAAGTAGACTTTAAACATGATCCGACTGCGGTCATAAGGTACATCTTCGATGTATCCTTTTGGATTGTGTTTGAAAGAGATGAGATTGAGTTTTGGCCTCAGGAGATACTTTTGAGACAATTTTCTTCCTTACATTCTATCATCTTCTCCCTTCCTTCTTGTTTTTTTTCAATATGACTCCTCCTCTCACTGCTCTGTTCAGTCATACTTCAATTTCACCGGTCGGTCTTGTCTGGGCCCATCTCGGTTCTACAGAGTCCACTTTCTGTCTTACCTCTCCAGTTATACATTTCTTCACCCGTGATTTTGTGTTTCACAAGCTTTCGAAGTACCTGCTCTTTTAGGAATCGGAATACACACACACACACAAAATTCAGTCTTTCGCCACTATTCCTAGCACGTATCTGTGTTTCTAAAACACAAGGCTAAACTGTGGATTAGCATCCTTGTGTTTATTGATCGGGAAGCCCTCGCCGCCTCAGTCTTGTAACAGTGGTACAGTGGAACCAAACGCACTTTCAAAGATATTGTGGGCTTCATAGCCTTGGGCATTCCGAAGGGTGCGGTGTAGACACACAACTGCCAAATGAATAACTCATATCACCTTCACCTTGGGTCTTACTGAGGCAATTCAAATCTTTTTAGAGAGCTAGGTCATAGTATAAACTGGTTGATACAAATTGAAGAATTACTTGTGTTTGGGCTGACTTGAAATAAATATGGGAGACGGAAAAATTATTCAAATTAGTCGTTAGTTGAATTTAGTGACAGATTGAAATAGTAGATTGTTTTTAAAACACTTATCTGGAAACTAAAATTTAATCAAATCCAGAATTTTACAATCTGACATTAATCAAAAAATCATAAACTAAACCAAATGAATCACTTCCTCACCTGTTGAACATTAAATTACAATCAGGAATCAACAAGAAATCCAGAAGGAGGACCAGCATAGTCCAATAGAATAGAATTCCAACTGTATCAGACCTTACAAGTGTGTCACAGATCAGTTACTAATCCTAAGCGGAAGGATGTTGAAAGCCGAAAGCAAGCGGCATTCTTCATGTGCTAATTGCAGCCATTAATAAAAAATAATTGTGTGTGAAGTACGGCAAGTAAACACAGCTATCCAATTTTCCCCATCTTGTACACAAGACAGGCTACTCTTCATCAATACTTGGTCATGAAGCCAGGGTGCAGCAGCTAATTGCTAGCAAGGGAGAAGCGCTGACAACCCGAGGCTAATTATTGTGAGCAGTATGTCTGGCTTTGTGGACACTAAATAGAGAACCTTGGCCAGATAAAGGTTTTGCTGCTGCCGCGTACAATCAACAGTTAATACAAATCTACATCTTGATGTGGACAACCCTGTCAGTAACTAATTAGCTCCTGCCGTCAACAACTACCATGAACCAAACCTTAAATCTGTCAACATTCCCTTGTGTGTTACTATTCCCGACAGCTCACCTACAACCTGTACACGGCAAACTAAATTCTCATCTTGTATGTGAGACACTAGAAAGAGGCACAAAGGAAGTCAGGCAGGAAGGAGAACATTTGACAGAAGTGGAAGTCCAAAGAAAGATGGGCTCTCGAGGCAGAGCGCGGAAAGAAAGGTGAAGTATAGCGTCGACGTGTAAACAAGATCAATCCGCTCCAAACTAGCTTCATAGGAACACTCGTTTTTCACATTTTCAGCCTCAGTGGAGCGCAACGCTAGCTACCTCTTATCTGTCATGCTAGTTTGAGGCCTCATACACACCGACACACAGACGTTACTTGGATTTGACACACAAATATACAATTTTGTCGACTTGTGCAAAGATGAGCGTTTCTATAAGGCGCACCATTAATGCATCGTGCCAGATTTTTAATCCAAATGAAATCATTCTCCATTTTATCTTTTTTATTTCAACTTCAGACGCAACAAGTTACTTTATAATCACAAAATAATGATCCATAGTCTTTTTGATTCATGATTCATCATCTTCAGCGGGCCACTTATGATTGATTTCATGACACAATGCTTTGGGCCAGTTTAAATTTAGGAATTTGGTCCATATATAAGGTGCACTGTCGGCTTTTGAGAACATTTTGGGTTTTTAGGTGTGCCTTATAGTCTAAAAAATACGGTATTTGTACATTAAAAGCTCCAGTGTTGGGATGTTGAACTTCATTTCTTTCTTTCAATCAAGCTCATTTCCTTATTTATTCTACATGTAAAATAACCTGCAATTTGCCATTGTCAAGGCACAAATATGAGAACACCCACTAAAATGTTCTGGGAAGGTGTCCCACTGTTGAATGGAGCAGGTCTGTCCATGACTGAGGAATGTTTCATGTCCAAGCCAAAACAATGAGTGTCCAAAGTCGCCAATAGATGTAGGTGGCAATTATCGCAATCCTAATTTAGTCATTGTGCTCAGTGTTATCATGATTTAGCTCACAATCGGCATTCAGCGGATAAAATCAAGACTATTTAGTGACGATACAAAGAATAAGTTGTTATTCTTAGCAGCGGATGGAGTTCTGTGTCACAATGTGATGTTTTCAAAAAGAATTGGATGTCTTTATCGGTGACTGGGGCGCAGAGCACATCATTTTTCTCTTGCCAGACTTTTAAATTCTTCAAAATTGAAATAACAACAAAGTCTGTCTTGGCTAAGTCATCCATCAAATCTAAATGGTGTTACTGATAAACAAAAACAAACACAAAGTCAGTCGCTTGAATTCTTTGGAGACCAGCATCACTAAACAGCATTCTATGTGTTTGTTTTTTGGATCATCTCACTCACCGCTGTCTTTTGGCACTGAATTGATGAGCTGTTGAAGCGCAGTGCGGGGACACTGTGCGTCTCCCCCTGGATGTGGAAAACACACTCGTAGTTCCTCTGTCCCGATTGCGGCTGGGGAAGGTTTTTGGCAGCTAAGGTGATAGGCTTGGTCACCCCCACTGGGATGTAGATCTGTGTTGACGGCAGAATCTGGGGGCAGTCCTGTAGAGGGAGACACCAACATTACTCAAAACTATTTATTAAAAAAAATGTTGGATTGGGGTGAAGTCAAATGAGCGTCAGAAAATAATTGAAACAGTTCTCTGATTGCAAAAATCACCATATTATGAAACTACAGTAGATATTTTCATTAATGTTTAACAACCGTCAATGCTCAAATACTAATAACAACTGGTGAGGTGTGTTGATGTCATGCATGAAGTCACTGAAAATTTTTCTGCAATCCCGGTAGGATTCTTATATTGCGAAACTTCCAAATTCAATTGGCATTCCATCGTTGAGGCTCCACAGCGAGCGGTGCATGTGTGGAATCGGAGCAATCTAGATGCCTTAGGGTAATGTCATGGCATCGTTTCCGAATAATTACATTTTTGAGTCAATAATTTTGCCATTGATCTCACTGCAGAAAAAAAAGTGTTTGGTCCAAAAAAATAAATCAACAATGATTAAAGATTTAGAAGCTGGGTAAAACCAAGCGAATGTGACAATTCAAGTCTTGTCAGATGATTATTTGCACAAAGCTTAGGTGAGTTTATTTTTGTAACGGGACCATATAGAGTAACTTTGAGGGCTGTGGCGCCAAAGTATAAACACAGAAAAGGAAACTAGGGTGACCTATATCGAATTCAGCAACGACTCAACTTTGATATGTTTAAACTTTGATTCTTCTAAGCCAAGTAAGCAGATGGTTTTGA
This sequence comes from Syngnathus scovelli, assembly GCF_024217435.2. NCBI lineage: Eukaryota > Metazoa > Chordata > Actinopteri > Syngnathiformes > Syngnathidae > Syngnathus > Syngnathus scovelli. The sequence continues at coordinate 5,573,249 of NC_090857.1, read as the reverse complement.
TTACCCTAGTGTGCTTGTTTGCTTTGCTACCCAAGGGTAGCACTGACATTTATTGTATTGAAGTTAAAAATATCGAGATATCTCATAATCAAACCCTTTCATTCTCCACAAATGCTTCTTCAACTTCAACATTGTGGGCAATATGCCTCCAATATTATGGGAAAAGTTTGGGGAAGGCCCTTTTCTGTTCCAACTTGACTGCATCTCACAAGTTTCTGTAAAGTATGTCATTTACTTGTCACCATTAAACGTGTCCAACCAGTCTTTGTGAGTTGATTGAAAATGTATTGGATCAGGCAAAACCCATCACCTTGTCTCCGTCTGTCACTCACAACAGTTTGACCTCAATTTTTTGCTAATCTGTGCCATTTTAGATCGAACATTGCCACCAGCATTCTAAAAACAGAAGCAGCTGTCGTTCTAGGTCAAATCGTTCTAAAACTATCGGCCTACACTTTTACCACTGCAAACTAAAAAATTAGATGTGGAAAATTCAATAGAACAAGTGTTCAGTGGGCAAATGAGATAATCTACACTCGCAGGTGAGCTAAACACCTTTTAACATGCGCCAAGTGCAGATAATGAGACAGTTGGCTGACATGCGAGTGCGTACGTGTGTGCCTGCTTGCTGATATGCGAGTGGTGAGATATACCCGGCCCTCTCTCCCAAAAAAAAAAAAAAAAAAAAAAAAGTGAAGTGAGATGAGATATAATGAAACGAGGGTGAAGAGTGCAAGGTTTCAGAATAAAGACCAAAGCCAGGACGGCATAGTATATACATAAATAAATGTATTAAGCCAAAAGAGTTCTGAAGGCTTTGGCATAGCCTGACAAGATATAAATTAATAAAGCACCAAAAACACTGCGCATATGTAATGAGGCTGGTTGTCTGGTCGTTCTTTTTTTTTTTTTTTAATCTTCCTCAACCCCCCTCCCCTCCCAAAGTCCATCCATAATTAATTAGCTGCCTTTGTGATGTGGGGACTGTAGATCAGGGAGGAGAAAAAAAATAACACACTAAATAATGAAGTAAAGCGATATGGGGAGAGCCCGGGGGGAGGGATGAGATGGCACGGATGGTCACAAAGGATTGGACCGAGGGGCACGTGGGTACAAAAACCATAACCGGGACGGGCGCGTCCAGAAAAACATGACATGTTGGATGATCCCCTTTCAGATGTCAAAGTGACCCCCGTAAAAAAGCAAACAGAGAAAAAATGAAAGAGCCGCCTGCACCCTGGTGACTAAACATGTTAGCCACAGCTGGTTACGATCCATTATATATTATTAACAAGATATCATTAACCGTGGTGTTTGGTGCATGCTTTTAACAAAAGGTCCTACATTAATGTATGCGGGCAAGCTGTAAGGAACCCCGGTGGGGATTCAACGTCAAAACCTTGTAAAGACTTCGGTAAACACCTCAGAGGACAATATAAACGACACCCGCCATTTTGCTCAGATTACAATAGCTTCAACTTTTAAATTTCCAAATGATTATCTCGAAAATGAATGACTTGATGTTATAAAACGATTTAGGGCGGTCCTACGAAGAAATGCTCCTCCGCACACAGGTATGTGCAAAACATACAACAATCATGACAAATGACATGAAACGTGTCATCAAAAAAATGAGCTGTAGTGTTGAAGTGTGTGCGCGTGCAAAAAGGTGTGAATGCGGAGGTCGTCTCATTAGCAGGCAGGAAGCAGAAAGATGTTCTGCGACCGGCTCGACACTTAATGTGGGGAAGGGCTGAGGAAAAAAAAGAGCGGGAGAGCGTGGAACAACTTAATAAGGCTGCGACATGTAGAACAGCGCAGGAGCGAGCGAAGCCGAGGAAGAAAGGAGACTTTGAACCTTGAAAGGGACTGAGATTGTCCGCCTACGCCCTTCGCTTCCGAGCAGAACCGAGCGGGGAGAAGGAGCGCCAAAGATCAGGAGTGAAAGGGAAAACAGCGTGCGGAGGAATCACAGAGAAACAAGAACGTGTGTTATGAATGCTATTTAGCGAGGGGGGGGGGGGGATTATCAAAGTCACACCGAGCACAAGCTTGTGATGTGTCTACCTCCTAAACATGCATCCGGATGTGTGTCCATGCTTTAATGTCATACATGTTGATTTCATCTTCTCCGCTATAATCCTCTATTCTTGACATACTGGGAAAAAATACACAGTTGATCCTCTTCAACATACATGTAGGCCATGCAGAAATGTGCTTTTTTTTTCCACCCTCAGTGAGATTCTTTGTTTCCTCCTTATGGATTTTTGTGGTGTGGGTGGGGGCCTGGCACCCCATTATCATGCTAACCCAAATATGTCAGCAGTAATCACGTCGCATGCTTTTCAAAGACAAACTTTGATTCAAGAGGTACGCGGTGATGTTTCCAAGCAATGACTCTTCTCGGCGTCGTATTTTATCTCTAAGGGACGAGTCAAAATAATTAGCCAAGCTTGTGTTTGGTACGATCGTTATAGACTGCCGTTATGGTTTTAGGTGATTTAAATGAGCCAATTGAACGCACAAATAATGACCAAATACGCTTTTAAGTTTTTAATTCTGCTCCAAGGCGGCTCGGTGGCGCACTGGGTAGCACGTCCGCCTCACAGTTAGGAGGGTGCGGGTTCGATCCCACCTCCGGCCCTCCCTGTGCGGAGTTTGCATGTTCTCCCCGAGCCCGCGTGGGTTTTCTCCGGGCACTCCGGTTTCCTCCCACATCCCAAAAAACATGCTTGGTAGGCCGATTGATCACTCCAAAATTGTCCCTAGGTGTGAGTGCGTGTGCGAATGGTTGTTTGTCTCTGTGTGCCCTGCGATTGGCTGGCAACCGGTTCAGGGTGTCCCCCGCCTACTGCCCGATGACGGCTGGGATAGGCTCCAGCACGCCCGCGACCCCCGTGGGGACTAAGCGGTTCAGAAAATGGATGGATGGATGAATTCTGCTCCATGCATCACTTGCAGTATGTATATTTAACTCATTCAGTGCCAGACCAGTTAAAATAAACGTTTGATGTCTAGAGTCGTCAATGGCAGTGAATGAGTTAACTAAAAACATCTTTCAGGTTTTCACTTTACGGCCCAGAATCCTTTTTGCATTTCTCTTGTTTCTACACTGTAGGAAAAAAAAAATGGGTGAACTGAAAATTCCAAGGCAACAAACTGATTCAAATTTAAATGACGTCCTTTGTATTGTTCCCCAACTTAGATTGTAAAAACAACGCAGCAACATGCCAAAAATGTCAATAATATATGTTCTAACTAAAATTGTTTTAGCCCCACCCCAAAATTATTATTATTTTTTTTACATTGATACAATTCTATTAAAACAATTGATTAACTGGAAAACCCGTAATCACAGTGGCAGCAGACTCGAGCGACTGCCGCTGACTTTGTTGATGGCTTTCAGAACTCAGCACGATGACAAGATGACACAGACAGGTCAAATAGTCTTGTAAGGCTGAATGACGCATTCATTACTGAGCAGAGTGTCTCCTTCCCCCTCTTTTGCAATACTTCTCCATCTCAGCAGGCAGTCGCTGCTACCTATTATCATATTCTTGCCTCCTTTTGAGTTTGTTTTTCCTGCGGCTCACATTGCGGTATTATTTGCCCGTCTTCGTCTAACATCATCCCCCTCGCTCAGTGACTGTGCAGTTATCTCGTCCTCTCACTCTCTGGGTTGGATCGAGAAAATGCAAAATTCATCTGTGTTCACATTAGGCAGGCTGCAGAGATGAAGATTTAATACAGTCTGAATAATTAAACCGCGGGGACCGGTGACTGACACAGACACACACTCGCATTAAAACACACTTATGCGTGTTCCGAACCTATGATGTTACTAATTCCTTTGCTGGGATATGCGTGCTTATATAACGTCCTCAATTTTTTTCTTCTGTAAGATCACACTGATTTCAGTCGCTATTCAAAACACTGGCTGATCCTTTCATTTCTCCTTTTTTTCTTTCTTTTCATCTTCATTACAAGTTGGGAGAGTCCATGATAGTTAAAAATTAAACATCATTATGCTGGCAGCCATTCCAACAAGTGCATCATTTCTCCAGCCTTCTAGCCCTGTTGTCTACACGACAGGGTGGAAAGAGAACACACCATTTTCGATTGCCCAGTGTCATCTTTGGAATAATACATGCATTTTAAATAATCTGCAGTGGAAATGTTTTAAGAGCTGCAAAGGAAAACGCAACGGATAAGCTGTGGGACTATAAATAGCTTAAAAAGAGACGGTGGGGAGGAGACACACCTGCATGCATGACACATGTACGTGTAACACACACAACACGTGCTCAAATGCACGAGATGATCAGAGGGGGGAGAAGATCCAAATCACACATAACACAATGTGTGACACATTACAGAGCTAAAATACAAATACACTTAATCCCCTCCCATATAATCCTCTATTAACAAATTCCAATAACATGGACTATATATGCGTATGTCATTCTAACTTTCCAGAGGTGTCTGAAGTATGCTGTAACAGTCTAAGTGGCTTGACAGCTAAAGGTGGTGCACCGCTACCAAAGCAAGGGTTAAATACTGGCTAGATACGGTCCAGTGAATATCCATCTGGCGAGGAGAGTACGCGCTTACTTCAAGCTTCCACTTCCACATGTCTTCTCCCTTCCCGCTCTCTCTCTGTAAGCACATGCAGCAGTTGCAAAATGCATTGCGTCACTCTGACTGTAATCTCCTGCTTGTTACAGTTCCTTGACGTGGCTTCTTGCTATTGTCTTCATCCCCCCCCCCCCCCCCTCCTTCTCCCCCCATTTCATTGTGTTTATACCCATCTGGTTTCAATTATGGCTGGTATGTCTGTCTTAAAATACCCATGCTGCATGGCGCGATATTATAACTCACTTCTTCCATGGTTGGTGATTGACTTCTTTGTTCCTTTCTTTGTTTATATTTCATGAAATATGGCAACTATGTTTTTAATATTTCACAGAGGCACGCACATGAGAGTGACTCACATTTAGGTGGGAATAAACTCTTAAGTGCCCAAACACAGACATCTGACGCTTTGAGATAGGAAGCTGCGTGAAGTGATAAAACAAAGGAGTGAAAAATCATTGGAATGGTGGTCAAGGGATTGAATGACGGCACCTCAAACATGATATGATCGCGGGGAGAATGAACGGAAAGAATAAGGAAAAAGCAGGCAGAGGATATAATGGCCGGGTATCATTCAACAAACATCCCCCCCAACCCAGACCACCTTCTCCCAAACCCAGATGGACCCCGCAGCCCTGAGCTGCTGGTTGTGCTGTACCCTGATAAGAAACAGTCACACGTGTGCATGTGTGACTGCACATATGCGTGCAAACAGAGTCAAGCCCCTCAAGTGGCCTTGGCTTACAATGTGTGTGTGTGTGTCTGCCCTGTTCAGTACGTGACTACCAGGCAGAGTAAACTGAGTGTGCCAGAATGTCACGGTCTGGGGCCTTCACACCTCTGTCGCAAATAGCCCTGTCAGCTCAGCTATAGTGTGTTTTTGTGTGTGTGTGTGTCTGAGAGAGAGTTAAAAAGTATTTCTATGGTTGTGGAAGAATGTGTGGGTAGGCTGTGAGCTATAAGTGCACGTGCTTATTTAAAGGGTGTGAATGATAGAAAGACAGAGGCTGAGAAAATGTGCTCATGTTTTGTTCAGAGCGCAGACTAGACGGAGCCTCGCTTCATGTAGTGTCAAAGAGCAATGTGTCATACGTAAGCATTACATGGGTGTAATTGGCAACAGATAGGAGCACTTTGTGAGCGTAAGCATGTGTCTACCAGGATCATTTCAGAAATGATTTCGCTTCTCGCATGTGGTGTGCGGTGATGTGTGTGTCTTTTAGTGTGTCAAAGTAAACCGTCCTTAACCCCAATTCGTAGTGATGAAAGGCAGGTGACGTTCTGGAGAGCCACAAAATTATCTTGGCTCGAAAGAACAAAAAGACCGTAACTAAATGTCAAGATAAAAGAAAGTAAGAACAAGGTTTTAGATCCATTTGGTTTAAAATAAATCAAATGATGTTACTGGGATTCTTATACACATCAAAGTTTTTTCAAGCTAAACAATAATGCCATAAATTTGTCATTTTCTTCTATTATATACTGACTTTCTACAACATTAAGACCAAGAAAAAAAATCTGTCCTGCATCAGTGGAGATCTCTAGTATTACTAACACCGAACACAATGCTGACCTGTGTTGAGTGCCCCAAACAATCTCTGCAGTGGACGACTGACTGTGAATGCACAGTATCCCCAGAGTTTCCCCGAGCAGGATACAATTAAGCCTCGCCTTGTTTGCTCGTGCAAGACCGGACTGTGTTTTGCAGCCAAACACACATTGAGGACATGTCTTAAATTAGCTAAGCCCAAATAGCTAATATTGTGTCTGGTACTCATCAAGACTGTAGCATTTCATTTCAGGGATGACAAAAGGTGAAGAGAGAAGTGTGGAAATGATAAAAGAGCAACTCGAAGGGAAGAAATGAAGCCCCGCCCCCTCCATCAATATCTACCTCCTTTTTACTGCCTACTACTAGTAGGCTTATTTAATTACGCTTCTCTTTTTCAGGTTCTATTCCCTGTTAGTTACTAAAATATATTATACGCCATTTCATAAAGTTCACGGCTAACACATGCGATGTGCAAGAAGAGGGGAGGACATCTGAATTATGTTGCCATGGCAACACATACTGTGAAAGCTATGAGGAAAAGACTAGAGTAAGAAACAAATTGTGTTACAGTTTATAAATGAAAATGTTGGATATTCATTTATCATTGCCAATGTAACCATCGTGAGACGCAATGATTACATTTCATTAGAGCAGTGGAAACTGAATTATGGTGTTAAGCAAGGAAGGAATGTCTGTGAGCATTTTTTTTTTTTAGTCACAGAAAACAGTCTGGGTGAAGTATATGGTAGCAAATGAAAAGTGTGTGTTTTAGACAACTTGTCGTGGGATTTGTGGGGATAATGTCAGGTCATGCGAAGCAAGGTAAAGGAGAGGTGAGGGAGGAAGGAGAGACTCAGAGTAGAGAGAAAGATGGGCCTCGGAGAAGGGCGGGCTAGGTCTAGCCTACAGCAAAGAGGTGTACCGGTCGGGCCACAGAGAGTGCAACTAATGGATATGGCAGCCCGGAAAAGGATGATGGATGATTGTGTGTGTGTGTGCGTGCCCGTCACTGTCAAAGTGTTTACAATTCAGCACGTGAAAGACACAAAGCACCGTTGTCGTGTGTGTGCATGCATGGGCGGGAGATAGACAGCGCACATGATGGATTTCCTTGTGGAGAATGTGACCGCCGGTTTCTTGGGCCAATGAGACGATAGCAGATGTTTTGGTCATATCACTTCTTTTCCAGCTCGCCTCTTTTATTCGTCCTCAATCTCGCAATCTCCCTTTTGTGTCTTGATTTTGTCAAAGTCAGTCTCTGTGCCAATTTCAATTAGTTTGTATGTTTACTCGCACTTCTCCCATGATCACTGCAGGCCTTTCCTGTTTACCCATCCGTCGGGCCGCCGGCCTCTCTCAGCTCAGCAACGCTTTCCTCATGCCTTGCAGATGGGTGCACTAATCCGCAAACGTCGGTCGGCTCTGTGAGGCATGAAGGCTCGGCCTGCGTGTTGTTTCGGATAAAGTCCGAGGCTTTGCTTCTGGATGTTAGTGTTTGACATTCTCCCTTGGGTCGGTTCAGAGGGGAGATAAAGGGGGAAGTAATTGGATAAAGGTTGGCCAATTAATAAAGGCCGATGTAACATCTTTCATCTACGTTGAGATAACAGGGAGAGTCCAAATAGCCTACGCGTGGCCTAAATCAGATAAGATGAAGGCACGACTGTCCGTCGGTCAGGAGCGAGACGCATTTCCATTCAGAAGTTGATTTAAAAATGGGAAGATATGCATACATTGAATACATTCATGAGGTGGAAGAAAAAAGGAAAAGGATCAAACAGCGCTGTGTACAATACTAAAATTGGTGCATACATTTGAGCAGTTGTTAACGCTTGTTATGTTTTACACGCAGCCTGCTCAAGCAGCTATTCGGCACGATTGATATTAGCTTTTATGCTAATGCAACATTTGCTTATGTAAAAGCAAAGCAATATTTCTACAGACATTTATTCATTCTCGGCCTGCTTATGGCTTTATGGGCTGCAGCGGAATTATTACTGTTGTGTTACAGATGCAGATACACACAGCGGTGTGATGAAAGGAAAGCTGAAGCAAAAATTAAAGTGGGTGCGCGCATTAGAAAACAATTTGTGGTTTTATTTCTAGAGATTAAATTAGCATGTGGGTAAAGTGCTCCCCATGGACAGTATTTATGGAGAAGGTAGCGACATGGAAATATGATACATCCTTGGTATGCATATGGGGTAGGATAAATTCATAACACGTTCAAGGGTAGAAGACAAAGACAAAAATATTTGCAGAGGAAGTAGGACGTACAATTTGGGGCTAAACTTACCTCGGAAATGTTAACTCGGCCCTCTTGAAAGGAGCAGTCGTTGGCGTTCTGGGTACACATGTGTCGGTACTTGCACCAGTAGCATGGGAATGATCCGTTGACACACGAGAGGCAGCTGGAAAATACAAAATACAGACGGTATGAATGTTGCTGAGGCAAAAATAATAATACAGAGCAAAAGATGGAATTCAAAGCAATTTTACACAGTTAAGGTTTTACACCTGGTTTGAACATTTTACGGCAATTTACAACATTTGACATTTTTAGCCTAATTTAGTGTGTGAGTAAAAATCCTGGAATTTGATTGCTCATTTATATTTGAGTATTTATGGAACATAAAGGTGAGTATATTTCTCTCCGATTTTTGGGTAAAATAAATATTTTTCTCACACGCTGTCAAATGTGCACTTTGTCTGACCTGCTCCGCACACCTTTCGCCCACCTCGTTTTTCTCCCACCGCAACCCTTATTTATCACTAAGAGCTCAGCGATTCTCGTTGCAACATGTCCCCTCTGCTGTGCATCCATTTCAGGAGTTTTTCTTTTTGTGTTTTCATCATTTCATGCCTCCAATCCCTTTCATTTGCCACAGACTCCGTTTTTTTTTTTTTTTTTTTTATAGGCTCTGCCTCCCCATGTTCTTTGTCTAAAGCCCTCTTTCATCCGCGAGGCTATAATGCCTCCACCATTTTTAATTCACCGGCTCCGGCAGAGGTGAGGTGGAGATAGACGGGCTGAAAGAACATGATGGGAGAAAGAAGAGATGGAAACGGAGCAGAGATCAAAAGCAGGTGGATTTGCCTGATAGACGCCGAGACGCCATCCTATCGTGGGAGAGGGAAAACATGGAGGGGGTATGTAGCCTGCGGGGCTCCGTGTGGGGATCTCACAGGGGATGGAGGGGGGCAAAGGGAGGAAATATTGGCCTGCAAGTTATTTGGCTGCTCTAAGTGTGCTCACATGTGAGGGGGGAACTAACGGTGGTGTGTGACAGTTTCAAGTGCACAGTTCATCAACACAGCTTCGGGTTATTGGCCATTTTCGGCCCTTGAGACATATTACACTTTCCAGAAACTCATATACATGCAAACCTCGAAGTTTAATGTAACCAATATGACTCTATGAATAAAACTTTCATTTAATAACAAAGGTCTGTAACGTATTTCGTCTTCAGTGCACATTGTCTCTGTATGACTTATTTTGCGTTCACAAAACTAAATGAGCATATGGTTTATTCTGAATGTAATAAAATGAGGCAAATGTTACAAACCTGGATTTCTGACAATAAAAGAAAAGAGATGTTTAATATGCATGCCGATTTGTATTCAAGCACACTTTCCACAGTACGTACGTCCGAGCTGCTTTGAGTACGCTTCCAACAAGCACTCAAAATTTTTTAACCCTTCGTGAAACGCTAGCCACCGTTCCACTTATCCGCATGAAAAATTTGAGTTTCATCTCCAGCCTATATACAAATCCATCAAACCCTGACACGGATTCATTTGAATCAATTAGAGCGGCTCGTTTGTTAGGTACGCACTTTAAGCGATCGTTTCCAGTGAGGGCCCCTCCTTTTGAGCAAGATCAGAGGCCGGGGCTTAATTCAATCCCACTGCTGCTTTAATTGACCAATTTAGCATTGTGCTGAGAGAAGCTGTCCATTTACAATGAGGGATGAGCGGCTAAGGAAATAACAGGCCTCTTAATACCGCACAAGAGCAAATAGGAATTTATCATTGTTACTAATAAATGGAGGGGGAATGAGTAGGGCACACTAGTTTAGCTTAGCATAAAGCCACCAGACTAAACCCGGCTTCTTAAGACAGTTTTGTCAAGAAAAACGGATGTCAATAGGTGGGTTACGGTAAAAGTAACCCATGGTACAGTCTACCTTGGTTTTGGGGTCACAATTCACCAATGGCTTCAAAATTGGAGCTCAAAACATTCAAAATGATGAGCCCATTTAAGATTTTGCTTTTAAAGCAATCATCTAATATCAGTTTCAATTGTTTCCACAATGCCAGTTCATGAGGAAAATATTTCTTATTTTTTGGTTTTTTTTTTAAGGCCCACCATTAGAGTCGGTTTCAATGAAATTCAGCAGCTTGCCAATTTAACAAGTATCAAAAAAACGAGCAGCAGCGTCAGCAACAACACACATCTGTCACAATGTCCGGATAATATTTGACTTTCATCTTTTATTTAAGTCAAATCAGCCTCGCTCGTGTCCCAGTGATGGAAATAACGAGCAAAATGTCAGCAGGTTGCCGATGCCAACTTTTATGGTTGTGCTCTTTGAAATAAGAGCCGAGTCATTACGGGTGCCACCCAGGGCCACTAAGCTCTGTTTGACAACCCCCTGCTGCTCAATCTTTGCTCCCTTCAAGTGACCAGGGGTCTCCCTTCCTTGGGATCTCAGATCTCTTTTAGCCTAGGTGCAACTTCGCCCTGAGCCCTACCAAGGCGCATCATGGAATGTTTGATATTTTTTCATGTATCAGCGGTGGGCTCATTCTTTCAGACCCCCAAGTGTTGCCTTATTTCTACCCCTTGAATGGCCATCAGCTATTATTACTCAGAGGATTTGAGAAGCAGCAGACAGGCCCCATGCTCATAATGCTAATGCCTATTCAGATGCTAATCCACCAGCACTGCTTCGAGAGCGCCAGTACTATTATTGCAGACCTGGAATAAAAATACAACACAAATACCTAATCATTCCTCAACCCGCAGTCAGTTTGGAGTGTTCAACACAATCACCTGACCTAATGAGGTCTGTTTGACAGCACTACTCTCACCAAAATGACTTATTTATCGACTACCGTTTGGAAGGGGAGTTTAATAATTTACAGGTTGATTTACATCTGATCCCTTTACCCAGCTAGTGAGTTCGTGAGTAAATACACAGTTGACATGCTGAATGGAACAAATATCGAATTTTGTGCAGGGTGCTGTCTCAGAAAGGTGCAAAATGATCAGCCAGTTCCCCTCCAGTTCTGATCAGTACTATTGGAACTGTTAAATAGTTCCTGTCGCCTAAAATGACAGTTACTTGCTTGATCATTTTTCCCATGGTCAATCAAGGAAATTTGGTCATTGTAATAAACTCACAAAATATGCCGAGCTGTACCACGACAGGTACTGTAGATCATTATAACCCCAATTCCATCCTCCCAATCTTAATAAACAGAGGGAGGAGAAATGAGAAAATGCTTATGGAAATATTTAATTACAGCGCAATCGTGGCCGTGGGTGATTTTCTATTTCAATCTCAGCAACCCTTTAACTGAAACAGTGGGAATTCTAATTACATTATGCACTATGCAAATGTATGGCATTTTTGAAAAGGCAAGGGCTGAAACAATCAGTTGTATAAACAGGCAGGAGGGGTGTATACATTTTGGAGATGGGAGGTTGTGCAACAGTGGCAGTATAAATTATTAAAAAATATAATAGGATAATGCCAGGGTTCGGCACAACTGTATAAAGGAATATTAATGAAGAGCATGTGCTTGCAAATGTGCGTCAATGTTTTGAGAGTGTCTTCCTCCACACCACTTAAAGGAGCAAGAGGAATGGCAAGTGAAAGTATGGCGCATATATAAACTTGGCATTTTAATGCAGGGACTTGAAATCATTAATACCTTTTACCTTGATGCCCAAGGGCCACTACGCCTATATGGGACAGAGTGCCACCTTGAAATGGGATTCTTATCTCTGCAGCTTCGCTCACCATAAAAGTCAGTGGCAAAGATGCAACGTGGCATATCTGTAACTTAATTAAACATGTCCATTACATCCCTCAAAGGCCATATTAGATCGGCCCTGGGAGTAGATTTAATCAGCTCATTGGGGTAATAGCCTCAAATGGGAGACTCTCTTACATCGCTTCTTGTTTGAGGCTGCTTCCATACGAGAAGGAACGTCATAAACCTTAATGGGACTTTGTATTGCAATACATCCAAGTGACACCTTTCATTTTAATTGAGTATACTTTCTCAGAGCATAAAGGTTTTTTGTACTACCTTGGGAATGAAAAGGCACGTAGAGTTAAAAGCAAATATCACCGTGTCCTTATGGGAGATGAATTAAGCGTGATTAGACATTGTAAACCGCGGCGCCCTTAACCAGCTGGGCTAATCGCTGCGGTTTCGGCGAGGGATTCACATACAGCGACAGAAGTTGTGTGCAACCAGGTCAAAGGTCGAAGTGACAGATAAGGTGTCCGAGACATTCGGTGCTTAAATGAGCAGTAAGTGACTGAGCGGGGAGAAGTGTGGCTGTGCATGTGAATGTACGAGTGTGTTTGTGGGCAATCCTCGAAGGAGGCTCAGCTAACATCCAGAGGGAAGTCAGAATGGAGCCCTGCGGTATCCCGGGGGTCTACTGGCCATCTGCTGCCCTGGGGCTAATACCCCACCAGACGTTTTAGCCTCCATTGGATCAGCCATGGGTGGACAGAGGGAGAGTCTGAGACTCAAGGGCGGGTAATCGGGGTGATTTGATTCAGAGCTGAAGGATTATTTGATCCCGCCATCAGACACTGGACTGAACACTTAGTTAGAGAGCTGTGACTGTGCAAAAAAACCCCAAAAAAACGGAGGGCACCCTGCTGCAGAGGAGACTAATTTTGACTAATTCACTGCTCTCCAGTACAGTATTTTGTCTTTTATGTATAAATAAGAACCAGATGGAGCATCTCTTTTAAAAAAAAGAGAAGAATTAGTGAGAAACATGGTTTGTATAACAGGTCGCCCAGCAATGAATTAATAATACAAGATTTATTAGTGTGTCATGGGTTATGATAATGAGACTAGAATTACCATCTCGTATCACAATCGTTACATATATACATCATGTTCGATTTTTCACTCTAAAGGTAATGCGATAACCCGTGTGGACTTAAAAGGAAGACGGGTGTTTATTGTGTGAGTCATCCCATGGGAAAAGAGGACAGAGGGACGGAACATGTAAAGCGAGAAGGGAAGAACTAAATGAAACCCATGAGCAAATCCATATTAAATGCCCGCACGATTAATAAAATGTGGGAACTTACGAATGGTGGACACTGCAGTTGTAGAAGACAAAATCGACGCTGGCGAACTTCTTGCCTGTTTCCTTGGATTTCAGATAAAGCTTCACCACACGCTTGTCACCTGAATGAACAATATAGAAAATAAGAAATAAATAAATAACAGTAGCAACGTTTGGATACTGCAGCTGGAGTTAAAAAAATACAGTGCCACTTGGAGAAAACTTCCACATTGCATATATTTTGGTGCTTGGAATACATTCATCATTTGCGTGGCAAAAATAGAAGCTGACATGCACTATCTCTGCTAAAACAAGAGGAAGCGGATACGTCTAAATACAGCCATAATCACCGATTCCTGGCTTTGAAAATAAGTTAGAGGCACAAGCAGTGTCCTTTAGAAGGAAAGAAAAAATAAATAAGTGAAACTGACAACGGTGCATAATGCATGATAATGGGAATTCAAAAACGTGGCTATTTTCAGGGGAAAAATGCAAACTTGAGTTAGGAGGCTTTGAAATGGAACGGCCAAGAATTATTGGTAATGACAAGGTATTCTGGATAGAGTCACACTCAGCAAATCATCTAATACTGCTAAAAATATTTTCTGGTAGCTGCACAGCTGCATCCTTCTCAGATTGCACAGTAGAAAAAAAAGACCCCTCAGGAGGAGACATCAGCCCATGCTGATGAATTAATAGCAGCAAATAAATTCTGGGCACAATGCAGAGGGGAGCATATGCAACAAAACTTTAAAAGAGACTCAGCAAAAGCAAAATGGAAGATCCTCTGATTAGTCATTTCATCACCCCGCTAAACATATCCGACCTTTGTTCCGTGTGATGGGGATGACGTCACGCGCTGAGGGGGACAGGCAGTAAATGTGTCCGCCTTGGATCAGTCCCTCGGTCTCCACGTAGTCCTCGAAGGAGCAGTTGACCCCCGCCGATAGATCAGGCACGTTACGAGCCTGAAGGACCAGCTTTTGAGAGAGGGAGAGCCAGGCAATCAGTGCAAGATCAATGGAAGGACACGGTGTACATGGATTGTTATAAGATATGACATGGGGGTTAATGGGCACTGGAGGGTGTGTGTGTGTGTGTGTGTGTGAAGCTGGACTACGTGTGGGTGTGTGATGGGCCCGGTAATTTGTGTGTGCATCTGTTACAATGGCAGCTATTATAATTATAGCAAGGTTAATGTGTGTGTTATTGTGCACCAGGAACCAGTTGGGATCCATTTTCAATATTAGAATCACAATGGGTACCACATTTCATTTGTATAGAACTTCTCAAAGAGACTTCAAATATAAAAACACGTACCTGCACTTCCGACATAGTGACGGAAATATTTCTGGGCTGAACGGTGAGTTCCACACACTGTCTCTGGTCTGATGCGAACCTCTGAGGTTCTCCCGCCCTTTCACAACGGTCCTTTCGTGAGCATCTTTAGAGCAGCGGCAAAGGAAAGGTGGAGCGATGAGGGGAAAAAAAAGAGTGACGAGAAAGAGACAGGGGTAAAGATAAGTGTTTTGATGTTATGACAATCATTTTAAACATGATAAAGAAGCAGAACAATCACCTTCACGCGGTAAACGAGAGCAATAATAGAAGACAAATTGGCTAATAGCTCGCCACGGCCATTACGGTAGGCCTAAACATCATTACCCTGGTGGCCTTGACATTTGTGCAAGAAACACTAAGCTGTGTACACCCACACAGCTCCTCATCTGTTCACTTTACAGTACCGCCCAATTTCAACTTGTCAGGAGATATATATGCAACCATTAAAGTTTCACTGAGCTGTAAAAATGATACAATTCAAAACCAGCGCATAGCAAAAAGGGTCAGCAATTTCCCCCTTGCTTATTACCAGGCAGCTGATGACGAGGAGAAAAAAAAAAAAGCATCGCCGTGCAGCAGTTTTACTATTAGCTATTCATAATGCATTAGCTATCACTTCACCTCAGCGTTAACAACAACTGGTCCCAGAGGTGAGTGAAAAGAGCTGATGTGGCACTCTGAGAAGGACTGACAATAATGGGGAGGCGGGAAAAAATGCTAACTGCTTCCCTCCGTGAGCGGCCCCCGTCCTCTCATTTAGTTAGTCTGGTCGAGGCGTTTGTTCGATCGCCAGAAGCCCCTCCGACTACTCATAAACTCACACACAAAGAGCGTGCGTATTTCCTCAAAACCCCTGCATGTGTGCCAGGCTCAATTCTACTGTTGATTGAAACTACCATGGCTATTAATAAGATGTGGCTAAAGGCACCAGAGGCCCGAAACGAGGCTTATAAATAATTTGCCGATTAAGATTTGCCCGTTTTTATCCGCAGGGCCTTTGCCAGATTTGGCAACACAGTCAGCTAGAAAATGAGTGAGCTGCGTTCATGACACACAGTCGAGATGTGGCCCAATGGCAGGTTATCACTGGTTCAAGCCCGTCACCATGTTGTCATTTTAATGATGGCGGGGCGGCACACGTGTGATTGTGTGTGCCTGAAGCAAAGAGAGCTTGCTGATAAGTTGTGTAGTTTTAATTAACACGACCGGAAACGGCATTATGCCAAAATGCTCACGGTCTTCTGGATGTAGTCTAACTTCCTGTCACCTTGCAATAACGTGTAATTGCTCTTGACACTCACTAGCACTCACTTAGTTGGAAAAAATTGGAGATAGGTAAGCTTGCCAAAGCCATCATTGGTATTTTGTTTGGCATTTAGAACATTTTAAACCCTGCACCAAACCCCATTAAAATTATTTACTGTTAATAGTGAAAACAATATTCAAGTAAGTATTGTAACTCAATTGAGTTATTGACCAAATTTTAGGTGAATTATTTGGGCGTAAAGGTAGAAATTAAGCAGGAGATTGTGTTAGGATGTAAAGGGAAATTTTTAACCAAAATTTAAAATCTGAATGCATACAGAATGTATATTTGTTTAGTTGAGATGAATTATCTGTTTCCTTTTTTTGTCTTTGACTCTCATGGCACACTTCTGGACCACACTTCCAGGGAACCAGCCATATTTTCAACAAAAAAAATTCACATTAACTCAAAACTTTGGTCGGGGAAATTAATCCTAAATTGAAACAGGATTAACTGTCTAATAAAGTAGTTTAGATAAATATAGCACAAGTCTTTTGACTGTTAGCAAACCTCAATAATCAGTGTGGGTACTTACACATTGTGGAGGACACACCATCCACAGTGAGGGTCTCTGGAACCTAAACACTCCCCGCATGTTGTGTACTGTTCACAACTCTCCACTGGAACTCTCACCACCTGCAGAGAAACCAAGCGGCACAAATACAGAAAGAGAAGGTTAGTCCAGACATTATTTCTCCATTAACTTGGCTCATGAGGAGGAATTGACAGCGTACGCAGGTGAGCCCCCTGCAATGCATACTGGGACACATGACAAGTAGTCACAGATTGTATGGTGACCTCCAAAAAAACATTGGGAGACAGGGAAGCCAAAGTGTGTACACGTCGCGAGACAGACTCAAGTGTTTGAACAAAGTCGGGGTAACAAGGTCCTATGTGACAATGTGTGTTTGTGTGTGTCACTCATTCAGATGCATGCCAGAAGTGTGGGCTTGCTGAGGTGCCAGAGACACAAAAAAGTGTCCTTCACTCCACTTAAAGGTGTTACAAGATGATTCACAACATGCTCCCTGCGGATCAGGAAGCAGGACTATTTCAAGATATTTCTCACTTGATGTTTGACAGGAAAATCACAAGCATATGTGCAACAAAGTGGACATGTCCTTGTGTGCACGTGAATGTTTCGAGGTTTCAGAACGATCATAAAATTGTTTAAAAAATATATATATTGGAATGTGTCCCAAAAAGTGTATTAGAACATGATTTGAGCGGAACCGTGATTAACTTTTCCTCGCTAACGGGGTCCCCGGGTTGCTGAGTAACTCGATCCCTGTGTCATGGTGTGTGAACATGTGTGTGCCTGCGCTTGTATCGAGTTGCTACTGCAGGCTACTTTAAATCAAGCAGTGCACTTAACTTGCTTATTAGGGAGAAACAACATCTAACAAACATCCCCCGGCTAACTAGTGTGGTCACACAGGGATGTTATGAGAACCAGCTTTCAATGGAATGTGGGGGCAAATGGGGGCGTGGCTTCTTCTTATGAAGTGCAACCGGGGTGTATGATATTGCGGAATGAAAAGAGGAACACAGACTGCAGGAGAGAATCCAGGAGCACAAAGGAACAGCAATGAAATATTAAACTTGAGGCCAAGAGTCCCACGTGGGCTCCAACTACAACAGATATGTAGGACAGATGTGACATAATGGAACTCATTTGTGCGCCCCAAAGTCTGCCTACAATGTTTTTAAAGGAACAATATGGCGCAGAGGGAGGCAAAATAAAAAGAAACACAATTAGGTCCAGAGAGCAGTCCATAGAAAATGGTACGAGTGAGCAAAGGTGTGGAGCAGAGAAGACATGAGCGGCCGGTTGGTTGGATGAATGAAAGCGTCATGGAAGACAAACACGCAAGAGGGGGAAATCTATGAGGAGATGGCTTACGGTGGCAGACGCTTACTATGCGTCATTGTCGCCATGAGTCTGAAGCCAGATTCCATTTGAAAGGCGAGCTGAACAATGTCTACAAGAACAACAGTGAACGAATAAGCAGATAATGGGCAGAAGAAGCATGTGGTGGCAAAAAAGACACAATTTCTTAGATTGAATTGTGATTTAACAAAGAGGAGGAACGCAAGAAGGATTCATCACAGCTCTTCTTCTCCATACATCACGATGATGATGATTAAAGACAATGGGGCCGTAAATCCCGCTTACACTACCAGGCCGTGGTGATCTTACATCACCTTGTCATTGCGCTGTGATGATAGACACGGCCGATTGTCCATCCCAAGTGATGAGGCAAATGTGGTACAACGAAAAAGAAAATATTGATGCAATAGAAAGTCGTTATGGTGAACTAGTCTGATGGGATTGGAAAATGCGTCACTGAAGTCTACTTGCAAGCCAATAATCAACACATACTCCATGTTGATGATAATATATGAGTTGCCTCCACACATTCTCAGTTTCCCTTCTTCCAGTCTCTCCCGATGGCTCTTTTAATGAAAGCCAATTTCAGGCTGCGTAGCACATTACTCCTTTAAATGACCTCATAAAGCAAGACTGGATGCTCCTCTCTCTTGCCATCTCCTCTTATTTACAATGGCCTCCGCACGGTAACTCAAGTCCCTCCTTTCTCGGCCTTCTCCGACCGCTCGAGCCCGGCTGACTGAAGTGTCTTGACGTCTTCTTTTGCCTGTGAACTTTCCACCTTTCCTCTTCAATCTGTTTTTACAGTGGGCTATCACCTGCTTTTAAGAGTGCAGCTAACAGGTTTTGTGACGGTCACCCCCAAACCCAAAGGACGTGTAAAGCTTTTAACGCGGCTTTTCATTGCTTATTAAATCTAAACACATAAAAGGCCCTGCCTTGTTGAGGCTGTTTTTTATATACATTAAAAACGACAGCAGAGAGTATTGGTTAGTCTTTTGTTTTTGTCTCGCACCATTATTAAGAACACATGTTGCTTTTTTAATCATTGATTGTTCTGTATATGTCAATATATTGTACATTTGATTACAGATTACATCATGGTAATCTTCATATCCCTTGTGGCCACTTGGGGCATTTATTTATGGGATTCTGTAATATCTTTTAGCTAAGCCTAACGACAACAGAAGTGTGGTTGTATGAGAAGGAAAAAAAATGTTGAAAAATAATTAAAAATCAGTCTTCATTGCGGCTGTTGTTATATGGACGTTCCAATTAACTCCAGGAAAGTTCAATCTCTCACTATAGGTCAGTCGACTCCACAGTCCTTTGTGAAGCCAGTTGGTGCATGTGGTGGAGATGGAAGAATAAAGTGGAGAGAGCAAAACAACAGACCAAGACAGGGACTGAAGAAGAAAAAGCCGCCAAAACAAAGGTGTGAAAAAGTCAGAGGGTGAAAAAGCGAGAGACGGACGGGGTAGATGTGAGTGGCGAAGGTAGACGAGCCTGGAGGTCTTCTAATTAACTGCGGATGGGAGAGAGCGGCTGCCTGGTAAATGACTCTGTCACTTTAGTAAATGGACTTTGTGAGGAGTGAGAAGCCACACAGCTGGCATTTCCATTAGCACTGCCAAGCGACCCAGCGCCATGTACACAGGTCGCCAGCAGAAGAGACGGGGGAAGACAATACAGTCATTCCTCAAAGGTGTTTGGATGAGCTGTGGAAGTTGGGAAGATCTGAATCTTGCAGCTATATAAATGGATTTAATGTAGTCTAGGAATCAGAATTTGAAATCGGAATTTTTGAGAATCGGTTACCAGTGAATAGATTTTCAGAAATCCTTTGGTTGCCTGGCGATTGATGATGTAAAAGGTTAAGAACTTTTCCAAGGTGGCGCTACTTATATATAACCTTCTTATCATATATATTGTTAGTTTAAAGTGTGGAGTATTGTGTTAGCTTCACTGCTACATTTACGACCTGCTGTCCAGAGTTTGCATGGGTCTTCAGACACGCCTAAATGAAGACTCAAAATTCTCCTTAAGCGTGAGTGTGAATGTTTTTTTTTTGTTCGTTTGTCTTTGAGTGCCCTGTGATTGGCTGGCAACCTGTACACCACCTCCACCAAGTGTCTCTGTGATGTTCCTGAATTACACACCACTTTGCTGAAGCAATCTATTTTCTTGGTTCCCTCAAGTACCACCTCAAATATGATTATTTTCCTCTATTATGGCCATTGGTCACATGCCAAGAAGTAAATGGCGACAATGTTCTTACTGTTTCCGATAGCTATTGAGGAGATACTATTTTAAAAATAAAAACTGACAGTGCACAGAGAAAAAGACATTCACTTACCTAGAGAAGTGTTATCAAACTCTTAAGCAACACAATCACTCAATAGCACCTTGGTCCGCCATTTTTTCTTTCTGTTATAAAGTACTTTTCCAATTTGAGACCCGGTTGCTTTTTATTTCGACTCTATAACGCTGCCGTTGTGTAAAACCTGACCTGAAAAGCGTCTCGCTAGGGAGTTTTATATTTCATCTAAAGAATTCAATTCAGAACAATTGGCCAAGTTTTGAACAGACACTCGGCTCAAATGTGTGATGTGACACAATAAAGGCCATATCAACTTTTGGGCTGGCATCATTCCATAGCAGTCAGTCAGAAGCACATTTTCCCACTCATCGCCATCCAGCTACAAGATCGCCAATTGTATGTTCAATTGAGGAGTAGGGCCAGATGGAGAGGAAGAGAAACCATTAACCTCCCTATCTATCTCACCTTCTTTTCCAACCCTATCAGTCTGGACAATTGCGCCGTCCTTTTGGGAGACAACAGTGGAGTAAAACAGCAAGAGATGAGAGAAAGACAGAGCTATCTAGTGACAGCTAGACTTGCGTTAGAACTGATAGCATCAAGACGCGTCTGCACACACTTTTTCCGATGCCGCAAAATCCCACAAGAGATAAAACGGGAAAGTGTAACGGGGGGCGAGGCCGCAAGAAATAATCTCTCTCTTTTGATCAACGCCTTGCTCAATCTTCTGAAATGTGAGACTGTTAATAAGTATTTGCAACTTATTCAATAAAATCATCGTATTAACCAAAATGGTGCAAACTTCTACCCAGCTGAACAAACCTTTTGGATACTTAGGATTCCATTGTGTTATTAAGATCCGAATATAGTGTACCGTATTTTCCGGACTATAAGGCGCACCTAAAAACCTAAAATTTTCTCAGAGGCGCCTTATAGTTCGGTGCGCCTTATAGTCCGGAAAATACTGGTACTGACTGAAAAGGACATTATTGAAAAATATTGTGCCAAAAGGAAGAAAATAGTTTTTAAATGAATTATGATGACTGAACTCTATGATTTTTATTTACAGTATTATTCTTAGTAGTATTAAATAATGTATTTTCTTGGGTGTGGGCATACTAGCTAGTTAACTGCTTGCTATTCAGCTTTTGTATATTTTCAGGAGCTATCATCAAAAGTGCATTTAGACACAAAATGCCCAAATTCATTCATTAATCACTATGATTAACACCACTGAATAAACTGCTGCGTGTCTGCTCGACATTGTGCGAGAAGAAGAGCAATAATGGTTTGAACTTTTAGAATCGAGTAAAACGCTGCACTCGCTTTTGCCGCTCTGTCCTTTTCACAGCTGCCTTCGCCTCACCGCGCCACGTCCATTAACATTTACATGACAAAGACCACCGACTTGTTCAAAGTCTTTCGCTGTGCATAGCCACTCCTGGGCGACTAATGTATGATGTTTGTGCTCTTTCAAGCCTTGCATGGATAAACCAGGGAGTTGAAAGGAGGTGGCGGGAAGTCATTAAAATAAATATTTTGATTATTATTTGTAAAATCCACCCTATCCATAAATAAATCCAAGAATTTAAGATGTGAAACACTTAAAAGATGGATAGATCAAGAGGCAGCCAAATGTGTGTTATTTTAAACTACTTTTTGTCCGATTGTTAACTATCGGAATGTATGTTGATAAATAGGGCAAATTAATCTCGGAGCCACTTAGACCTGACTGATTAGCTGTATTGACTTGACTAAATGACAGTCTTGATTGATACAACCAGCTGCCTTGTTATGTGTGTTGATGTCAGCCAGTGCTAATGTGTGTACTAACGAGATTGGCGGCGGACCAGTAATACGGGAATGTAAACAGATCGGCGGACACACAAACACGAGCACCCCGGACTGATGCGTGATGAAACCATATGTGGGAGACATTAAATAATTACGCCTCGTTGTGGGGAATCTATCAGACAATACAACACATTGGTTTCCCTCCGAGACGCAAACTAAAAAAAAGGGGATACAGTCGTGGGCAACCTTGAATGAACCCCGACGAGAGCGCAACGTTTGCTATCTTGGGAAACACTCGCATTTGTTCGCAGCTCAGTGAAAAAGGGTCTTAAATCTCTCCATAATTCATGTCGTGTAAGTCTGCTTACAAGCTTTGGTAGGTGCTGCTGACTTGGTTTGCAACATATTTCAAAAGGGCTATTACATCAATTCCAGTCCAAAAATAACAATATAAAATACTTTAATGGAAAGACATTTACTACTTTGTATTGTATTAGCACCCTGTTCGACTATACGCACACACACGCACGCACGCATACACACACACGCACACACACAGACACACAACACACACACACACTTTCAGCAGACTGCCCTCTCCTGATGTCATATCTTCTATCAATAATAATGACAGTGATGAATATAGCTGGAATTGAGCAAGTCATAAATCACAGAGCCTCGCCCCTAACTCTGATTCACCGGCCAGTGTGTGTCTTTGTCTGTGTGTGTGTCTGTGTGTGTGGAGGGATGGAGAAAAGGGAGGACTTGACTTGGGCTACGCGCGGGTGGATATGTCCAGTGACACCTTAATGTTCTTGGCTTGTCTGAGGAGCCCCTGCAGGCAACCAGCTACACGCAGACACGCACGCGCTCCACTGAGGATCAGCAGAGAGCTACTGCGTGTGTGCACGCGCGTCCATGTCATGAGCAGATAGGAAAAGAAGAGCATGGCCGTCGGACTCATGCAAAGTAACCTGCAGTGTGTCGCAAATAAAATCCAGCGCTGTCAATTGCATTGCCGTATTTGTGTGTTGAGCAGAGGTGCAAAAGGGGGTAATAGCGAGAGATCATTAAAAACACGGCAATGGGATCAGTATAAGGCAGCTGAGAGGGGAGGACTCAATTTGGGCTTAGTTAGAAACGTGTGTGAGTGTGTGTCAGTCGAGACAGATTTGTACAAGTAGGGTGGGGGGGCAGCGGATAAAATCAGGAGAGGGTGGAGGGCAAGAGGGAGGAATTGCTCCCCTCTGGTCATTAGTGATGGGAGGTCATTAGTGATGGGAGGGGCTTCAAAAAGCAGGCCTGGCAACCCGCTCGCTCTCCTGCTCTGCTTAACTCAAGCCTGCTAGCCATTAATGGCGATTTAACAAAAAGCAAGACAAGCATGTGTGTACATGAAAGTACAACAACTAAGTGCAGTTTGTTCTAAGTTCTAAAAAGTTCATTCACCACAAATGACCATGTCAATTCTTGTAAAGCCCTTGCCCACGGGTCTTTAACTGAGAAATATGATTCAATTTAATAGCCTCTGCTTGGCTCGCTACAGAGGAGATTTGCCAAGTCTCCAACACCTTCCATAAAAGCAAACATCACACATATATCTCGGCCGTTTTAATCAGACAGCCGCTTTAGATCTATTAAAAAAGGCCATCTTTGCATCATGCAAGCACCGGCTCTGCTTCCTTCACTCACTGCGCGCTAATGAGACAGACAAATGAGGGGAGCAGCTGGGCCTGGGGAGCGACAGAGCTGTGACACGCTCGCCTCCGCCTGCACCCCCCCACCATCCAATCCCCCGTCTTATTGCTCTCTGAGTCCTACCATCAGAGTCGACATCGGCGGTGGGGCTGGTAATGACCATAGGTGTGTAGACACACACAGCACATGTGACCGCTCACCCTCTGTATGTCTGTGTGTGCGTACATGTTCATTATTAGAGGTCATGCTGGCTCGTGTGGTCCATATAGCTGGGAGGTGCTCGTATGGGTAGCATTAAAATTGCTTGAAGTGTATGTTTAATGCGGCTGGGGGGTTATCTGTTGATAATGGTCCGAAGAAAAGAAAGTGTTACGTCTGCATGTAGGCATTAATGTCCATAAAAATAATATCGTGTACTATAAGCATGAAAAAAAACTGGATATGGCTTAACCTTAGAATGACGTACAGACATTTTTTCTATTTGGTGTATTTCTTCTCAGATTGTTATTATTTGTTTGTTTTTTGTCTTTTTCTGTTTTGCTTTTATTATTTTTTTTAAACAGACGTGAAGGACAAACTCACCTGTCTGTCAGTCAGTGTGTAGAGGTACTGCTGGTCCGGGCTGAAGAGCATGTCTCTCAGCATGGGACTTCCTCCTTCACTTAAAGTCACCTTTTCATAGAGTACTGATGGACGGTTTGGACTCACAGAGTTCACCAAGATCTAAAAAGAGGAACACAGACAATGCAACAAATTATGGAAAATAAATCATGGTGCAATTTTTGGGGGGATCATTTTAATATTTCCTTGTTCCAAATCAAGAGTGCATATATAAGCACAACAATGCCCTTTAGATATTAGACAAATGTTCCTTCCATCTGAAAACTGTAGCTCATAACTCAGACTCTACAATGTCAATAATGCAACACGTATCCACAAGCAGCTATTTATCCATCTCGCTGGCGCTGCAACCATGCAGTCTGACAATTGATTGAAAAGTGGCTGCTCGACATAGTAAATCGGCCTAATTGCAAGCCTTTGCCAATAGTGTGTGTTGATTCTATTGCTACTGATTATAGTTATGGAGACTTGATTACACAAGTAGATAAATGGAAAGGGAAACTACTCAACCTTTCAAAGAAACAACACATCTCCCAAGCAAATGAAATCAAACAAAGTGGAAAATAGTATACATTGCTCAGAAAGACTCACGCTAATCTCTTTAATAATCTTGATGTGGAAAAAAAGGGATGACCATTGTGTAGCGCCTTGCAAGTCTAAGTGTCTTTGTGATCTTTGCTGAACAGTTCAACAAGACGTGAACAGTAATGGAGCAGAGAGAGGATGGAAGATTGTCTGGCTGGGATGGCTGTGAGCCAAAGTCATCTCAGCAGCAAATGAAAATCACAAAGCAGTGGCGAGGGAGGGAGGTGGGGAGGGGAGGGGGGGTAGCATCTCTCCGTTATTGTCAAGTCGCTCTGCTATCAGCTCACAATGACAAGAAAGGGACAGCAGGCAATGAGTAGTTGGAAAATGTATACAAAGACAAGCAGACAAATAGGCTCGCTCTGATATAGAAGATAAAGCATGATTAGAAACAAACATATTAGTCAGTTATTGCTGGATATGCACACCGTAAAAAGTATCTCAGGATGTAAATGGACTCAGAAATATAGTGGATGGAAAACTCAATATAAATATTAAAAAATTTGTTTACAAACGAACAGACAGGCGTCCTATTATTTCCGCAAGAGAAAGAACCCAAACAAAAAGAGAGATAAAGCACTGGCGATAAGCGGAAATAAAGACAATATTTTCAAGATAATGGAGCAGTAAACAAGGAATGCGTTATGGATCCTATCTGGACTAGAAATGAATAACAATATCATTTTTAAAGAGATAGGAAGAAATGAGAAAAAACAACGAATGACACGCTGGGGTGGACGAGCTTGTCAGCGGGCTTCTCTCATTAGCGCATCGTGACCGTCAACCCAAAGATTTCCATCGACATCGAAATGCCAGCAAATATTTGCGTACCAGTTTACCATGGGACAAATTGCTCCTTTGCCTACTGCTGTTGTTTCATTCAACCTTCGCTCTCAAGAGGAATATTGTATGCAGTGAAAACACAACTGTGGAAAGTGAGAAATGTATAAGGAAAAAAAAAATGGAAGCAATTGAAGGTAGTCCACCCGTGAAAGGAAGTAATAAATTGTTTCATATCCATTTATCCAAAAGGGAGCACAGCCAAAGCTGAAAATATTGAAACCAGCAGGAGAACACCATTACTAAGAAGACTTAAGTGTACTACTGACGACATAATCCATGGGGATGGACACAATGATGGATGGATGGACGGATGAAGGAATTGGACACATTGTTTGAGTCCAACGGCACAAGAGATAAAAGCAACACAATCTATTAACCGGTTTACCAGAAGGCAGCCAAACTTAATAGAAAAAAATAAAATATGACTGTGTGTGGAGCCTTAAAAATCGACGCGTCTGCCCCATCAATCTACAAGCGTCGCTTCTTTTAGCGTGTCGAAATTGAAGGCGTATTCATGATGTGGCTGTGCATGTTTATCAAGTCAAGAAATCAATGCAACGTCCAGAGGCAGTGCTACTCAGTCATTGTCTCCTCTTCATTGCTAAGCTTTCCAGTAAATACTTGATGGATGCTTTCGCAGACTCGTACATAGAAGCATTTGGGTGGAGCCCTTTTTTTTGCCATCTGAAACCTCCAAAACTGAAGACAGTCCACAAAACCTGATCACAAACAGAATTAATTTCTCCTGCACTGGTCACTGAATTCCGATAACACCAGTTGGGAATTACTGCTTAGTATGATTGTGAGATTCGCCACATGACCAAGAAGCAATGTGGCCACAATTTGACCTCTGGATTTTTTCCTCCAACCTTCCTCATTCCCACCAACCCACCCAGTGCCAAGATATCTTGCCACAAGGCCTGCTTGGCTGAGATAGACACCGATGATAGCAAGCTAGTGATGGGGCGGCCGGGCCATGACAGCGAAAGAGCTGGCTGATAAGACAGTAGCATGAAAATGATGAGAATGATGCCTGTCAGTGCCGGCAGTGACAAGTGATGGACCGAGTGGAAATAAAACTTGAGATATGCTAGGAAGAAACAAATAGGGGCCGGGAAATTTCGAATCAGTTAAAAATCTAAATCTCCATAATTCTAAACAAGAGAACTAAAAAAAGGGATGGAAATAAATAACTGTGAAATTCTCAAAGGCCATAAATTAGCCTCGCGTAGAACAACACGGAATAAAAGGGTCCAGGTGTTCCAGGTCTGCTGAACATCTTCAACGCATCGTTACCTTTAACCTTTGCATGTCGATCAGGGAACGGCTGTGACATTTTAAAACCGATCTGGAAAATGTGGATGAACATAAAGCATATTTTGCTCGGTATAAATGTACCCATGCACACATTTAACACCTTAAACGTGACATAAGCACGTCTGGCCCCGTATAATTGCGGAAGGCCTCACATTCCTGACTTTGATGTGCAGGAGGCCCCGCATGTATGAGAGTGTGTTTTTTTTTTGTGGAAAGGGGAATTCACTATGGCCCTGAACAGAACAAAGGGGAAGAAAGGAAAGCAGTAAGAGCGTGATGGACAGAGAAAGGGAATGTGTCAGGGTTCTATAGGACCTGTGCTATGTTCGGAGCCACGAGGAGGATCAAAGAGTTACCAATGGATGGAAACACTTAAAACCAGGTCCTCATCCATAAAAATGTTTCTTCATACTTGAAAGCTTTCCCAGTTCTATGGTAAATTATATTTTACAAACTTTATCAAGCCAGAATCAGGCAGAAATATTTATGCAACACAATTTGACCCTGGACAGGGATTTTTCTATTTCCATTATATGAGATATTTAAAAATCCAAACAGGTTATTGATCTGTACATAATAGAAAATACGCTTTTCAAACCTTGCTCATACACAAATGAACATGAAGGACATGTGTGTATTATTTATGTTGCGCAATTGTCAAGATAGTATTGTGCACGGCCATTAATGTTTTTTTCCCCCCTCCCTCTCAAGGCTGTATTGCACATGCATTTTCTACCATTGATTCTTGTTTGCTATCATTGTCGCCGATCTATTCCACAAGGTTATTCCACACAAATCCTAATGAATAGACTTGCACTACCTCACCGCTTAATGATAGCTTCGTGTCCATCTTTTCTTAACGCAGCGTTGTCTTCAGCAGGCGTTCCGATAAAGCAAAGAAATCAGTCACGTCCTATCGCATTGCGAGCTTGGACTTGGGCAGAGCAAGACGCAATACAAAAAAAATATCAGTTTCAAAACGGAGCATGAGCAAGCACAGCTTTTCCATCATTGTCTGTGCAGTTAAGGTCAAACACATAATTGATGCCCTCAATAATTGGAAGGGTGTTTATTTGACGATTCTGCCGGCTTGTGTGCTTATGTCCTAATGGTGAAAAGATGAGGGCAGATGGAGCATCACGCTTGAGTGCTCAACCTTCCACATCTTTCGGACAAATCCCTCATCGCACGCACCCCACAGATGCAAGCAAATGCACGTACACATTTTTATAACATATACAGCCAACTTGGATTAACTGGGGGTAAACTAGCACCATATGTGGGTCAGCCGGACCACGCGGCCTTTCTTTCAACAGCGTCATGACAGACAAATGATGGAGGTGGTGTGTATCTACATATAAAACACACAAGAACACACTCTGTGGAATGTTAGTGTGACAGCTATCATAACAGTCTCGGCCTGAGGGTATTTTAAGATCAGGCAACCCTGATCTTTACGCGCTACCATTTAATTTCTCCCAAAAATATTACAACATAGTCTACTAGTCCAAACACGGTATTCTGATTAATATTGTGTTTGCGTAGTAAAAATTAATCAGTGCAATCCACTTGTTTTTATCCATCTTAGAGGCAGCCATTTTGCCACTTGGCTCAGCTTGTAAAAATCACATGACAAAACTCAGAAAATAAGTGAGCTGTCAATTAACAGGGGACAAACGCAACACAGGGATCAAAAGTAAAGTTGAAACAACTTCATTTGACGACACAGGTGACAAAATAAGACATTTGGACAGCCCTTGTTAACACCAAAGCAGCTACTTTCTGACAAATTTCACAACCATTAAGCCATTGACAAGTCCAAAAGGGTGACTTGAATCCCTTTGTCCTCTCTTGTTTACTTGTCGTGCCGACTCAGACTGACAGGCTTGGCTCTTCACCTGCCAATCTGCACTGTACTTATTCATGTGCGAGACTGTGACCTTTTGCTGGACAAAGTGGCTGGGGAAGGAAGTCTGGGCTTCCCTGCTGAAATTGCTGCCCCCGTGACCCGACCCAGATAAATGGTAGAAAATGGATGGATGGATGGATGGATGGATGGATGGATGGATGGATGGATGGATGGATGGATGGATGGATGGATGGATGGATGGATGGATGGATGGATGGATGGATGGATGGATGGATGGATGGATGGATGGATGGATGGATGGATGGATGGATGGATGGATGGATGGATGGATGGATGGATGGATGGATGGATGGATGGATGGATGGATGGATGGATGGATGGATGGATGGATGGATGGATGGATGGATGGATGGATGGATGGATGGATGGAACTTCCATGTGTTGCTGCAAATTGTTGCCAAACAACATAAATAGTACTACATTTGAACAAAGCTCCTCCAGAAGACCTGCAGAGTAAATCCAGCCTTACGTATCTTGTCATTAATTTATCATCACTGCTGCACACACTCTCTCTTCCCCTCATTTGTCTCTCAAGTATCACTACCTGTTTTTCCCATTCCTTCGTCTTCCCGTTCAAATTAAGCATCTTTAGCTAGTAGTTGTCAGATAAAGTGAGCGCAGCGAGTCACTATACACACAGCATGGTGGAGGCATTTCATCTTCCAGCCAGCACTATATCACACTAACTCAATCACCTGCAAGGAATTACATGCGTAGACACACACGCGCATCTTATGGCGCCTTACTATGCCTGATTTTATCCGCCGTCTCGCAAACGGTGGAAGAAATTGCACCACAACATTATCATATACAATAAAATGAGATTGAGCGTCCCAACTGAACCTTTTTAGCGGCGCCATTCAAATGAGGAAAGACCTTCTCTTACTCGGAGGCGGAGCACAAATTCCCTTATGGAATATGTCAGCTGAAACAACATTACACATTAACAACTGCTGAGCGAATATCAATGTACAGGATATTGCATGCATACATTTATAGGCCATCTTTTGTATTTATCCAGCAATAAGAATATGATTACGGCGCAAGTTTAAAGTAGAGTTAAGCCCGGATGAAATACTGACCTATGCTAATAAGATGCTAGTTTTATCAGACACTGGCAAGTGGGAAGTAACGACAAAGAATGGGAAGCAAGTTGATTTCAAGGGCCAGACGCTATCGTCGGTGGATCATGAGAGATCTGCAGAGCGTAAAAAACACCCTACATGGAGAGCGAGTTGTGCAGCAGTGAGGGTGTTTGTGTCGAGTGCGTGTCTGCAAACTGCGTTAGACAGGATGCTTGTACCCAATTGAGCGAGCGGCGTTAAATCAATTAATAACTAGAAGGCATTAAGAACATAAAACAAACAACATCCCACAACTGATGGTGCGCCACGCAGCATCACTTGACCCACCATTCACTGACTAAATCCTCAATTCTCTGGGATTACACTGATTATGGACCTCATCTTCAGCGGTAATTACCGAGGTAGGTGCGTGTATGTGTTCCTGTGGGAAAGCCAGAGTGATTACATGGCCACTGGTGCCTCTAATAGCATCTTTTAGAGAAAGGGAGAGAGGGTGATGAGTGATTTGCATCTTTCTTGAGAAGAACCCAAATTTATGGTGAGGAATTTTACGGTACATAAAATCTACGCAAGATATTTTCTTCTTTTTTGACTTGACTCAGGAAAATAGATAAATACATTGAGATGATAAAAACATAAAAAAAGATTTCCGCAAGTAGTGTCACCCACTAGCCACCTATCTGAAGCAACTAATCTTTCAGATGAATTTAAAAATAGTTTTACCAACAGCAAAACGGTTATCCCTACAGTATTAAACGTGATGTGTAAAATAATACAAGTTTTCAGGCATGTGGTAGAAAACTAATTTGAAACAGAAAATCAGTTTCGATTTAAAAGATGGGAGTGTATTGAAGTGAACCCAATTGAATCGTTCCCCTTTAAAACAGAGATATGTATCGATTGGTCTTTTATTGGAGGGATATGTTATTAAATGAAAGCCCACATGTCCAGTACTTACAAGTTAATTCATATTTTAAAATGACAAGAACACTGTCTCATATCCTCTGCTGTACCATAGGGAATCGAATCGAATCGAATCGACTCGCACTAGTTCTTCACTGTGACATTTTCAGGATAAAAAAGAAAATACCAATTCAGCATGTATGAATGATTTTGACTATTAGTGAGTGAGCATGTGTTTCTTTGAAGATGTTTGCATTTGGATGTAACACAAGAGGGAGTAAGGCCAAAACTAAACCTCAGCATAATGTGTGCCAAACCACTCCTGGATTCAAATTCCTTTTTTTCTGAATCTTTCTTTACATTTGTTTCACTCCACTTCACTGTTCAACAGCCAACATGAGATTTTCAACACCTTTTTTACATTGCTCTTTATCAATACTTCAACACTCATTCAAGCATTAAATCCTCAAGTATTTTGCACTGCTGCCTTTTCTTTCAACAGCGTTTTTTTTTCCGCCTTGCAAGCAAAAAAAAAAGTTTAAATCCTCACTCAGCTCCTACCAAAACCACAGACACTCATGGCAAAAAAATGAAAACAGAGTTTGTGACTGGGAGAAACTAATTTGACAGTGGGCGTTGGGTACAAAATTGGCGTAGTCATGAGTTGACAATGTGAAGAATTACAGCGGGAACAACGACAATCTTGGTAAGTACGAGATGAGATAATTTAATCAAACAAGAACACACATGTTACACATACACGGGCACAAATAACGTCTGTCTGTAAAGAAATACAGATGGTGTTTAAAATCAGCTTTATGGTGTGGTTTGGAGGAATTTACAGCAGTGGTGGGCTGGTAGTTATTGGCTCCGAACTTGTGTGTGTGTGTGTGTGTGTTTACTTGGAGAGTGTGAGACTGCTTGAAGACTTTTTCAAATGTGTTTCTTACACGCATGATTAACCTCTCCATTCAAATGCGACCTGTGTCTTTTCCTTGGCCTTCATCTTAAAATGTCAGAGAATTGTGATAAATGCAATAATGAGCTGTCATTTAAACAAAAGACCGACAGTCCTGCTGACAGAAATTATGAGATTACCATACAGGACATGTGATATGTGTACAATGCCATGTGTGTGTGTGTGTGTTGTTGCTGGTTACTAGTAGAGAAGGGGAGGCACATTCCTGACACGCGTGCTCTTAAATGCAATCCGACGACTTTCTGTTAGCTCAACAACTCTGCGTCTGTGTTAGTCTACATTTCACAGTGGAGGTAGACAGCGATCCAGTATACAAACAAAGCACGCCATATGTTTCAAGGGTAACGGGTATCGGCATGGCAATCACCAGAGGAGGATACGGAGGTCCGCGTGCATGTGTTGTGTCAGCTTCACATTTCAGAGGGGCCTGGGGAAGAATTAACATTGGGTTGGAGTCAAAAACACCATGACCTGTGTCTTAGTGTTGTGTTAAATGGTGATGCGGTATGTGATTTGTACATCTGGTGGGGTCCGTGCTGTTTGCTTAACAGCCAGACCGTATTTGTGCTTCTCTGTCAGGCAGAACTGTTTTTCTTGGCGTGGGGCTGAATGTAAGGCCTTCTGCTGTGAGTTGGACAGAAATGTCCTGATGGATAAGGTTAGAGTTATGGACGCTCCAAATCTGGACAGGGAGATGGATAGTCTGGGTGGAAATATGCTGAAATATCTGTTGGGCATTACTCGAAATGAACTTGGAATGTTGACGAAAATAAAGTAAAAAATCTAACACCTTATTTTTTTTAGTTTGACTCAAATATGCCTCCTTCAATAGTTGTACCATCGTCATGGAAGAAGTAAGCTGAGTTTTGTTTTGACATTTCTGTGACATCATCAGTGAAAAGAGACAGTAATGGAAGACGTAAACAAAGTAGGACCATAGACCAGGAACTGTGACGTAGCATTCTGTTGTCGATGACTGTCCAGGCTGCTCGGCACGCTATGGTTGGTTTACAGCATGTTCTGTCAGTAAAATATCCATTTCTAAAGTCCGAGAAAACTAAGTGTAGTCTGAACTCGTCA
Source organism: Syngnathus scovelli (assembly GCF_024217435.2). Lineage (NCBI taxonomy): Eukaryota > Metazoa > Chordata > Actinopteri > Syngnathiformes > Syngnathidae > Syngnathus > Syngnathus scovelli. The sequence continues at coordinate 5,540,042 of NC_090857.1, read as the reverse complement.
TTTGTTCAGCCCATGGTGAGGTAAAGGAAAGTCCCTGGCTTGGATCTGAGGCCTTGTGCTTGAAATAGTTTGAAGCTAACGAACGGGAGGGAAAACAAGCACAGCAATGTGGCCACAGACAGGAAATAAAACTTGGAGCAATGTAGCAACACCTTTAAATACATGTTCATTCACTGACTTCATTTCCACGCGTGGTTAATTCAGAATAGTCCCAGTTTTACATTTTTACATCTCATTCCTCCCTCACAAGTTCATACTGTGTTCTGTAATGGTCCATGGTGGCAGTCTTGGCCGCGGTCCAATAATACAACAAGCCTGGCTGAATCAAAAGACAGACGAGGGGAGGAAAGAAAGAAAGAAAGAATGAGCTGTGAATGAAAGACTGGGACTAACAGCCACACGAAAAGTATATAGACAAAGGTTTGGAGACACACCTTTTCATCATTTCCGTCAGGGGCTGTGCTAGTCAAGCCCAAATCTTTCTCAATTGGCCGTTCTTGTCTGTTCTTACGTTATTGCGGTCTCTTGAAATGTTGCGGCCTAAGTACGGTTCCAATTGAAAGTACCAATAAACCAAGAACCCACAGGAGACCCGGATGTTTTTTTTGCTAGCTTAAACCAAAGATGCATCGGTTGGATACTTGTGAAGACTTGTCAGGGAATACATCCCAAGATGGATTTTGTGCTGCTATCACAGAAACACGTCAGGAGTTACAAAGAGACGACGTTCTACAATACATTTCGAGAAAAAATGCACTTGACCAGTTCACTTTAACGCACTTTGCATTATTTATATTGAGAAACGACCAATCTGTCTTTTTTGTGGATTGTTTAAGCCTTCATTTGCTGCTTGGTAGAAATGTCAGTACTTTTCCATTTCGGAACACTGGTGGTGTAGTGACACATTGGTTGGACTTCTGTGTGGACGGCGTGAGGTTTCAGTTCCCACCCAGTGATAGTGCAAATGTGAGTGTGAATGGTTGTGCCCTGCGACTGACTGGCAAGGTCAGCGAGCTGATTTGGAGCAGAACGACACTTGGCAAATAAAGGTAGTGAAGCAAAACTAACAAGGATCAAAATCCCATGGAATGAATGCATCAAAGCAAAATTCATCTTGATCACAGCTCTGCATTGCACTTTCAATAGACTTGAATTTTTATGAATGCACCACCACAGATTGCAGCAAGCAATCAAGACTTCATCTGTTAAACAGACAACGGAATGGAATGAGAGGAATTGGGTCGGAAGAATGATTGGATCTCCACCCAGTATACACACATACACACGCACAAATCATGATGGTGCACAAGAAAGACAGATTGTGATTATCTGAAACTTCACACCAAATTCTAAATGTCAAACAAGAATTAAAAAGTAGGTAGTCTGTAAGAACAATAAGGAGGTTTGCACATTTTAAGTCTCTGAGACAAGATACATGGACAACATCAAACAGTTCCCCTTTCTGTGGGTCGTAAACTTGCTGTGCTGTACTAAAACACATCTATAAATACGACACAACTGGACGACATCACCTTGCGTAACCGAGAGGTCAACGAGTGCAAGGATTGGGATAGATTTAGGCCAAGGATGTTCATTGAATGCCATTGACAATCCTCGGCTCTCACTGAGGGTGCCACACAAACACACACACATATTCCTGTCATGCCACAACAGAAGTGCATGAGCAGCTGGTATGGCCAGGTGGTGACACATTCCCCGCCTCTGCTTTGGACCGTAGCCATGGAAACACAATGGTGTCCGACCAATTGCTGTGGTCTCTGGAGAGGAATGTGAATGGGTTCAGGAGACGAATCAAATGATCCAGCTCACCCACATTTGCCAGAGCCTTGCCAGATTATGACAATAAGAAGCTGTAACCGACTTGCTGTATGTGGGCGCATGATGTCATCCAGGGCTGGCCAGCATGCGTGCAATTAGCATGAACAAATCTGGCAATGATTGAATCAGCGGGGACCAAGCCTGGAACACCCGGATGTGACTGCTTCCGAACCTTGATTTTTAATAATGATCGTCTCCCCACAAAGGAACATACCCAACATGTTGTGTAATTGTGTTGAACGTTTCGGGAGGGATAAACTCAAACACATACACCGATAACACTTGAATAGTTTTGTGTTCCATGTACAGGAAGTCACAAAAACTAAACGCGGTAAATGTGAGCGGCGAACTGGCTTCAGTAATTCACATAAGAGCAACATGAGGGAGGACATAAAAGAGGTATGCGGAAAGATAAGAATGGGGGACAGCAAGAGGAAGGGAAACCAGGATAGTCTGAAGCAAATAATCATAAAACTGTCAAATTCAATGAAAGCACATGAAGATGATTGGTCGTTATTTTCGCTTCAGCAATGGAACGGGGTGAAATCACAGCATTGACTTCAACTGAAAGAAAGTGAGACAGGATAAATACTTTATGTTGCTTATGTAACCTTCATATAAACATCACAGCAGCAAAAAAAAAATTGAGGAACTTTACTCTTGCTATTACTTAAAGAAAATGGTAACATGTTATGTAATGAAAACAGTAGGGACCCCTCTGGTTTCATTTCCTACAATTTGGAATTCAATCAAGAGTTTTGAGATCACACCATAAAAGTAAAACCAAACTTGGGAGTTTGAACCATCACGACTAACTTTAGTGAACATCTTAAGCATTAACTCCACAAGTGTTTTGATTTTTACTTCATTTTAGTTCCGTTTGGTGTTCCTACACAGTGTTTTGATGACAGCAAGAAATGTTATAAGGTTACTTAAAAAATTGAACAGTGAATAAATGATTTACGACTGGAGATGGTTTGAGTCTAGAACAAATTAATTCACTTAGCATGATTCCCTTTGGGGATTAACAACTTGCGTTGTAGGGTCCGCCGTATAATGAATGACTTAATATAAAACGACACGTGCAACAGCGTACCGAGCACCGCCATCAATATGTAAGAGAAGGACCCTTGTGTAAATGAGTTCAGGTAGGTGTGTGTGTGTGAGCGTGTGTGTGTGTGTGTGTGTGTGTGTGTACACCATACAGGCTCGTGACACATGTCTCTTTGAATTACATGGCTTATTGCTTCCATGGAAGTTTGCTTTCGAGCCCGTTTTCTCACCACCTGCATACTGGTCATTCTGCTTAAAATAGAGCAAAAGCCCGATGACCTACGTCAGCCTTCCCCATACACTTAAAAAAAAAAGGTAAAATCAGGAAAAGGCTTGCCATGAATCAAATGTGGTGAGCTGAAAGGAATGCACGGTAAAGTTTCCAGACAGTCAGCTGAGTGTGCTTGATTGTCACAAGACAGCTTTTTATAGAAGTGCTACTTATTCTGACGTTGCATCCAGCACACACACGCACACGCACACACTCTTACCCAACCTTGTCACTTCCTATCGTTTCTTTCCCACTGTTTGTCAGAAAGAAACAGGAAGTGTGTATGAGTCTGGGAAATTGTCCATATAGAAGGCTAAAGGAAATCCTTTATCCTGGATTACTTTCTCTCACACGCACATGGGGAGATCACAGAATGACACCAAGATGCAATCAAAATAATAAAGGCTTGATTAAAACGTACTTGTAATTAGACAGGTCCACATAAACGTATTGATTACTGACGAGTTTTACTGACCTGATTTGAAGGCAACTAAAGAATACGAGTTACTGCCATTTTTGATGCGACATGCTAGAGGGTAAATGGAACCTCTTGTGAATATGAACCTGCCTCCGTGGTAACCAAACAGTAAATTGGTTCGAATTGGTTGAAAACAAAACCTGGACAACGCACCCAACAAGCGCATGAATGGCTCTTTGACAGTTTCCCGTTTGCCTGCTTCCTGACTCATACACAAACAAACACAGGAACCATTCACTTGTAACAGATGCAAAACACAAACGCACAGAATTTGGATTCTGAAACAATTAAAAATTTCAAATCGACTTATATTTTTACAAAACGTGTCACACGCTGTGTTTCAAGCTGTTTGCATGAAATAAAGGGAGACAAAATATTTTCCCCAGGAGACAGCACAAGGAAGAGGTAACAAGGAGGGAGGGAGTAAATGTAAATATGTCTAATGGTGCGGTGTCTGCCAGGCTGTTAAGATAAGTGCCTGATATATGCAGCATCCAAGCAACACATTTTAGATACTAAAACAAATTCTCTTATTTTGCATGAAATCCCTCTGATAATGTTTGTTGACTTGCCAAGCCACTGCATCTTGGCAAACACTGTTTTCTTTCCATCCTTCACAATTGGACAGGGCTGCAAGTATTTACAAGCGGCTCTTTCGAAAACACATCCACTCACTCTTATTGTCTCTCTTCCTGGACTGTGTCATTTCCTGCAAAACTAAATATCATATTCACATTGACTTCCTCTTTGCTATCCTCAAGGTGCTGTGATGCCAAGTTTGTTGAGTCAGCCTCCGCATAAATCGACCGACTGTTTGTGTGCTTGCTCAAATTGCTATTGGCCGAGGCACAAAGTCTCTACTGACAATACCGCTCCATTCAGAACACAGATGGTGCAACCTGTAGGTTTTTCATGGCCCATTTGTGGACTGGAAATGCTTCACTGTCCAGCCTCGCTGGGCTAACACACATAAAGTGACACACACACACGCGCGCATTCACATACAGTTCACGGAAGGCAATAAATTGAATCCAGTACAATCCGCCCCCCGCAACGGACAAGGTGGGAGTTGACGGCTTATGCCAGAGAAAACTGCACGCCCCAGAGTTCAAATGGAGGTAAAGTTGAATAGCGCTCACAAGAAAGGCATGTGATGCTATTTTTCAATTAAACGATGACGGGAATTTGGCTGCTTTTTCACTGGTTTAACTCGAACCACCACTTGGATGAATGTGATTTATTTAATTCTGTAATTGTTGTAATAAACGCTGTCAATGGAGGATAGAAATAATTTCTATTCAATATTTTTTTACAAGAGGATTTATTGTATAGCAAAGTTGAAAAGACACGACTTAGCAATGTAATAAATATGCTTCGACAAATCCTAGCACTCCATCACTCTGCCTTTACCTCATTACCTTTACCTTTCTTTCCAACAAAGGTCTCTTTATCAGCTGAGTGAGCTCTAACCCAAAGCTGGAGTGGATGAGTCCCGGCGGGAAAAACCACTTTCCGGAACATTTTACCCAATTTGCATTGCTGCTGGCTTCATCACTCTTCCCTTGGGTGGAGCGAAGTCGACGCAGTGTATATATCTGCGTGTGAATGTTTTTGTCTCATTTGGATGTCTCTACCAAGGAGAACATGGTAGAATGTTTGTCAGTTAAATCAGCAAAAGATTTTTGGGGGTTCTTGTTGCAAAGCAAATGCTTCATATGCCCAGCCATTCAGTCATGATGGATTAAAAGGCACCTAATCAAAGTGTGCAACCAAAAAGTAGTAATGTTAGTAAGAGCAATGTTAAAGCAGCCTTGACTATAAACAACTGAAATTGATGTGTACAAGTGTAAATAGTGTACAGGTGAGGTTTGCACGCCAGAACTTGCCCCCTGTGGCTTCTGATTCTCCCGAGACCCCAGAATGTTTTTTGAATTGCCACACCAAGGGAGAAAGTGATGTAGGACCAATGCATTAGAGAAATGATGCAACACGAGCAGCAATCAGTCTGATTAAGTGTGTGTGTGTGTGTGTGTTGTGTCATCTATTTTATCCTCCATGCCACTCAGCGATGATTCCCTGCCTGTACTTTTGAGGTTTGACACAAAACCACCGGGTTAGGTAGATGGGGAAACACGCAAGTGTGACAAAAATACAAGAGTCAATCAATCAAGTGCCGGGAGTTGACGGTTTATTCCAAACGGACTATTACGAAATGAGCAATAATGCGAACATGCAAACCTACCAAGGCTGGGAACTAAATTAACGATCAAATTGGTAGCGACTCGGAGACGAGAGACTTAGTAAATAACCGAGCGGGCCAGATTTAAATGGAAGCTGTTATTTGTTGTTTGCCAATAAATGGACAACGTGGAGAGCCAACTGCAACTATTTAAAGCGTCTTTGCAGTGCGAGGCCTAAAGACAAAATAAACCACATTTTCAAATCAATCCACATTACTTTGAACAATAAGTCTCATTTGATCTTTACTCTGTAGTCCTCGGGGTCGCTAACGATTACAAGCGCACCTCTTTATCAGAAGGCCCAATCGAAAGCTAATTTCCCTTAAAGCCAGCCTCTAAACTCTAATCACCTAGAGGAGCAAACAACAGCCTGGAGCTCCTGAGAGCTACCTTGCTGCAGATTAACTCACCTAAGGCCCATTTCAACATCCCTTAATAGCTCTATGCCTTTAATATGCTCATTAAACGTGTGTGTGTGTGTATGTTGTGTGTGTAGGAGGTGCAAGCTTATACTGATATGCGGCATAGCGTGCTCCGTCATCAAGTAGCTATAAATGAGAAGGAACTAAAACCCAACCCAAGATCCTGGTTACAAACAGTATTGTACAGTAGAGCAATTGCGTTGTCAGTGAAACAAATTGAATGTTCCTTGGTCTAGCATTACGACTTCTGGTGGCTGCATATTTTCAGCGACACAACAAAATGCAGTGTTAAAATTCACTGAGAACTTGAAATCAGATTTATTTTGGGGGGTGTGGGCTTCTGTCACACCATTTTGACATGACCTGCCTTCAAATGCCTCCAAAGAAAGTGTAATTGGTACCTAGCGACAGTTAGCCTGAGTGCATTTGAAAAAGTGGCCACCATAAGATCTTCTTTTCTAAACTCGGACACACTTCATTCGCCGCAGCAGCAGCGGCAGCGGCCGCCTTGACCCCGGTGCCTCCTCTGCATCACTAAATGCAGCCATTTGGGCTCCCGTAGGGCCCATGATGGAGCCTCGGTCGCCTCGCAGCCACATTCATACCACTGAGTCTGTAATGAAACTATGGATTTTCCATCAGAGTCCCGACACTAACTGCCTGTTTGCCGTGCATCCAGTCCCCGCCGCCGTACTCTTCTGTACTGTATATGGAGAGGCGATTTCAACTGTGCTTCTGTAATTCGTTTCACATCATTCTGCCAGTGGCAATGGTTTGTCAGCTTGATAGCAATAACCATATACTATATATTGATTTGCAGTCAAGTGGGAGGCAGCTTTCAAAAAAATGTTTACAGTAAGATCCACACCCACAGGAAAATCTCAGTCACCGGTGAATGATATCGAACGGCATCTGAGCGGTTACCGAACATTTACATTTCATCAACATATAGGGTGTCTTTTCATGCATACGCCCGTATTGTGGCTGTAATTACAAGCGGGATCAAAAGAAGCGCAGAGGGTGAACTGGATCCTGTTCACAACCACTGCGTTGCGCATGAATGAGCACAAAGACGAAGCTCATCTGCCAGCACACAAACACGGAGACGGAACGAACATGCCAAGGGACTTAATGAGCAAGTGTGCCGTCTCTGCAGTTTCATCTCTGTACTGTCTCCTGCTCGCTCGCACCCCCCCCCCCATCCCCATCCACACACATGCGCACTTCGGGGTAAACATGACCTACAAGCCCACTTACTTCCAAGCCCATCTGAAAGTCTAGTTCTAGCACTAACTTCAACCCAGTAACGTTTTGGATCCCTCTACCTTGCACTGCAAAACATCAATGCTCTTTCTCTCTCCTTGTACCTCTTCCTCACTATCTGTATCTATGGCTGCCCTGACTACTGTTGCCATAGCAACCAAGGAGCAAGCCCCGCCACGAGGGATTTTCAGGCAAGTTGGAGTAAAGATCCCCGTGTTATTGGAGGCTTATTACTGGGTGTGTGCTTGGGTGCGACTTGTGTGTCGCATTGACGTCTTCCCCGCAATAATGAAGCAGGTCTCTCAAGGTCCACTGACACAGTCGTAAACCACGGGACGAATACAATTTAAAGGCGACTAGAGGAGCAAGTCTAATATCACCTACTTATTTAAATGTAATACTAAATCACCAACCAGTTTATTTAACGACATGAGAACAGAAGTGGCCAAACCAACGGGCTCGTCTTTTTCCAGACGATGTTAGATGTGCATGTACACACCATCTGTGCTGGTCCTCTCCATTCCAAGGTTATCAGTAATCCAATAGGTTTTGCTGAAAGCGGGCAAGTTTCCAGAGACGCAGCCAATATCCTGTAAGCGGAAACATCCGGAAGGAATCGCGTCTAAGTGACACAGCGTTTGCTCTCTTCCCGTCCATCTATGTGACAGGATGAAATGTTTCCTGCTGGCCGTAGTTATTTCTTCCATTTGTTCCACTTGTTTCTTGTTGGCGCTGATGACAAACCGATGATTCATACGTGTGAATTATTTGACGTTAGTCAACTTCCAAGTCATAGAAATAACAAAACAAAGTCATGTGACTTAATGTTGACTTCATATATAATGATATTTGAACTTCAGTTGTTCCACGAAACACATTTTACAGATATAGCATGTTTTCAAGCCATGCTATGAATTTAGAAAATGCAGAGACGAGTATAGTAACAAAAGGTCCACAAAAATATACCTGCAATGCACGCATGGTGACTCCTCAAAATTGGGCACATAAAAGCATGTATCAAATTTGAAGAAAGTGGGTCTTGTGTTATTTCTAGGCCACTAGTTCACTGCCAGTGACCCACAAATTGGCAGCACAAGGCTGTTATGGATGATAACACATAGTTGAGAGGCCTTGGGCTGAAGCTCTGAGCAATCACACACTGAGCATTTGCTTTGAACAGCCGAGCAACACGCACAATGTTGCAGATGGGTTGCAGATTTAGGATGGTCTCCATGGAAAAGAAATGTGGCCAGGTTTATTAACATGTACAACCTATACCTAACGAGTCAACGTGATCCGCGCTAGTTGATATGAATGCAAGCCCGTTCTCATGTTTCCTCCTTGTTTATTCCATTGTATGCTTTCTGTCATTAATGAGGGTGCGCGGCCGCGAACATATACGTGTGTGTGTGCGTGTGTGTGTTTGGCCTTTCCCTTGGGACGCTGTTTGCAGTGCTTTAATTAGCTTAATCCACCAGCAACACATGGATGGGGGAGCTGTGAATGAGAGGGGTTTGACGATAGTTGGAAGGCGAGGTGACTGAGGATACACAGAGGAGAATATCTCTTCTTCCACCATTTGTTTCTACCCCCCGAACACACCACACACATACGGACACGCGCACACACAAAGCACCCCTCGGTCTTGGCAGCGTCGGTCGTTGGCCGAGCCATTGTTAAACCTGCAGGGAGGTGGAAACTGTTTCTGAAATGACCACATGTGCTGTAGGAGGCCAGCGAAACCATTTCCAGAGAGACTTTGCAGTCACAGAGAAAGCCAAGCTAAATGACCAATTAAATATAATAGCTGTGGCTTAATTGGTGTTCGCCAATTTAGGATGACGTGCAATTAAAGCTATGGAGGATATATGGAGAAAACTTGGAATGTGGAGAAAAGGGCGTAAGATGCTCAGGGAGAGGTAAAGTGGTGAGATGGGGACAGGCATAAAAAAATAGGAAGAAAGATGATTCACAAATGCTAGTCTTGGGAATAGATGCAATCAGCTCAGTCAGTCAGCTAATGACTAATTCCACAGGGGAAGTGCGTAGCAAGAGGAAAGGAGACATGCATGTCTATGAATCAAAATCATAAACAGGCTCTGGGTCAAAGACACGAGAAGTGATGAGGGACAGCCAAAGCGGAAGACGCGACGAAGGTGGTTGCTTTTGAGCTAATAAATCAAAGTCATTGAAACGGGAATGATTGAATGTTTATTTGAAAAATAAAAGTGATAATTTAATAAATTTGCTGTTGCAAGGAGGATAAAAACAAAAAGTTCCAAAAGGGAATGAGAAAACAAAAACCACCCTCTGCGTGACATTGACTGAGCCGTTTTTAATTACTAACAGCTTAATGGGTGAAAATCACATCGCCACAAAGTCAACTAATGCACAAATAATGCCATGATCTTTTTTTTCCTTGGTCCACTAATGCTGTAATAAAGCCTTAAGCTGGTGGACATAATTAGTCCACTTTTAGTTCCAAAACCGCAAACCCAAGAGGACATTCGTGACACAAGGCCCTAACCCTATAGTTGCCTTTTAGTGATGACTTTTGAGTATTGCCAAGAAATAGTCTGCAAAAGGCAAACATCTCCTAGCTTAGTTTAGCGCAGTATGATGAAAACTATATCGGGTTCTCCTATTTGCAGTAGTATATACATTATGCTGGAGAAGTAGAAGCCAGTACCTTGAAATACCAAGCAAGGAATTCATTCTGAAATTTTATTTTGGTTGCAAATTTGGGCAAAGAGTTCAACGCAAGTAAACTTTAAAGTGAATTTTAGCCCATTTAATTCAAGGGCTAAGTGTTCTACTTAAAATGCACGCAAGAATGTGAGGACAGAATGTAACGTGGGAAGAAGAAGTGGTGCTATGAAGTAATGTATGCTATGCATTTAAATTATAGGTAGCTTTAAGGTATTCTCCAATTGGGGGGCCCAAGGGAAGGGGGGGGGGGGGGGTAATTAATTCACCAGCAAGAGACTCAACTACACCACTATGGCGGAATGATGAATGTGAGGGAGCCATACCTCATGGGTAATATCCTTCATGCATGCACCATAACTGCTCAGAACACTGTGGCTTTCACATACAATGGTCCCTGAGCAGATGTCATCCACATGACGCCACAGTTAAACATTCAAAACCAATCGCACCCGTAAGCATATAATCTGTAGCTTTAACTATGCTTTAATTTCATACATAAAATACTTGAGTGTAAAGTGGTGTATACAAATGTGCACGTATTCCTAAAGGAGCGTAATCATCCTGACAAGTTTACCCCAGAAGATCTCATCAAAATGATCTACTGTAAATCTATTAGCGTGGCAATGGCTAATCTGAAAAGCTTGCTCCTGTTGCATCCCTAAGCGTCTCTGTCTCTTTGCATTCTTCACACTAGATTAACTAATTTGATAGCAACATATTTACAATCATTTACACTCCAAATTTGGAAGGATCAGGAAGCTGTGAGCAAATGCCTAAATATCTTGCGTTCCCTTATGTCCTACCTCTATGCTAATGTACCACGAAAATCTTGTGCCGAGACGAAAAGCTTTATGTAATTTCAGTATGTGCTAGTTAAGGGCTGATGGAAGGTGTGCAGCCAAGGTAGCCTTAGCCAAAAGCATACATGGTGAGATGCTGGGTTTAATTGCAAGGAAATAAGTATGCACGAACATCGAGGAGGTAGAGAGAGCGCGGGCCAAAGGTAATCTCGGCCTACTGCGCTTGACCCTCTGGACATTGCTAGCGTCCAACTTTCCCACTGTGAATCTTTGTACATTCCAGTGGGAACATATTCTTTGAACTTGCCATCGGGTTTAATCACTGATACCAAGACCTGTACCAAATACAATTTTCCAGACAATTACATCATTTTGCATTCATGTAATTTCTAGTTTCTGATTTTAAAATGTCAGCCGTTGCAGGTACCGATACCTTGAAATATGACCGTTACAGATAACTGGCATCGGTACTTGCCCAATGGTATTTTATGCTACCTGAATCTCAGGCTTGTCGCCCACGTCTTGTTGACACACCAGATTCAAAAGACAGTTGAAATCACATTTTATGATGTCCTGTTTTTTATAATTGGCTGCTCCAGTACACCACGTTCCAACTGATAAGAATGGAACGGTTGAGTCTCATGACTGATGGACACCTTACTTAGAATTTGATCATGAGTTTTGGTTATTTAGCTGAGAGCAGATATGTTCACGTTCTTTAACATTTGAATACATGAAACATGAAAATAAGTAAAACATAAAATGATGACGTAAAATTTCTATTTCTAATACAAAATATGTCATTTGACAACACGCTACAGAAATACGATGAAAACAGTGATGGAGATGACCCAGAAAAATGCCATCCAGGGCCTTGCTGGGATCATGCGAATATTCCAGCTTGTATCCACTCATCTGATCTTCCTTTCAAATTGGATTCTAGCCTGACGTATTCATTATTCATCTCCTCTTCTCAAAAAGATTTTTCTCAGGCTCCCTCTCGCCTGGTCTCTTCATTGTGCCTCATTAACCCTTGAAAGTGGCGAATTACGGCTGGCATTCGAAAGTAGTGAGTGAGTGCTATGTGCGGTCACAAGAGAGGTAAAAATGCCAGAACAATGAGCACGTGCTTTAAAAAAAGATGGCATGAGGGTGCTGGAAGAACTAGTAAAATGGTCGTCAATGATTTTTGGAGCGACAAAAGCCGCTCGCTTTAATTGGAGGAAATGATTATGGGGGAGCGACGATCATTACGAGACACCTCCACGCGTACTGTACATTACACAACCGTTATCAAGAGAGGAATCGGAGTCATTGATTGTGAGTGGAAAGAGAATACAACAGCAGTGGATGGAACAGAAAATGAGAGAGCAAAAGCAGAGACAATGTTAAGAAGCCGGTTTATTAATTTATAACTGTGGTGACACGATGGCAATTTAAACAAGAATGAGATTGCCTTTGAGTCACGCAAAAGTTTATCGTACAGTAAACCATGTCTGATTTTTATTTCATATACAGCACTTGTATGCTGCTGTTATTTTTAAGTGCTCTATAAATAAAGTTGAGGGGGTTTTTTTTCCCGCATAAATTAAATATTTAAATGATCATCCTTTGAGAACGATGAGTCCGTAAGTTTTGTCAGGGGTTGTAGATTGTACTTTTGTTAGCAGATTATGGTGACTTCTGAATAAAATCATTATCTGGAGATGCAAATATGAAAATACACAGAAAATTCATTCAATTTGGAATAATATGCAGTGTGGTGTGTTGTGCTGGGTTAGCATGCTTTGGAGCAGATAGTCAGCTTGTGACTTCATGTGATTGAGCTGATTTGATCCAAGATTGTATGCCAAGAGAGAACTCTTGTCTGAGTGGGCGTGAGAGTGACTGAAAGAAAGAAAGAAAAGGAGATCGCCACGGAGAGAGATAGCGAGAGAGAAACTCGCTTGACATGCTTGACTTGTCACACTCGCATTATGGCTTAACTGGGCTGTATCTAATAAGAAAATGCCATTAAGTCTCTGCCCCGTCAAGAGGAAAAAGAAATAACTGGAGAAAATGACACATTTTGCTGTTAATTTGGGAACATCCTGATAAGATTGGATGACTGATGGCGCTGCGGGTAGGAGTTAAATTAACTGGAAAAAGATGTACTTAAGCAAAGTGTAAATTATCTGTTTTGTCTTGAGCAGTATGTCTGAGCACTATTTGATCCCTTTCATCATTCTCTGCATTTCCCGTCTCGTTTTCATCCGTTCCGTGCGTGTGCGTGCGTGCGACCGCATGCAGTTGTGTGAACTAATGACCGAAAGCCAACAAACGCCCGCACAAAGCCAACCTCTGTGCTGCTGCCCGGGTCAGACAACTCGTGGCTCAGTGGCTCAAGCCAAATGATGACACATGCACACCCATCCATACATGGGATCTAAACTCGATTTTGATTTGAAATGATCAACCAACAGTATAACGTTGCTGTTTTAGCATCAAATAAAGTGGTGTGCTATGTAAAGAAAAAAAGTTGTTTTCAAGTGCAGGGTAAGGGGAGTGGGCGGGGCACGATGCCACCGATTATTGGCAGCTATTTTTTCATGTCTATTTTCTTTTTTCATTCAGGGTGGATGAATTGGAAGGAACCTTAGCACTAACCCAACTGAGCCTGGCGCAACAACTAGCAGCACACAGTGGGCTACGGGATCACCCTCCATCCGGCTTACTGGACACACACGCATAGCAGATGGCTCACATTTGAACGCCCCCTCACCAAAACCACCAATAAATGAACATAGCTGAAAAACGGGAGAACCTCTTCTGTCAAACACATGACCTCTTTTTTCTATCCACTAGAAATAAATGAAAATACCACATCATCTATCAACAAGCAATATTTTAATTATTATTTGGTCATGTCATCACTATGAAAGTGAGTGTACCTGACTCTAATTTTCCAAGGTGTCCAAAGCCATAACTCCCAGAGAGACAGAGCCGACGTCTCACTTTGCCAAGCCGACACGGCGTGATCTGCACTTAAGGAGCCATGTAAGCTTGGGTGCTGACAGATGAGGACACACGCTGACCAATGTCGGGCCAAATCGAGCAGTTCCAGATAATGAAGCAGCCAAATGAAATGGAGACTTTTAATCCGAAATATTAAATGCGGCGTATGGCTGGTCCACCGCTGTGTCCTTGACTGCGGTGGAATCCAGATGACCGCTGGAATTAGTTCATCACAGCAGTGTACTACACTTTCAGAACTTCTATCCCTCATGGACTTGCTCTCTTTCACTCCCAACAAGCCAAATGGGAAAAAATATCAAAGGTAAAATATTCTTTTGATAGAAATAAAAGTGGGGAAATATACAGACGTATACAATTGTATTTTTTTTCCACTGGCACTGTGAGTGTAATTGCTTTCTATCAATCTTTTCCTGCCCTTTCTCTAAAACTGTGACTGTACAAAACACCAGAAAAATGCCCTCTAGAAGTCTATTCATCCATTGGACAGATATTCTTGCTCCCCCCTTTTGAGAAGCCTTCAGGCATGGCTATATAAACATGACTATACAGCCGTGTTCCCCAGGGGGAAGCATAAAGAACAGGGACAGCCTCTGTATTTTCTGCATGAACCACCACAAAACTGTCAGCACCTAAAAACATTGCGCCATTTTAACGATGCCATCATTTGAATGCACGGAAGTTAAATGAGTTAAACATTCGGTCTCCAATTGATTAAATGTTTGTCGAAAAACCAGAGTTCTATTTACCAGAAAAAAAACGGACAAATCTACGCGACAGTGGAGGTTTGCGACATTTCGTGTCAAGATTGAATCAACGGCGCCATTTTGCCTAGGTTGTATTAAACCCCAAATAGTCATCAATCAATTCCACACTATGGATTGATTTTTTGTTTTCATCCAGTCCTACTTTCATAAAGAGAATATAAAGTTCTAGCTCAATCATCTCTTTTCCCTTTCCCCTTCATTATTCAATTTTTCCTAAAGTCTAAACTTTCCGAGGAATCAATATCGGGATTGTTGTGCACGTGTGCATCCATAAACACACCTTGCTGGCCGACATGATGTACGTACACGCACATCTATCAAGCAGAAAGCACAATCACACTGAAAAAGGCCACAAGAATAACAAAGTAAAGACAGTGAATAGCTGTCATTTTGACAAATGTGCAACACTAAATCATAGTCGGGCGTGCATTGTTCTCCACCCTCCTGAACACCACATGGCAAATCCCAAGATGCTTTGCTGGGTCGCAAAGAAGCATTCAAAAGTCCTCAAACAACAAAGTTAATTTCATATTCATGATCTTTAATTGTTGACAGGTCTTGAGCAAAACCGGCATAAATTCTCACCATGACTCCCAAGAGGGTGCTCGTTCATGGAATGAGCCCACAAACCCGAGCACACACACTCGGGTTGTTCCGCAAGTCGCTTCTATTATTTTTCAGTCATCCTCTTAATTGATCACAGAGCTGACGAAAGCAAAGAGTCTTTTTAAGTTTCCCTGCCAATGGATTGATTGAAAGCGAGCTCTTTGAATTAGAGGCCAGCCAGAATGCGGTAACGGTAACATTTTACACTCTGGCGTGACTAACATGACAATCAATGAAAGCAAAGCCACGGAGTTGCTGCAAACGCCTCATTAAACTAACGGGCTTCAAATCGGCCCTGAAATGTCATGAGGAAAATGAGTCTGGCTGTGTTCAATCTTTGCATTTGTGTGTGTTGGGGGGGATTGAAAACACACACAGTACTGATCCAAATCAGTTTGAGCAAGAGACAATCGACATATCGTATTATCATATTCATACCTTTTTCAGTTTGCCATTGCGCGTGCCGACAAAGGCCACGGTGTTGCCACGGTAGTCATACGCTGCCACCGAGGTCATGCCATCTTCTTTGTCAAGAAAGAGGGGGATGCCCTCGATGGTGCTGGTGCCACCAAGAGGCTGGTTGAAGTCCTGGCCGCAAAAGTTGTCGTCAATCTGCAAAGGCTGGTAAGAGAAAAATTGCATAGTTGGTATAGATGCAAGTATAGCATAAGAATTGTTTATTTTTTGTATTGGTCACTATGTTTTGTAATTATTTTTCAAAAGCAATACAAAATGATCACTTAAACAATCAACTTTCCGTGATGCTCCATGTTAAGCGGCCTATCTAGTCAGAAACCCGACCCCACCCCCACCCCTTCCAGAAAGAGAGCCCTATCATGGCTGAAGCTTATTGTAAAGTGCCCAGACATGCTGGTGGCGACCATGTGACAATATTTGGAGCATTCCAGTGTCACCAGAGAGACGATCACCCCAGGCACTCCGTTGACCCATATGACGCCTTAAACAGTCAGGCGTGCTCGCACACAGTCACGTGTTGGTTGCTGTCCAACAAAAAGCACGTTTCCACATTTTGTTAGCTGTCATATGTATTTTCAGCATTAAAACGAGTTGGGGTGGGGGAAATGCAAATTTTTTTTATTTATTTATTTATTTATTTATTTATTTATTTATTTACTCATTCATTCGTCTTCTTATGTTCATTATCATTAATATCAAATGTGTTCTTTGCTGTTTTAGCATAACTGTGCCAAAGTGCAGGAAACGAGGTTCTCACAAACACTTGGGTAGTGAGTAACTGGCAGCGTAATCCATAGTCTTATCGCTACACATTATCTAATTGATCCACGGAGAAGAAAAGATAACACGCAACACACACCCTCACAATCTGACTAAATGGCCTTTTGAGCAAGCACACATCAACACATTGTTAATCAGTTTATTATTATTATTATTATTATTATTATTATTATTATTATTATTATTATTATACTTTCTTTTTCATTTCTATTTCCGGTTTCATCCCTTCTTGGCAAATCTGCATCTATCATTCATCCACTTTGGAGTCCAAATGTGCGCATGCGTATGGGTAGAGTCAATTGTCTTCTAAAATCAACAGAGAGCTTGATCTCTGCCGACCTCTGTCTCAGGGTGCGAAGGAATTCTGGACTGTTTGATGGATATTTATGGCTGTGTGTTCAAGTAAGTGAGACTCGCAGCCCCTTTCTCAAACAACTTTCTCTTGTGATTATCGTCACACAAAACTAGACTGCAGAAACCTGTGAGCTACTTTGCTGTGTATATAGACACTTTAACAAGCTAAAAAGCCATTTTATGTCAGAGAGCAAGACAGCGGGCAAAAGTTTTCAACGTATAGCTATGGGAAAGCACGCCCCATCCGTGCACCAAAGTAAAGCCATGACTTCACAGCCCAAGGGAAAACGTCTAAAGGGTTAATCCATTTTCTACAGACCAAGTCTCAGAAATGCTGTATACAGAACTCCCTGAAGTCCATAAAGGCCTAACATACACAAAACACACGTATACATGGTGCTATATGGGGCACTGGTGGGGAAAAGTCCCATAACATTCTCTGAAGGATGAACTAAAAATTGCATGTGCGCTTTCATTTAATTTCAACATTGATTTTGCACATGGAATCAATTTTAAAAAATGACCAAGCAAAAAATAGACAACGACAGCACCCACATCTAAAAAAAGAGTTTCCATCTGGAAAGAATACTCCCCTCTGTGATCTCTTATTGATGAGAGAGCATATTTAAGGTTCTGCTGTGTTCTCAAGGACGCACAACAAGCAGCAGGGAAGAAAGAGTTAAGCCAACAACCTGCTGCTGAGTTGAACAGCGGGCTTTTACAAACAAATAAAGACAGATTCCGTGTGTGCATTGCGGCTTGCATTGTTGCGGCTTTTCTCCTATAGTGGCCCAGAACATTTATTATTCATCTTGCATCTCTTTTACATGTCACACTATAACCTAGATTGTTCTTTTCATGATTTCGTTTAGACGCTTTTGTTCCAGAATTCTCTGCCTACTTCAAATTAACTTGAGATCTTCAGTCAGACATGTTAGCAAATGGTCACTGGTCTAGTTTTTCTTGGAAGGAGCTATTTGTACTCACATCACACTGAGAACACACCAATGAAATGTAGTCATTCACGCGGCACTAAATATTCAAGGACAGTACACGAAAAACCGCCCGCAATTAGACCCACTGATTACGGATGCACGCGGGCCAAGTCGTGCTATAAAAGGAGATTGCTATTTCTTTTACATTTCATGCTAGTAAAATATGCGTGAGCAAATATTACGCCCACCTCAAGTGGAATTCATCAATAGTCAGCTCCTTGAAAAGAAACAGCAAGGGTCTTGTGTATGTGATTTTGATGACCAATGCCGGTGTAAAGAAAAACATACCAGAAGCTTAAAATTGCAGGGAAAATATTAGTTTGAATCAAGAAAGTAGAAATAACTTGCGCTGTGTACACATTACGTGTGAAACAGCATAACATTTGGTTAAAATAAAATTTAAAAATTCACTCCGAGGTCACACCCAACTCCGGCCACTGTCTCATGACCATCATAACAGGCATCGGTATAGCATGATGGTTGTAGATAAGGCCGCTAAGTACGCTACATAATCCTCTTCTGTGAGAGTGTGTGTGTGTGTCTGTGTGTGTGCGTGCCGTAGGTTTGACAGGAAATGAATTATCTGGCAACAAACACAGGGCCAATTCCTCTGCAGCCTCTCACATTGTTTTCTTATCAGATGGCAAAAGTTTTCACAGAACACACACACACACAGGTGCCTTCACCTGAATGTGCATAGCAGAGTGAAGAATTGAGGGTGAGGCCGCCTCATAAATTACCCAGAAGTCTCAGCGGGAGCCTTGAACTTGTAGAGAAATTGCTAGAGTTGTTTCAAGAAGTGCTGCAGTGTGTGTGTGTGCTTGTGTGCGTGTGTGTGTTACAACAAACACTCGAGTGATTTATTACCAAGGCACATCTCAGCATCTAATGGTAAGGAGAATACATATTCATAATGCTGAATTTCTTTGCGTGCAAATCCGTTGAGATGACTAACGTTGGTTTTCAATGTGTTTAGAAGAACTTTTCTTGCAGCTACATTTTATAGAAACAATATAATGAATTTAATAGGGAGAACTCCACATTGTGTCCCTAATAAATTGATCTACGTGACAATGAAGACGTTGAAAAATCTGCATGTGAAAAGGAGATCAGGTAACAATTGCGTGGCCGTCAATGGCTGCCCAGACATTCCCAGTTCCGGTTACCGGGGTGACACCCGATGATATGTCCCATTTCAGTTATCTGTCACTCAAGTGTATTCTAAGCTCCCACTGGAGGCTGCTTTTGTTGTGTCGTAAAGACTGCCAACACGTTTGTCCACTTCAACAATCCTTTGACGCCAAAGTTTGGGCCAGGGCACAAAATGAATGAATGACATTCATTTCAATTTGACAGTGTTTCGAGTTAAAAGCGTGGTAGGCGAATAAATTCAACTCATATCTCAAGGAACCACTGTAGGCAATGAAAAATATCTCTCCTGTGTGCAAAAGATAAAAATGAACTAATAGTGTAAGAAGTATTTAAAAACAGTTGAATGTCAGCCCTGCAGGCGCATTGTCTGGCCCACATTTTCTAATTACTCCTGATAACGATGTAAGCAACACGCCACCCACACACACATACAACACAGATCAATACCCAATTACATTGACAATTAGTATCATTAAAGCGTGGCGAGGGAAAGGGGATTTGTTGAGCTAAAGTCTCCTCAGAGAGACCAACAGAAAGGTCAAACAACATGAAGAACTGAGCTGCTCGCACACATTAGCTGCATGATGTCTCTTGCAAAATGTCCCCTAATAAACGAGATGAGAAGAAGGTTGGAGTGCAGAGCGGCTTTGACATTGTTGGCTCACACATGGGGGCTTTCTCATGTGCTCAGATGTTCATCTAAATCAATCTTGTGAAGGTAAAAAAAAACCAAATTCCACAATTATGAATCTAAAAGGTGACCTAATAACAGCGGCAACATAAACAGCCACCTGCACAATCAGTGTTCTCCGAGCTCACCTCATTTAGACTGCCAATTAACTCTGCTCATCAAGTCGGGCTCAATTAATCAAGGCAAATTACTTCAACACTTTTGCCCACACACATGCATTCTGGGTATTCCACTCCAGTCGGGTTGAGTATTACATGGTCCACAAGTGAGTTACACCCATTAAATGATATTTATCATGATGGATTTAATCAGGTTAAGAGCGGGTCTCACACAGTCGATTCTCCTTCACTTTGTCTGGGACAACATTAGCAATGTTTCTTGCTTACTCAACTTGTACTTGTGAGATCGATAATCGTAGTAAGAAAAAGGATCCGGTTGCATAACGCCAATGATCATTTGATTTGATTTTTGCTAGGACATCTCCTAAATGGCGACCTATTTTTTGGGTTTAGTTCAACGACATGTAGGCCTGTTTTACTACCGGTTGACGATAACGGAATCTGATGCCACCGTACGGATTCTGCACCAAGATCAGAGGTGGGCCACCTTCCGGGAGGCGTTGCTATGGAGAATTCTGCATTGACCGACCAGCGATGACATCACTGCGCATCATTACAGGGCGTACCGATTGATGGCAAGAAATTACTTTTGTTTGGATTGGAAGGAAGGATATGCCAACCCTTTGAATCAGACTGAAATGTAATTCCGATTTGGCTTGTTTATTCCGATACAATCGTTTCAATGGATGCTTTTTATTTGCCTTTGGGTTTTGTTCCTATCAGAATACAAAGCTTCATGTAAACGCGGCTAGTGAGGGATTCTCTGATGTAAGGACTTCACCACTTCACACACTTGCATGACTCATATTGCAATGAGAGTCCATGATTTGCTTTTTCATCATACTCACTGACTCTCAGCCTCGCCATGTTACAATTGTCCTTAAAATTGTCTTTCATCTCCGCTGTGATTGGAGCTCTTCAGTGCTCTCTGACTATTTAAAGTTCCTACTCACATGGCTTATTTTCTTCTCTAAACTCAACAATTGTCTTGTT